>NC_064535.1:30487449-30796662 GCF_023856365.1 Brienomyrus brachyistius | reverse complement strand
TGAATGTTATTTGCATATCCTGTTTGTGTACGTCAATAAAAGACACTGCGAGGGGAGTTCCTCTTTCGAAGTTGGCTGAGTTCAACTGGGAGGCTGACACCTCGAAGTCAGGACCAGACTTCCCTTGCAGCAAGTAAAAAGTCATCACAGCTGTCTGTGTTGTTCTGTGTTCAGAGACTGGTTGGTTTCCAGCGTATCTTTAGAAGAAGATAACCCTAACAGCAGGTGTCCCCACACTTTTGGTAATATAGTGAATATATCTTCCAGATCAAAAGCCAAACCGATTTAACAACAGTCTAGTTGTCTGACAGGAGATGCTGGCAGTCACCAGGAATATTAATTGGCTTGGGTGCTTGAACAGATTCCAACTAATTGTCTGTTTAATTGACAGTGAAATCATTAGCTATGCTAGACCTGCGTGCTGGAGGCAGACTGTGTCAAATCAAAGCCTTTGATTGAGAAGTTTATTTGTGGTACGAGCTGCATCTGTAGGAATAATTTTAATCATAAGACGAAAAAATCCTGATGCAGGGAATTGCTTTATAACAGCATCCCAGGAACAGAGGCCTTTACAAACAGTAGATATCTGTGTCCATTATGAATATATTAAATCTTAGAGAGGTTCTATGTTCCCTCCACTCAAAATGGTCACCTGGAATCAAGACTCCCACCCATTTGTAGAGCACACTATGCCTGCTGGTTTAATTCAAGGTCTAACTTGTAAAGTTTATAAGGGCTAATTAATATTTGACTGGTGCCTTTCTTCAGAGGCATTGAGGAATACTGTAGTGATAATTTGCCATGGAAAAAGAGCTACAGTGTTTTAAAAAATGACACCTAAGTAAAGCTGTAAGATCCTAAATTTAATGACCATGTTAATCAACAGCATGGAGCTTTGGGCACATACATTAGCCCACTATGATGCTAATGTTTTTTAAAGTAATGAGTTTCGCTAAGACTTTGATTGGTTCCTTGATCTTAATTGGCTTTGCTGAGATATAGTTCAAGTTGTGGTGTTTATGTAAAGAGATGAGTTTTAAGCCCCAATTCACTATATACCAGTTGCAGTCCAGTGAGAAGCAGGAATGGGTTAGATTCCAGCATCTCTGACTTCTGATGCTCTTTGGTACAGCAGGACTAGCTCTTGTCTATGCCATTTGCTGAACATAAAATAAGCTTTTCAAACTGGCCAGTAAAGTAAGGGTTAATGAATTCCAAGCTGTGCATTATCTATTTTAAAATGCATGGGTGTGGAGGCCAATGAAAGTAAATGTATATATTCAACTATTGTTTAATTAGATTACCTTTTTGCGCAACGTTTTGAGCTCTGTTATGGGTAAAACCTGAGTTATTTAGTGTTTGCTGATTATTTAAACCAGACCTGTGTACTACAGTATATTGTTTAGACAGGTTAAATAGGACTTACGACAAGTGCGTCAGTGTCAGCATCTGTCCAACCCTGCTCTTTCTGCCTCCTCCCCGTTTGGCCAGCAGGTGTTGCTGACCATCCTGTTCTTCATACTCTCTCTTGTGCTTCAATCCCAGTGTGGTCTCACTATTCCCTGACCCGCCGCATGGTCCAACGGGTTGAGAGTGCAGCTAAGAGGTTTGAGGCTGACTAATGACCAGCCTCATCTCTTTCTTTGTATTTGAATCTCTGTTCCCCAGTGTTTTATCTTTCCTTTTGAGTTTCCTATTCTAGACTTGCCCTCCTTGTGTTCTGTTCCGGTTTTATGTTGTACTTTGTTTTCTTGTTTATTTTCATAGTGTAGTATTTGCCTTTGTTTCCTTAGTTTCAGGTTTTTAGTTCCTTAGTTCTGTGTTGATTAGTGTTACTTGCTTCACATGTGTCTTGTTGCTCTGTGCCCTTGTAACATTAGTTACCTGTAGAAATAAAGATTATTAATTGATTATTAGGCATTGATTCACTATTGTGATTCGACTGGCTGGCACTAATAATAATAATAATAATTGATCCTTTATTGTCCCTGTGGTGAAATACTTTTTTATGCCTCCCTCAACTTGCTCTTTGTAGAGCAAGCTGTCCGTGAAAGGCAGCCACCTGGTGAGGCGCCCCGGACGCTTTGGACCCGCAGATGTGCTGAGGCTAGGTTTGAACCGGTGACCTTGTGATTATAGCCACACACTGCCCCCTACGTGTGCAATTTTAGAAAATTAATAAATAGCCTTTAGAGAATTCTACAGTGCCATGCTATACTGCCTTTTAATAAGCTGACAGTTTTGGCACTTTTGCTGAAAAACGTGCCAGTTAAGTGTAGCATAGGAGTAGAGCTGTAAGTTAAGATGCTAGTGCTTGCACATCCACATATGTGTCCCTAAACAGGCTTCTGGGTGGCGTGAGCAGACCCTGAATGCAGATGGCTGCAGAACCTGTTCCGCTGCCCTCCCTGAGCCAGACTTAATCCCAATCTCAGACATCAGACTTAGCATATGAGGCAGATGTGGCCTGATGGACATCCAGCTGATGGGCTGTGGTGAGGGCCATCTGCCTTAGGGCAGAGTGGCTTTCAAGCAGATACAGAAAATATCTTATAGTTAACACCTGTCCTGTTTTAATAAGGTCTCACCAGATTGTAAAAGGTCACGGCAACCTGTCCTGCTGGGCACCTTTGCCTTCCCAGTGTCTCTCCAGAAATGCACGGTGATCTTTAAGGTCCAGCTTGACAGAGCCCCTATTCATCCCAGTCCAGAACTGGGGTGGAAAGCATGCTGGAAAAGCTTTGTTTTTATTTTTTTCTCATATGTGTCCTGACATGCTGATTGTGAAGCACAGAAGATGCTGGTGACGGCGCTGAAAAGCACAGCGTAACGTGCTTTGAAACGTGTCAATAGACCTGAAGAAGACGTTTGCTGTGTCGGAGGAGATCTTACTGTCTAACAAGCCGCACCTAGCCAAAGAGGTACGGCAGTACCTGACCTGGCTGAGTCGCGGAGGCAATGATGAAATAAGTCGCGCTGGACAGTGGATTGCTGTTTGGACCACTAGCAGAATTGCCAGAAGTGTTCCCGCCTCTGGGAAAAGCTGCCCGGAGGAAGAAAAGGAAGAAAGACCGCAGAAGGGAGGAAAAGCCAGAAATCTTCCTGGGGTCCGTCTTTCTCTCTGCTGTTCCGCCTGCATCGAGTTGATAGGAGCCCCTCCCGAGGCTCATCTGCCTGCTGCTTTGCCTATGTCCGAGATGGAACCCGAAGCCCACCCCCGTGGTTCCGCCTTTGTTCCCTCATGGTCCTTTTGTTCCTCCTGTTGGGTTGTCCTCTACGGTTGTCCCGCGGTTGTTCTCATCCTTAGTGTCCCTGTTTGTGTCTGCGTTTCTTCAGCTGTTGTCTGAGTTCTTGTTTTGTCTGTCCTTTGTGCAGTTGTTGTTCCCCATGCCTTGTTGAGGTTGTTGTTTTGGTTTTCCCAGGTGCTATCCTGTTCTGCAATATCCCCGATCTCGTGCCCTTGGTCCCTTTAGGTGTGCCCGGAGTGCATGCCTTTGCAGGGTGGTTCTGTCATTCCCTGCTCGTCTGATCCCCCCGTGTGCCACGCTCCCCATCATTTACCTCGTGTGGAATCCCAGTGTTCCCAGCTGTGTCTAGTTGTTGTTAATTAATCCTGTATATTCAAGTCCGCATTTGAGTATGTTTCCCCATCCCATCATTAACATTGTGTTGTGTTCTGAGTGTGTGTCTGCAATTAAATCCTGTGTTTACCCAAGTCTTGCTCCTGTTTCCCTGGTCCGTGCCTCGGTGCACTGTAACGCTATTATATTATATATTATATAATGCAAATAAAATTGACCCTTTTCCTTCCACATTCTCCTGTCCACTATATCTGTTTGCCATCCCAATGGTTGTTGTTGTTGGAGGGTTGGACATCAAGTCCTAACCCGCTGGCCACACCCTCCCCCCCTTTTACATCATGGTGGGATGAGGAAGACTGAGCTGCTAACATCATGCATCAAAAGCTAATGGGGGGGGGGGGGGGTATAGGGCAGCTTCTATCATACAGCATAGAACCATTAAGGAAACTCTGTGGGCTTTCTCAGCTGTTCATGACACCTGTAACAACACGTTGGTCAACATGCTTGCGGAAATGATTTAACACAGCAGACATGTCACTCAAGATCTTCTCCCTTTTTTTAATCATTTTTGATATCCTCCCCCTGAAAATGTATGGCTGCAGGAGAAGAACATATCAGCTACAGAAAGGCAGGCCATAAAAGAGTGTCAGGGAGCTTTTAAAAATAATTCTGCTGTTGCAGAGATGGTTTAATTCTTCAGGTTGACGTGAGGGCCACCATCAGGGAGGTGTGTGGCTGGGTCAGGGCCAGGTCTGCTGGTCCTCTTGCCCTACCTCTCTCTCTGAAATGGCACAGTGTGGCATGTATTTTTAGCCCCCTCTGTGTCTAAGTGGGCCACTGCTGCCCCCTGGTACCCTGGCAGGCTGTAAAATTGCCACGCTGACACCTCTCATCACAGATGGGGAGCAGAGCTCATTTCACGGGGAGCCAAAATGTGGATATATTTGCATACATAGCTAATTTTTGTCTTTTCCCTCTTGTCCTCTCTTCCCCACACTCCCTCTGTCTCCCTGACCCCTCTCCGGGCAGGCACAGCACAGAGTCCGTGCTGACATCAACCCCTCCTCATTTTGAGATGACATGGACCTACCCCCCTCACACCATGTTTGATACAAGCAGCTCCTCCTCAGAGGCGATATCGCTGTTTTCGGCACAGACGTCGACAAGCCTCCCGCCTCCCCCTTGCCTCAGCCACAATAGTGGTGGGGGTGCTGGAATGTACAACAGGGAAAATTTGCCAGCTTCTGGGGGGGGAGGGGGGCTCGCCACCTGTTACGATTGTAAAATCTTAGAAAAAAACTAACTTTCCCTGTTAATCTACGTACCTTTCATGGCTGCACACTATACTGATTTCCTCTTTAAAAATAGCTGCTCTCTAAAATAAGAAGATGAAGCTATGAAAAGGACCTCATGTGCTACTTATTTTAATAACCATGAAACGGTCTTGAATTTGACATGCTATGTGGCACAGTGCTCTCCAGCTATTTGTCTGTTAGCAGTCTGAAATTCACAGCAAAAGCCTGTGTCTGTCTTCAGACCTGATCTCAGATCAGGCACAGTTCCAACCTAGGAAATCCAGGTCTCCCAGTCCAAGTCGACCCAGAACCATGGTACAGGATACCAGACATTTATAAACATAATTCCTGACTACACACATCACCCAGGTGATGATTTTATCCAAAGGAGCTCAGCTTACAATATTTGCTCCCATTTTTACAGCTGGTTATTTTACTGGAGCAGTTAAGCATCCTACTCAAGGGTAGAACCAGTTGATTTAGTAAGAATGGCCCTGGCGTTAATGGATGGGCCCTCACTCCTGTTTAATATGGCAAATCTGAAGCTCTTTCAGCCTAAGTGAGGCTCCTGGTGAGAAGGCCATGTCCCTTTAGCATGTAGGCATTGGTGTGGTTTCTTAAGATCTGCCTACATTCCAGGAGAGCCCTGGAAAAGACTGCAAACAGTAAAAAGCTTCAGTCAGATGACATTCTCCAGTGGAGAATGATCTCTCCTGTTTTTATTCCTGTAAAACAAACATATACATCCATCCATCCATTTTCCAAACCACTTATCCTACTGGGTCATGGGGGGTCCGGAGCCTATCCCGGAAGCAATGGGCACGAGGCAGGGAACAACCCAGGATGGGGGGCCAGCCCATCGCAGGGCACACTCACACACCATTCACTCACACATGCACACCTACGGGAAATTTAGCAAGTCCAATTAGCCTCAGCATGTTTTTGGACTGTGGGGGGCGGGGGGGGGGGGGGAACTGGAGTACCCGGAGGAAACCCCACAACGACATGGGGAGAACATGCAAACTCCACACACATGTAACCCAGGCAGAGACTTGAACCTGGGTCCCAGTGGTGTGAGGCAACAATGCTAACCACTGCACCATTATGCCGCCCCCCCAAACGTATACAGTACCTTGAAAAATACTTTTTACATCTCAATAAGAAACATTTAAATTTGTGGTTGTAAGGTGACAAAATGTGAAAAAGTTCAAGGGGTATGAATACCTTTTCAAGACACTGTAATGCTTTACTTGCACTGGGGAATTATACACCATCTCATGTGCCAATTAGTTTGGTTGATCCAGATATCAAGAAAACCTTCTTCTCATCCCCTCATTCAAAGCCAGAAGTTATGTAGATGAATTCTGGCACGTCATTTAACTCAAATGTCCTTTCCTAAATTAGCTCTATTATTTAGGCCAGCAGTTGCAGAGTGGTTCAGGGGATGGGCCCAAAACCTTAGGGACATTTCTGTTATACCCTTAAGATAGGCCCTCAATCTGATTTTCTCCAGCAATGCATAATCAGTTTTGCAAATGTTACAAAAATTATAGGTGTAGAATTATAAATGACCTTTGGAGATTACGGCACTCTCATGCTGTATCCAGGAAACAGTCAATTCAGAGCTACATTTTGTGGTAAAATGCATCTATAAGAATAGCACAAATAATGAAGTGCTAATTGGACCAGTTAAGTCAGGGGAATGGTGTGGAATGGTAGCATGCAGACGCAAAGTCTGAGAGGAATCATGCTAGACGCAGAGAGCATGATATGGTTACCAGGGGAGGGAGCACACTGTGTGGGGTCTCTTCTCACCATGTTACCTTTCAGCAGACGCAGTCACCTCTATTCACAGGTACATTTAACAAGTGCAGCCAACATCGGGTCCCAGCATTGTTACACAGACAATGGCAATCGGGAATTTGTGCAATCTGAATTTGTGTGTTTCTGTATGCCTGTATTGTGAATGTTTTAATATTTAAGTATGATCAGTTACCATGGTAAGGTGGGATCACCCAAATCATATTATCAATACAATAGAACAGTGATACTTCATTCATCCCCATGGGGAAACTGTCTTCTGACCTACCCTGGGAACTTTGCGATCACGGGCACAAAGTCTTAATCTACTGAGCCACACACTGCTCCCCATATAGCAGGTAATATATGTAATTTTAACTGTCCATGGTTTTTACATCACAGATTTTAACTGTGTTCCTTTTTGGTGGAAAATATTACCAAGGACAGCTATGTTTTGGAGTAAGATGAGATGTAACTAGGTGGTTAGCACTGTTGCTTCACACCTCTGGGACCCGGGTTTGAGTCTCCGCCTGGGTTACATATGTGTGGAGTTTGCATGTTTTCCCAGTGTCGTCATGGGGTTTCCTCCGGGTACTCCGGTTTCCCCCCACAGTCCAAATACTGGTCCCCCCATCCTAGGTTGTTCCCTGCCTTGTGCCCATAGCTTCCAGGATAGGCTCTGGACTCCCCACAACCAAGAAGGATAAGCGGTTTGGAAAATGGATGAGATGTAACTTAATTTGCCACATACTGGGTGACATCCGTCCCGCTTTGAGCAGATTGTCGTCAACAATAAATGTAAGGATTGCCTCTGAGGAAGTACTGAGGTTTTATTGCTGACCTCCATCATTTTAGGCAGGTTGACATTTCAGCAGGTAAAACTTCACTTTTCCTATGCTAGACCAACAAACTTTTTCACGATGTTCATATAGATTTGAGAAATGTATGATTTTTTTGGGAAACTGGTTCATTTAAATGGCCTCCCCATAGCTGAGCATGACTGGACAGCACGCTAGAGGAGATGAATAATCTTAATGGTGTTCCTGATTAGCCAGTCATCTCTCTGCCCCCCCAATCCACCCACCCCACCCGCCTGCTTGACTAATTAGCTGGGCTGTCTAGGAGCCAGGAGAATTGGCTGCTGGTGTCTGGGACAGCTGGTGGGAGGAGACAGCTATCCAGGTGGAGATGTCCAAGCTGCTGTCCATCCTAGTCACAAGAAGGCCTTGAAACATTATATCTGAATCAAGTTGGTATCAGAGCCAAAGGCTCCCAGACAGATTTGGGTCATTTTTAATGCAGTTTTGGTCCACTATTTTTATGAGGCCTGTAACATGTAGTCTATAGCTCCTATTCCTGAATTCCAGATAACTAACTCTCAAAGCTGTTTCTTGGTATATACTAATGCTTAGTTAACCCAAATGGGAGCTGGTAAGTTCCTGTTTTAACCCAAATGGGAGCTGGTATTGTCACTATGGCGAGGCGGGTCACACCAGTGACTGACAGGGCACAGGATCGTACCCACTCTCGGTTGAAATCTGGGCGTAAACAGAGCAACATGCAAATGATATATGTGCCTTTTAGCTATTGTCAACAGCCTTCAGTTTTTCTACTTCCACTCTTGCATCTTCAGTTACCACTATAACTGTAACAGAAGATTTTAGGTGACTGAACCCAGTTCTGCTGATGTGACTGCAGGAGGGAAAGCTGAAATAATCTCAGTGTGCGAGTATTTAAGGCCCAAGCTCAGCATTTAGCTAAAGCACCCACAAGACAGTCTGCCGAGAAATGACGGCAGAAGGCAAACTTGACCCCAGCATGAGGCCAAAGGCATGCTTAATAAGCTCAAATGTGAGAAAATAAATTTTCCTGAGAGGTCCAGTCAAAGTGCTGTTTGTGGGCATGAAAACTGCCGTCCATGAGCAGTACTCACAAAACAATGAATGAACGAATCTGTCACAGCCAGTGGGCATACTTGGTGAAGACTTTCCCCAAAAGATGAGAAGCTGTAATTTCTCTAAAACGTATCTCCATCGACCATTGAGTGCATTTTCAGAATCTCAAAATTTTTTATTACTCGCTTTTTTTTCACTTGTTTCTCCAGTAGACTGGAACTGATTTTGCCTTTAAATAATTAAAAATTACTTTTGAACATTTCAGTTTTAGGTAAATTGCTAGATTTAATTAACGTGTCAGTTCTCAAGACGGGTCAACAGAGGACGGGAGCAAATAATTTTACACGGCCCTGTATGTAGTCCAGAGCTCATTAAAATATCATTACAAAATAGTACTGGGGGTCCCACCCCCAAACCATACCGTCTGGAACCCCTTAGCTGTCCTCAAACCCATGCCACAGTGTTCGATTGGGCTACGCTGAATCCAGCTGACATAAATCCAGAAGAGTGAGGCCTGAGTGAGGTAGCTGTCTAAAAATAGCTTGCACAGAATAAACAGCGTGTGTCCCCATGGGAGCAGAGCTATGATGTGTGTTACTTTGAGCTGATTGAGACAAACACAGCCCCTGATAGCATCCCCTGAGGTCCAACCCTGATCCTGGACAGAGTTTTTTCTTGATGGGGGTTTGAAGCAGAATTTAGCAGTGTAAGGTGATTGATGTACACAGCTGAAACTGAGGGTCTAACAGGCTCTGTACTGTGGCTCCTGCATTATTTAAGAACAAAAACTATATTTCTTTCTTTGAGCATTTTGTGTTCATTAAAGTCTGAGACCAGCAATTTGTTATACCTTTTGCTTTAGTTTTTTTTTTTTTTTTTGTAGAGTCAAGACAAACAGCAGTTGATGAAAACCGTAGGCCATTTATAACGTGAGCTGTCAAGACCACAGAGCAAAGCAGAGACACATTCGGTTTAGGGGAGTTTGTGGATGGATCCTAGCTGCACGGGGCGTTGTCTCTACTGAGCATGCAAATGGTGATCTGCTTGGAGATGCTAAAGATGACAGGGAGGGGTGGAGTAGGAGGCTGTGGAGTCAAACAACCTACCACACACAAATCTTGTGTTATATGTGGATTTTATTCAGTGCATCAGTAGTTTTACAATGCTTACAATACTTTGCTTTCTTAAATATCCATTTTAAATATCCATTCCACTGTAGAAGTTAACTGAAAGCTACAATAACAAGAATCCTTCCGGGATCCTTGAGTTATGAGTGTGTGACTTTAACTATAACGCTACTTATGCTTGATATCCCAAAAGACTTGTACCAGACAGGGACCAGGGGAGGGCTCCCTTACACTGGTGGATTATGTGACTGCTGGCTTCTCATCAGTCTATTTTGGAGTGGTTCTTACAACAGTGCTATGGGCTTGTCTCACACTCCCTGCCATGCTGCCAATCTCTCTCCTGCTCCTGACCCCTCACTTGGGTAAAATGAGTTATTGACTATTCTTTTGAGATTCTGAAAATGCACTTAACCTCTCCTGGAGCCAACAACTTGGTGGAGGGGTTTGTGTGTTCCAATGATCCCAGGAGCTAAATTGCCTGGGGCTTTATGCCCCTGGTTAGGTCACCCAAGGCAAACAGGTCCTGGGTGAGGCTCAAAAGACTCCTTATGATGAATAAAAACATGGACACATATTTTCCCTCGCCCGCATGCGGGTCACCGTGCCCCCCCCCCTGTAGCCAGGCCTGGGGGTGGGGCTCGATGGCGAGTGTCTGGTGGCCAGATGGCCAGATCGGCACCCATGGGACCTGGTCGGGCACAACCCAAAGAAGGTATGTGGGTTCCTCCTCCAATGGGTTCACCTCCTGTAGGAGGGGCCAAAGGGGTCGGGTGCAGTGCAAGTTGGGCAGTGGCCAAAGGCGGGGACCTTGGCAGTCTCATCCTCAGCTGCAGAAGTTAGCTCTAGGGACATGGAATGTCACCTCTCTGGTGGGGAAGGAGGCTGAGCTGGTGCGCGAGGTTGTGAGGTTCCGACTCGCACGGCTTGGGCTCTGGAAACTTGAAGGGGGTTGGGCCCTCTTCCACACTTGAGTTGCTCACGGGAAAGGAGCAGAGCAGGGGTGGGCATACTTATTACCCCCTGGCTGGGCGCCTGTACATTGGGGTTTATCGCAGTGGACGAGAGGGTAGCCTCCCTTCGCCTTCGGGTGGGGGGACGGGTCCTGACTGTTGTTTGCACTTATGCGGCAAATGGCAGTTCAGAATACCCACTCTTTTTGGAGTCCTTGGAAGGAGTGTTGGAGAGTGCTCCTCTCGGGGACTCTATTGTTCTGCTAGGGGACTTCAATGCTCACGTGGGCAATGACAGTGAGACCTGGAGGGACATGATTGGGAGGAACTGCCCCCCCCCCCCCCCCCCCGATCTGAATCCGAGTGGTGTTTTGTTATTGGACTTCTGTGTCTGTCACAGATTGTCCATAATGAACACCATGTTCAAGAATAAGGGTGTCCATATGTGCACCTGGCACCAGGACACCCTAGGCCGTAGTTCAATGATCGACTTTTCTGGCTGAGGACCATGGTCTCAGATTTGAAGGTGCTGATTTTCATCGGACCTGTGGCTGCATGTATTGGACACTCAGGTGAGGAGAGGGGCGGAGCTATCAACTGATCACCCCCTGGTGGTGGCTTGGCTCCGCTGGTGGGGGAGGAAGCCGGTCAGACCTGGCAGACCCAAGCATATAGTGCAGGTCTGCTGAGAACGTCTGGCAGAATCCCCTGTCAGGAGGAGTTTCAACTCCTACCTCCAGCAGAACTTCACCCATGGCCAGAGGGAGGTGGGGGACATTGAGTCCGAATGGGCTATGTTCTCCGCCTCCATTGTGGAAGCAGCTGACTGGAGCTGTGGCCGTAAGGTCATCTGTGCCTGTAGCGGCAGCAATCCCCAAATCCGCTGGTGGACACTGGTGGTGAGGGATGCCGTCAAGCTGACTGAAGAGTCCACTCGGACCTTTTTAGCCTGTGGGACTATGGAAGCAGCTGATGTGTACCAGCGGGCTAAGTGGAACACGGCTTCGGCGATTGCTGAGGCAAAAACTCGAGTTTGGGATGAGTTTGGCGAGACCATGGAGAACGAGTTCCGGACAGCTTCGAAGAGATTCTGGTCCACCATCTGGCGGATCGGGAAAGAGGTGCAGCATCAACACTGTTTATGGTGGGGTTGGTGAGCTGCTGACCTCAGCTCAGGACATTGTGAGTCAGTGGAAGGAATACTTCGAGTACCTCCTCAATCCCACTGACACACCTTCCAATGAGGAGTCTGGGGACTTAGGGGTGGACTCACCTATCTCTGGAGTGGAGGTCGCTGAAGTGGTTAAAAAGCTCCTCGGTAAAGCAAACATGTTTGGCACAGCAGTGCATTCAGACCATGATTCTGCTTGCTAAAGCTGCCGGACAGGACAAAGGGATTAAAAAAAAAAAGTGGCCGGGCCCCAGGGGTGGATGAGATCTGCCCGGAGTTCCTCAAGGCTCTGGATGTTGAGGGGCTGTCTTAGTTGAAATGCATCTGCAGCATGGCATGGACATCGGGGGCGGTGCCTCTGGGGTGGTGGTACCCCTCTTCAAGAAAGGGGACCGTAGGGTGTGTTCCAACTATAGAGGGATCACACTCCTCAGCCTCCCAGGTAAGGTCTATTTGGGGGTGCTGGAGAAGATGGTCCATCGGATAGTCGAACCTCAGATTCAGGAGGAGCAGTGTGGTTTTCGCCCTGGTTGTGGAACAGTGGACCAGCTCTGTACTCTCGGCAGGGTCCTGGAGGGTGCGTGGGAGTTTGCCCAACCAGTCTACATGTGCTTTGTGGACTTGGAGAATGCATTTGATCGCGTCCCTCGGGGAGACCTGTGGAGAGTGCTCTGAGAGTATGGGGTGCTGGGCTTCCTTATAAGGGCTTTTCGGTCCCTGTATGACCGGTGTCAGAGCTTGGTCCACATTGTTGGCAGTAAGTCAGACTCGTTTCCGGTGAGGGTTGGACTCCGCCAGGGCTGCCCTTTGTCACCGATTATGTTCATAATTTTTATGGACAGAATTTCTAGGCGCAGCTAGGGCGTTGAGGGTGTCCAGTTTGGTGGCCTCAGGATTAGGTCTCTGCTTTTTGCGGATGATGTGGTTCTGTTAGCCTCATCAGACTATGACCTTCAGCTCTCACTGGAGTAGTTCGCAGCTGAGTGTGAAGCGGCTGGGATGAAAATCAGCACCTCCAAATCCGACACCATGGTCCTCAGCCGGAAAAGCGTGGAGTGCTCTCTCTGGGTCGGGGAGGAGGTCCTTCCCCAAGTGGAGGAGTTTAAGTATCTCGGGGATTTGTTCACGAGTGAGTGAAGGATGGAGCAGGAGATCAACAGGCGGATCGGTGCGGCGTCAGCAGTAATGCGGGTCCTGCATCGGGCTGTCATGGTGAAGAAGGAGCTGAGCCAAAAGTCAAAGTTCTTGATTTACCAGTCGATCTATGTTCCTATCCTCACCCATGGTTATGAGCTATGTGTAGTGACCGAAAGAACGAAATCGCGAGTACAAGCGGCCGAAATAAGTTTCCTCCGCAGGATGGCTGGGCTCTCCCTTAGAGATAGGGTGAGGAGCTCGGTCATTTGGGAGAGACTCAGAGTAGAGCCGCTGCTCCTCCGCATTGAGAGGAGCCAGATGAGGTGGCTCGGGCATCTCCTTAGGATGCCTCCTAGACATGTCCCTGGTGAAGTGTTCCGAGCATGACCCCGGGGAACACCCTGGACACGCTGGAGGGACTATGTCTCTCAGCTGGCCTGGGAACGCCTCTGGATTTCCCCGGAGGAGCTGGATGAAGTGGCTGGGGAGAGGGCAGTCTGGGTTTCCATACCGAGACTTCTGCCCCCACGACCCCACCTCAGATAAGCGGAAGATGATGGATGGATGAACTTCACAATGGAAATTGCCATCCATTGAGTTTTAGCTTCAAACCCTGTAAGCATTTAGGTGGAAGGATATTTCAGCAACATCCTGTCTGCAGGTTAGGGATGCCCAACCGTGTTCCTAGAAATCTACTACTTTGCAGGCCTTAGGTAAGGTAAGGGAGGCACACTGATTACAGCACATTGCCGCACCCACCACATAACAAATCATTGCAGGAATGAGATCCTGAGTGTAGTCATGCAGTAGGTGATATCTCAGCACCACACTAGTCTGAATGGACCAGTGTGAGTTTTTTCCAGTGGCTAGAGTGTCAGTCCTGCCACCAACCCCCAAATTGCCCTGTATGTTGGAGAACCTCCTTACAGGGCTGGATGTAGATTAACATCATATCCAGGACGAAGCAATTTCAAGTTAAAAGCCTCACTCAAGGGCCCAACGGAGTAGGATCACTGCTGGCATCCAGAGGAATCAAACCAGCGATCTTCCAATTGCTGCCACAGAGCCACCACTCTGCCCATCTCAGATCATCTCAGAATTAGAGTCAGTCATGTTGAAGCTAAGTTGTCAGCTAATACTAAGATGCTACTGAAGGGCCCGATTATGTGTTTCAGCTGTGATAAATTCAGTCTGTACCAAAGCTCCGTAAGTTAATTCAGCTTCATTTCTATAGTGCTTTTTCATGAGATTACATTGTCTCAAAGTGCTACACATTTATCCCCCCAGTGAGCAAACCAGAGGTGACAGTGGAGAGGAAAAACTCCCAAGTAGCAAGAAGCCTTGGGAGGAACCAGACTCAATGGGGGAGCCCATCCTCCAGGGCTTGGCAGAAGAAGTCAAATGAAAAAAATGATTTACACAGTCCAAATATTAAGATTTGAATGTAAATGCAGGAGGCAGGCCTGCTATATGTAAGAGTGCAGATTTCCAGCATTGTCTTTGTGATAAACAGTTAATCTTTTGATGTGGATGACAAGCTGGCTTACTGGGTAGAACTAACATCCCCAGGGTTGGTGAGCAGTCTCACCCTTGCTTTGTATGCGGGGATTGCATTTTTCTCTGTTTACTCTTGATACCTCCTGCTACCCAAAAAAAATGTAGTTAGGTGAACAGGCATCTCTAAATTTCCTATAGTGCGTGTCCCCTCCGATGTACCAGCACTGGGGATACACTGCAGGATGCTGGGATAGGTTCCAGGATACTGGGATAGGCTCCAGAATAAATGTTACCCTGTACTGGACAAGCTGTTCAAAAATGGATGGATCTTTATGTTGTGGCACTGTTGTAGAGAAGAAAATCTGGCTCAGGATACGCAGTGAATGATGGGCAATTTGTGCCCAATGACTGATGATGGAAGGTTTTGAGAGCTCACTGTGGATGACAGAAACTGGGAACTGCCTGGTCCTTTCCCAGCTGGGGCGTGAAACATGGCACTGGTTGGAGATCTGAGGTGGTCTGACTCACCGCTTCACATTTATTGCTGGGTAGGGAGCATTCCACTGACCTCCACCCCCAACTTCAGAATAGAGCTGGGCTGAAACAAAAGCTTCTCCAACCATGCCGGCCTCTAATTAGAGTCATTTAGGCTGCTCTGTAATTAGCACTGGGAGAGGGAGGTCAATCCCAAGCCTGGTGCTGGATAAATGCTGGGTCTTTATTGTCATACCATCTATATACAATCCACAGTACATAAAATAACATTCCCCAGGACTGCAGGGGAAATATATATATATATATATATATATATATATATACACACACACACACACACACACACACACACACACACGAAGTGCAGAGACTGTAAGCAAGACAAGTGCAGCACATGACGAAGAGGGGAAAAGGAATAATAGCTAATTTGAAGAAATAATAGAGAATGTAGGTCTACATACACAGACACTTAGGGGAGCTAGGGGTACCCACACAATATAACAGATACAGTGATGACTGTAGAACTAAATACAACGATGTATCAATACGACAGATATGACACAGATGTAGGAATAGGTACAGTGTTGGGCAGTGTCCACTGGATAAAGTAGCTAGTGCTGGTGGTAAGCAAGGTGTAAAGTGGGCCTGGTAAAGGGTTCAGAGTTCAAATTGCTTTGAGGAAGAAGCTGTTGCATAACTTGTCAGAGGAGGCTCAGATGATTCTGCACCTTTTGCCAGATGGAAGGGGGAAAAAGAGAGAGTGTGAAGGATGGGAGGGGTCCCCATCCTTTGTGAGATGGAGGCCCTGCAGATGCAGTGTTTGTTGAAGATGTCCTCAATAGAGGGTAGAAGGGTCCTGATCATTTTTCAGGCTGCATTCACTATCCATTGTGAGATGTTGCAGTTCCCAAATTGTTGTAGGCATGAGGCAGATGACCTCTTTGGCATAAGTATGATGGAGGTGGCCTGGAAGAATGACTGCCTGTCTCAGGGAGATATTGAAGATGTCTGTGAGGATATCTGTCAACTGGTCCGCGCATTCCCAGAGCACCTGGCTACACTACCAGTAAAAAGTTTTTGCACACATTCAGATTGTCTATATTTGCATGGTATTAACTTAACATTTACTAAAAAATACACCCAATATTGCTAACAAATAAATTTACAGCATGTTCACCATTTGAGTACCTTAATTAGCAAAAAATGTCATAGTTTTGATTCATCAAAGTAACCTCCTCTACCAGTTGTAACAGCAGAAAAAATCTGAGACATTCATTCTACAAGGGACATGGAATACTGCTCTGTTTCATGAGATGAAACAGTTAACTAGTGCATTTATAAGTTAAAGAACAGCCTAAAATTTGACTATGCAATCACCACACAACCAGTTAATATGATGTCAGACATGCACTGTCACCTCCTTTATATCCAGGTTATAAAGGAAACTTGTTTTATTTGACTTATATTTTCATTTACAGTTGTTAACAGTTAACTCAACTTTCAAATGTTTAACAAGAATAAAAAATTTGTGGACAAACATAATATCTATTCCCCAGGAGGGAACTGAAAACCCTGCTGGAGGCTCCTGGAATTCCAGACAGCAACATGAACCAGTATCATACAAAAATGTCTGGGGTACCACTGTCAGCTCCCTTAAAAACTGCATTCATGTCTAAGTGGAGGTTTACATCTTGACCGTGAGGGTCACAGATGCTCAGCTGGCTTTATCTGCATAGCTAGTTTGGGAGGAGGCATCCTTTTTGATTTTCTTCTGAGTTTAGTCTCATACTTTTCCCTTCATAAGCAGCCCAGTATCTTCTCAGTTATCCCAGAGCTGGCTGAAATGAATGAGTCCAAAGCCGTTATTTTTCTGTATTTCTGCATGTTTCTGGTTGTGTCCATCCATGCTGGTGAAGCTTTTAAGCTTCTTGTATGACAAAGCTTCCACCATCCATTGGTCATCTTTTTGTAGCGCTGACCTTTTGCCTGTCGGATTAAGTGTTTCTCTAAGTTACAACAGCCAAGCCCACAGCCTTGGTTTTCTTGTCTAGGTTCTGCAGGTGTGTTATTCAAAACACATTTGTGGGTAGGCACTATTTCAAAACCATACATGAGACATAAAAATTACATATATGCAGAAATTATGTTTGTGAAACTATTATTCATTCAAACATCTGTTTCATCTGCATTTTGTCCTGTCTTGTCTGTTTGATCTGTATCCTGTCCTCTCTGTTCTTTCTACGTTCTGTCTTGTCATTTTTTAAAAATGCCTCTAACTTATTCTGATTCAATCTGGAAGTAATAAAATAACAGAAAATAGTTACTGACAAAATTATGGTCATGCAAACAGGAGATAACCTGTCTAGTTGGATAACCACTGTCTAATTCTGTATCATGTATAAAGTTACTACATAGGCTATGGTTTCCTCAGATTGGAAAAAGAAAAAGGCACACAGAACAATAACATATGCAAAATCAAGTCTAGCTCATAAATGAATTGGCAAAAACACCCCATGTAAGTATAACTATTTACAGTTGGCATAGTGCATTGTGCAGTGATTCCGAAATGAAGTAAGCAGTGGCGGTGTTACCTTTATTGAGATGAATAGCTAAGTAATGTCAGCCAGAAAATAGTTTCCTATTTGTGTTCAAAATATGTGACATGGAGATAAAATAGGTTGTGTTGTGCAAATACTGAAGGACTGTGTAATTTCTATGGCAAAACCTCTACTGAGTTGGTTCATCATCTTTCCTGCACAACATTAGCTAACTAACATTAATGTAAGTTCCTGATTCAGCTTCATGGTTATATCTGTGCTAGAACATTGATTACCCAGCTACCCAAACAGATATGTGCATGATACATTAACAGTCAAAAGTTTTTGCACACCACAAGTTTTTACCACCTTTCCATTTATTTATTAAACTGCAGATCCTTTATTCTTGTTAAATATTGGAAAGTTGAGTTAAGTATAAATGAAAATACAAGTCCAATAAAACAAGTTTCCTTTATAACATGGAAAGAGTATGCAACAGTCTGACATCTTGTTAACTTGTTGTGTGGTGATGACATAGTCAAATTCTATGGTGTCCTTTCATTTTAATGCACTAACTGTTTCATCCCAAGAAAGAGAGTAGTATTTAATATCCCTTGTAGAAAGAATGCCTTGAATTTTCTCTGCTGTTATAACTGCTAGAGGACGTTATTTTGATTAATCAAAGCTATGACATTTTCTTGCTAATAATAGCATTTTCTTACTAATAATACTCAAATGGTGAACATCCTGTAAATGAATTGGTTAGCGAAGATTATTGAGTGTATTCATAGTAAATATTAAGTGAGTAACATGCGAATCTAGAAAATTTCAGTGTGCAAAACCTTTTGACTAGTAGTGTATAGTATGATAGTTTTAGCATATATCTATGCGACAACAACACTGAAACAATTCCATTGCCTTCTAATACTTGTAGTAGCACATTTACTTGGCTAGCAATTGGAAACAGCTAAAGATTGCTAACCTTGTTTACTATCACTGAGATGTGGGTTGTGAATGTCACAACATGTTGATGATGTGTAGAGTTATCATGGAAGACTTAAATGATGAGGATTGGGGGAGATGATTAAGAGATACAATTGAATGGAGGAATGGCTAACATATCCAAGTACAATTAATTTCACAGTCTTTTCACAAATGGTCAAATAATGACAATGTACATTATTATCACATATGAATTTTTTTTTTAATTTATATTTCTACCAAAAATGTAATAAGTTTGAAACATATAAAATACGCTAAAATGGTCCTCTACATCTTAAGTATTTCAATTTAAAAGGTGCAATGCCTTAAATAAACATCCCAGTCACAGTCGGCTCAGTATGTGACATGGGCTGACTCTGCTGTTTTCCACCTGTTGCTAATATGGCTTCCTCTTTTCATTTTCATAAAAAATATCTTCTGAAGTAACAATTAGATCTAACTTCTCTTCTTCTCCCTCAGACTCAGATGGAGTTTTTTATTTTATTTGTGGGGTCAAAAAGCCATCCCTGTTTTACCCTGAGTGATTCAACAGGACAGTAATTTTTGTCTTGACTGGCGAAGTGTGCAACCTGAAATCCTTAGTAGGTTACATGTCATGTTCAGTGTGGTTTGTCTCCAGGAAAGGTCCAGTCTGTCACTCTGTGACAGCTAGAGGCTGCTTGGGGCCTGGATGACTGAGTTTAAATGTTCCTTATGTGGAGCAAGAGCACTAGTTTCCCCCTTGGCTAATGTTCAGACCTTTTCTTTTAGTATCCTAATTAGGAAAATTGATTTGCTGAAAGTATAAATAGAAGGTGGTCGTCTATCATTGTTATGGGATTTTCCGCTACCTACGTATTCCGCAGAGAAAAAAAAAGGTCATTTGTAATGTGGAAACCAGTCACTGCAGCAAGGCCAGAGGAATGAAAGACAAGTTCAACTCTGCGAGGAGTTTCCAGGGTGACAATAAAGGCTTGAGATTACAGAGTGAGTGATCAATGGTCACCTCGTCACTAGGAGAGGGAGTCTTAGATGAATGATTCCCACAATGTGCAATGGGGGCTGGACACGATTGTGGTCATATTCCACTGACCCCTACTGTACACCCTACTGTGAACCTCAAAATTCTTGCCTGCAGCTCATTAAACTTCTCTCAGAAGTTCATCTGGTTTTCTGTACTCTGAGCTGCTACTTTGAGATTTCCCAGAATTCCCAGACCCTAGTCAGTCACAAAATGAAAGCTGGCTGGTGCTTGTCTGTGAACACGAGGGGCAGATGTTTCCAGACATGTCTTACATCTAACTATGTGTCCAGGGACAGCTGTTTCACACATGTGAAGCAGTGAAGTGTGGTAATGCTGGGGATTTTCTCAAGCTTGTGGCTCTGTGATTGAACATGGTCCCTTTGCCAGCATGTAAGTGTTTCCCCTGTAGAGAAAGACAGGTGTTCTCCCAATTCTCACCGTGTGTGGTATTTCAAAGCCAGATCATTCCAGAACTTACTTTCTATCATTCAACAGCACTAACCCTTGAGGATACCTGCTCCTTGTTGCGGGGGGAGGAGGGGGTGGTTTCAGTTTAAGGGTGACCAGCAAGGATGAAGGGCCATCACCGTTCCACACACGACCTCAAGGCTGGTGAAGTAGGCCAGATAATGGCCGCCAATGAATGCGCTGACAAACCGCTGGTCACATCCCTATGCAGCATGGCAACATTTAGCAGAGGAAGAAAACCTAGTGACACTGCAGCAGCTTTCAAGGAAGACTCAATAGGCTTTTCATTGAGGAAAGATAAATCTATCCTTCTATGATGGAGAACAATCGCTCGAGTAGCCTTGATAAAGTAACATCAACCAAATGACGTCAGTAAACATGCATTTGAATGTTTGAGGTTGTCTACCATGTTAGTCAGTGTGAATAAATTGATCTGCCACAGCAACTATCCATCCATCCATTTTCCAAACCACTTATCATACTGGGTCGCGAGGGGTCCGGAGCCTATCCCGGAAGCAATGGGCACGAGGCAGGGAACAACCCAGGATGGGGGGCCAGCCCATCGCAATGTGCGCTCACACACCAGTCACTCACACATGCACACCTACGGGCAATTTAGCAAGTTAAATTAGCCTCAGCATGTCTTTGGACTATGGGGGGAAACCGAAGTACCTGGAGGAAACCCCACGACGACATGGGGAGAACATGCAAACTCCACACACATGTGACCCAGGCGGAGACTCTAACCCGGGTGTAGTGGCAAATTTTCAGGGTTATAATCAAATAAATTCAACCACTTCCTCATATGAGCAGACCAGACAACTTTTCGACTCGTATCCACGTCCACTTCGTTAACAACCGAACTTACTCACTCGAAATCCTTGTAACCGTCGAACTCTTTTATTTTCAAAAAGGTTGTCATCAACGGGATCACATCCAGTTGTGAATAAGCTTCAGTTTTTCTAATTAATAATCAACAATGAACGAAATAATAATGGATTAGGATTCACGGTCCAAAAACTATATACTGCCAAGCTGCGCATATGTCCACTTTTCCTCCTTTTCCTTTTTTTTACCGTTGTCACATGCACAGCCCTGGATTCACACATTGACCAATAGAAACACAACGTCAATAACGCTACGTACATTTCCGTACTTTTAACCCTAACAATGGCTATTGGTACGTAAGCCCAAAAATAACATTCCAATTTGAAATATCAACAAAAAATATTAAAAGGATATTTTTTCTGTACTTTGGCTCTAACATTTCCAGCCCCTAATTGGAAGTTTATGAGAACTGACAATTACATTATATTGTAAATAGAGCCAAATAAATGTACACTGAAGGCATCACCTATCCGTTAAACAAATCTCACATCATGCACAAAACAAGTATAGAACATGGAAACAATTCACATGTCCGCCTCACAGATAAGGCACAGTTTGTCAACAGGTCTTTCTAAGGTGTTAGTCTTTGTTTTGATGATCACACGCCGCACAAGTCCTTTGACGTCCTGAATCACCCGAAGAACTCTTCCCAATACCCATGAGCTCCGTGGTGCTGAGTCATCGATGATCATCACTATGTCCCCGGGAGTTAAGTTCTTTCTTATCTGCATCCATTTTTGCCGCTCTTGAAGCATGGGTAGGTACTCACGCACCCATCGCTTCCAGAATAAGTCAGCAAGATATTGCACTTGCTTCCATCGACGGCGGTTGTATGAGTCTTCCCTTTTGAAGAGTCCAGGTGGTAGGACTGGCTGCTTCTTCATCAATAACAAGTGGTTAGGGGTCAATGGCTCAGGATCTGTTGGATCATCTGTTGCCGTAGTCAGTGGTCTACTATTTAGTACTGATTCTACCTCACACATCAGTGTCAGCAAACATTCATCATTGATGGCTTGTTCTTTTAGCACCGCCCTCAATACTTTTTTCACAGATCTGATCTGTCTTTCCCAAATCCCACCGAAGTGAGAACCAGCAGGTGGATTAAATATCCACTGAACTCCCCTTTGCATGAGAGACTCTGAAATCTTTACCTGGTTCCACTCTTGAATGGCTTCACGCAGCTCACGTTCAGCAGCAACTAGGTTAGTACCATTATCTGAGCGCATAATGGCTACTTGCCCTCTTCTGCACACAAAGCGCCTGATGGCATTCAGACAAGAGTCAGTGTCCAATGTGTGTGCAATCTCAATGTGCACCGCTCTAGTTATGAGACAGGTGAACAGCACACCATATCGCTTCACTATGCTTCGCCCTTGTTTTACATCATATGGCCCAAAATAATCAACCCCTACGTTAGTAAAGGGGGGTTTGTCGGGCAAAAGCCTGTCTTTTGGCAAATCTCCCATTTTCTGTTCCAATGCTTTGCCTTTAACTTTCCTGCAGATCACACATCTTGACAAAAACTTCCTCACCACTGAATTAGCAGAAGGGATCCAATATTTTTGGCGCAGCTGTGAAAGCATGTGAAGTCTTCCACAGTGTCCAATCCTTTCATGCGTATCTCGCAAGATCAGTGTGGTGATATGTAGGTCCTTTGGGATGATAACTGGATGCTTCACGTACTCTGGCATTGCAGCTGCAGAGAGACGGCCTCCAACTCTCAATACCCCATCCTGACTTACTGGATCGAGTTTCCTCAAGTGGCTGGTTTTCTTCACGCTGTTGCCTTTCATTATCATGAAAATTTCTTCTTGAAACCGTTGCCCTTGACAGAACTTGATGATTTCTGTTTCTGCTTGCATCAGATCTTCTACAGTAAAAGTCGTGCTTGTCTTTACTAATTGGTCGCCTTGTCTGTGCAGTTTGATGGTTGTTTGTTCATTCTTATTCCTACAACGTTGTAGAAGTAGGTCTTTGAGTTTAAGGATCCAGGCCACAGCTCTCTTCAAACGGTACCAGCTGGAGTAGTGGTTGATCAGTTTGTTCACGGTATGACCTTCTTCAGCTGCGTTGATGAGATGCACTGTGGCAGTATGTCTCACTTCATCGTCATCCTCAGCAATCTTTGTTTCATCAGGTCTTTTAGGCCAGCAATTTTCTGGTTCCTTTAGGAAGGCTGGACCATGGAACCAGCTCAAGTTTTTTATGAGCTTGGTTGGTGCAATCCCTCGGGATGCACAATCAGCTGGATTGGTTGATGTGCTGACGTATCTCCATTGATGAGGCTTGGTTAGCTCTCTAATGACAGCAATACGATTGGCAACAAATGTTTTAAAGCGAAGCTTATCATTTTCTATGTATTTTAACACTGTTGTGCTATCAGTCCAGAACATTGAATCAAGAAGATCCATCTGAAGCTCTCTTCTTAACATTTTGTCTGTCTTCGCAGCAACCATTGCTGCTGTCAACTCGATGCGCGGAATAGTGATCTGCTTCAGCGGGGCCACGCGTGATTTGCCCATCATGAAAGCACAATGAACATGCCCATTTTCACCTATCAACCTCAGGTAAGAGGTTGTTCCGTACCCATTTTCACTTCCATCGGAGAAGTGATGAAGTTGCGCTGTAACAACAGGCCCACAATCCACGGATCTCACGCATCTGGGAATGGTCACAACTGACAGCTGACATAGCTCTTGAAGCCAGCTGTTCCACTTTCGCCCTAGCTCTTCTGGAATCTCATCGTCCCAAGCAAGTCCCTCCCTGCACAGCTGCTGTAAAATCATCTTTGCAGGAAGTGTTGCTGGGGCAAGAAATCCCAACGGGTCATAAATGGAACTTGTGACTGAGAGAATTCCACGCCTTGTGATGGGTTTGTCTTTAACTCTGATCTTAAACTTAAATGAGTCAGATTCAGTGCACCATAAAACACCTAAGGCTCTTTCCATAGGTAGCATGTCATGGTTCAGGTCCAGATCTCTAATGTCTTTGGCTCTCTCATGGTCAGGGATAGCGGCAAGCAAGGCACGACTGTTGCTTGTCCATTTCGTCAAGTGAAATCCTCCACTAGCACACAATGCTGTGAGGTCTTTGTACAATTTGGCAGCCTGAGCTTCGCTGGTGACTGATTTCAAACAGTCGTCAACGTAAAAGTTCTTCAAGATTGTGTTCACAGCCTCTGGTGATGACTTACATCGGTTCTCCTTAGCTGTTCTTCTAAGAGCGTAATTTGCACAACTAGGAGAGGAAGTTGCACCGAAAATGTGAACAATCATTTTGTACTCAGCAATGTCTTGACCAAGGTCTCCTGCTGGCCACCACAGGAAGCGCTGCAGGTCAGTATCGTCGTCAGGGATGCGGACTTGATGGTACATTGCCTCAATGTCCGCGATCATGGCAATTGGTTCTAGCCTGAAGCGTGTCAGCACTCCAATAAGCGAGTTTGTTAAATCCGGTCCCTGTAGAAGTTCACTGTTCAGTGAAACTCCCCGGTAGCTAGCAGCACAGTCGAAGACCACGCGCAGCTTCTTCTTCTGTGGATGATATACCCCGTGGTGGGGAATATACCACACTTTTCCGTCTTGTCGGTTAAGTTGTGTCGTGGGAACCTCAACAGCATATCCCTTATTCAACATGTCTGTCATGAAGGCAGTGTATTCTTCATGAAGCGCAGGATTCCTTTTTAGTTTATGCTGGAGGTTTAGCGCACGCTGCAACACAACATCCCGGTTGTTTGGCATCTGGACGCACAACTTCTTCGTGGGAAGGCTTATGTAGTAATGTCCATCTACGAGACGGGCAGAACTGGACACGGACTCCATAAAGAAGTGGTCCTCTTGAGACATTTCTGATCTTTCATCGCAATGCCGCTCTGGAAAATCATGATTATATTGTTGTATAAGCAGATGTTCCACATTGTCAACGGCTATTCTGTTCACAGCAGCCCATGATCGTGCTCCATCAAGAACTGCAGTTTCTCTAAGCGGCCCGTTCAAGATCCATCCTAGTGCTGTTTTTAATGCATATGGTCCATTATCCTTACTTGGGATCACTTTCCATGGTTCCAAGAGCATGTATTCTTTAGTCCCAATAAGAAGTTCAACTCCAGCATTGATATGAGGCAATCTTACCTCACTGAGGTACGGCCACCTTTCAATCTCGTTTTGACGTGGGATGTTCTCTCTGGATACAGGAATGTCTTTCTGTGTAAAGACTTTGGACAGTGGGATGAAGTTGTTATCTTCAAGGCTGCTGACCTCCAAATCTGTGAGAATGTAGCTCTCTACTTTGACTTTGGCATTGATGGTGCTCAACATGAGCTCAGTTAATCTGCCCTGCACATTTAACTGCCTGGCCAAAGCTTCGGTGCAAAATGAAGCAGAGCTGCCAGGGTCCATGAACGCATAAACCTCAACAGCTTTGTCGCTCTTGCTGGCTTTCACTCTAACAGGCACGATGGCAAGCACACAACTGTCTCCAGCCCCAGTACAGGCACTTGTCTCTCGCTCCTCAGGAACACCTGCTGATACACTAGCTGTGGTGCCTTTATTAACTTCTTTAACACCCTTGTCCTGACTTGAAAAGTGCAACAAGCTTGGATGTCTAAGAGAGCACACCTCACATGTCATTTTCTTCTTACATTCTCTGCTCAGATGACCCTTCAACAGGCAGCCAAAGCAAAGTCCATTTTTCTTCAAGAAGTCCACTCTGTCATCGTGAGATTTTTCTCTAATCTTGTGACATTCTTGCAATGCGTGACTTTTCTCGCAAAACATGCAGGGTCTTGTAAAAGCACAGTTAAGTGACACATCGGGTTTAGGTTTTGTTTCACTTTCTCTGACTTGGTCTACTTTAGTAGCAAAGCTACTTCCTTGCTTGCCGTCTTTCTTTGGCTTGTTTCCTTGCTGAAACTTCTTCGTGACCTTTTCCCCTTTTTCTGCATCAAGATTTCCAAAGAGTGGGTCGGACACGATCTTTGCTTGACGTTCAACAAACTCCACAAGCTCTGTGAATCTTGCTCTTTTCCTTCGCTGATCTTGGATGTCATATGCATGGACTCTCCAACGCTCTCTTAATTTGAACGGCAACTTTGAAACGATGGTCCTCATAGTTGTGGGATTGTCCATCTCCTCCATGTAGTCAATATCCTCCATAACATTTCGACAACTTATCAAGAACACAGAAAAAGCCCCTAAAGCCTTTCCATCTTCGGCCTTGACTTGAGGCCATTTAGATGCCTTTTCAATCAATGCCGTAGCAACCATTAACTCATTACCATATTTATCTTGAAGCAGCTTTAGGGCCTTTGCATACCCACGCTGTTCAGGCATATGCTGGCAGCTCCTAACAAGATCGCGGGGTTCACCCCTGGTATACTGCTCCAAAAAATATAGCTTATCCCCATCACTTTCGGCTCTGGAACCAATAGCATGAATGAAGGCTCTCATAAATGAACGGTATTCTAGTGGATCTCCCTGGAACACTGGCACATCTCTCCGAGGCAAGCGGAACAGCCGTTGGTTCGTCACAAGCATCTCTGTGATGTCTGTCTGTCTTTGCATCATGCTACACATCTCTCTAACTTCCGTGTCATAATGCAAAGTGTCTCTAGGTTGACTATGCGGCTGCAACAGAGCTCTAGACTGTTTAGGAATGGCCCCACCTAAAGCACCTAGCTCTTTTCCGTTCGTCTGAGCTTCAGACTTCTCCATGTAATTTGATTTGGATGCTATTCCTTGTACATTGCCTTGTCTAGCATCTTTACTTAAGAAATCAAAAAGTTCCATTAATGACTTGTTCTCACTTACTTGAGACTGCTGCCCTTGATATTCTTCGTACACTCGCATTTTAGCAGTAGACACTGCAAGAGCTGTTTCGATTTCCAATCTTTCTTTTGCAGCTTTAATTTCAGCTTCTTTCAACTCCAATGCTTGTTTTTCTTTTAAAGCTGCTGCTTGTGCCATCAGAGCAACTCTGGTGGCTTCTTCCTTCATACGTGCGGAGGATGCAGTTGATACATTTGACGTTTTTGACACCATAGATACACTGTCCAGCGGTGTTATTTCTTGGTCACACGATTGTGCCTCAACCCATTTCTTAACTCTACTCATAAACTGCAAACACTGCTCCGACTTTGGTTGAAACCAAAACTGTTGGTCAGCATCCTTTTCTTCATCTTTAAGATACAGCAACACTGCACTGTTAAACTCCATAAACTCTTCATACAACTTCTTATAAGCTTTCATTTCTTTTAGAACATCGTTTATAGTTGGGATAGTTTCACTGAGCAAGAGCCTCTCAATTTCGTTTGATTTTGCTGTCATTTGTCCTAATTTACCTCTTCTTGCTGTTGTACGGCTATGCAGTTTTTCTTCCATGCCTTTAGCTGTTAGCGCCCTCCGGCGGTCATCACGGGTTACATTTTCGACGTCTGTCTTCCCCTCCGCCATTGTTCACGGAGGCTTCCACTCAACTAATCTACTATAACAGCCTCGTTTCAGTTAAATACAACTAATTTCGGTTCTGGCACAGCACAAAAACTGCAACAATTTTTCAAGCTGGGGTCGCTTGGCTATAAATGTAGTGCGAAATCAAACGTTCGTTTCACAACGTATTTAGCATAGCCTTTCTGGCGTCATCCATTTAGCTATATCGCTGTAAACTCCACCAAAGTTTCTGGGCAAAAGCGAAGTTTTTGGACTTTTATTGTAGTGGCAAATTTTCAGGGTTATAATCAAATAAATTCAACCACTTCCTCATATGAGCAGACCAGACAACTTTTCGACTCGTATCCACGTCCACTTCGTTAACAACCGAACTTACTCACTCGAAATCCTTGTAACCGTCGAACTCTTTTATTTTCAAAAAGGTTGTCATCAACGGGATCACATCCAGTTGTGAATAAGCTTCAGTTTTTCTAATTAATAATCAACAATGAACGAAATAATAATGGATTAGGATTCACGGTCCAAAAACTATATACTGCCAAGCTGCGCATATGTCCACTTTTCCTCCTTTTCCTTTTTTTTACCGTTGTCACATGCACAGCCCTGGATTCACACATTGACCAATAGAAACACAACGTCAATAACGCTACGTACATTTCCGTACTTTTAACCCTAACAATGGCTATTGGTACGTAAGCCCAAAAATAACATTCCAATTTGAAATATCAACAAAAAATATTAAAAGGATATTTTTTCTGTACTTTGGCTCTAACACCGGGTCTCAGAGGTGTGAGGCAACAGTGCTAACCACTGCACTACCATGCCGCCCCCCCACAGCAACTAAACAGATATAAAATGTACATATCCAGTATATTATGGTATAGTCCTGATGACCGTAAGATTTTTGTCCATCTTACAAACAAATCTGTCACCTTAGCTAAATGAACGTAAAAGAAGAAAGGCTGTCATTTACCAATCCTGAGTGTTGTGGCATGATGTTGGAGGTTAAGTCATTGCTTTGGTGCCACATGCTCTGTGTTTACTGACAGCGAAATGTTCCAAAACACATGTGAAACATAGGATGCTGCAGAATACCAGCTACGATGTCTCTGACAGACAGGTGTGAGGTACATTCAGCCTGACATTCTTACTTTGCTTCTGTGATGCTAGGTTCTCTGATTACGTGTTACATTGCATCACATTGTTCTGTACTATATTATATATAAAATATATAAGACTATATTTTGGATAAAAATTGTTCAGAGTACACCAGCATTAGTTTACAGTACCCATGAAGTACACTATCCTGAGGAAGTATAGCCCTTGGGTATACAGCATCACATCATAATACACATAAAGTATACTGTCCTGAAGGTGCGTTACCCTTAATTACACTGCATTAGATCAAAGAACCCATGTAATACATTTTCCTTATTGTACATTACCCTTAAAGTAAGTACATTGCATTTTGGACACACTACACATACATCTTATCCTGAGGCTTTATTGCTATTACAGTACAGTTACCCCCTTGGAGTAACTACACTGTATGGGAACACACTCCCCATGAGGTATACTAGTGTATTACACTCATTACCCTTAGAGTACACTGTCATTAGGACACATTACCCATAATGTACACGAGCATTTCTCAAACCAGTCCTCAGGGACCCCCCCACCCCCATTACCTCAATGAGTCCACATTTTTGTTCCCATCCAACCCTCCTGGGGAGTCGATGAGGACTGGTTTGAGAAACACTGGTCGAAATACTGGGACTTGGAAGGGAACAAAAACATGGACCATCTGGGGGTCCCCAAGGACTGATTTGAGAAACACTGAAGTAGACTGTCCTAAAGTAAACTGGCATTAGGGTACATTACCCACTTGAACCACCACCACTATGTAAGGCCCACCTGTATGATGCAACAGCAGCACATTCTGTGCCAGTACACTGACCACACAGTAGCTAGGGTGGTAAAGGGACAGGAGAGAATACCTGAGTTAGATATAGGAGATGATTAAGTGACTAGATTTGAAAGGACCACAGTGGGCAGTTTAGCCAGGGCATCAGGGTACCACCATTACTAGCATGTTAATAGGATGTCAGACATGCACTGTTACATACTCTGTGTATATTTTCATTTATAGTTGTTCACTCAACTTTGCAATGGTTAACAAGAATAAAAAAATCTGCAGTTTTGACAGGTCTGAGTGACTTTGCAGTGGGAGGGGCAGGTAAACAGTTATTGGTCTACTACTGCTCAGATGAATACAGCAGAAAAAGCGGATGAATGTGTCATTTGAACTTTTAAGAGGAGAGATTTTTTTCTGCATAGTGGCTGTTTGCTGCCAATTGATGTGCAGTTAGGCTACGTTCACACTGCCTTAATGTGACGCAGATCTGATCTTTTCAAGGCTGTGTGGACACGCAAATCTGATCTTTTCAAATCAGATTTGTGTCAGTTTCATATGTGGTACTACAACAGATACGTATCCGATTCGCGGCCATACAACCCGAATGTGAACGCTCAGATCAGAATTCATGTGGCTTTTTGCTTATACGCATGCGCAGACATCATCAGCCTGCACCGGCAGGCTCGTACCCACACATCTCTTGGTGCAGCAGTTCCAGCAATAACTGCGAAAGCAGAAAAAGCTAGCTGCCTGACTTTTTTTCTCCTTTTTGACCTGCTCATGTACAGCTGATTCACTGTTTGTTGTCCTCCAGAGCAAAGTGCGATACATGCGTGAGCTACTAACGGCTCCATTTTTAATGCAATGAGTGATCCCACAGATATGACGTTTTTTGTTGTTGGTGATGCAGACCCGTGTAAGTTTCGGAGAACCAATGCATTCACATTGCAGTCAGATACAGATCACTTGTAGTTTTGAATGTGAACCGTCAAGATAGACAAATCCGATCTGAGCAAAAAATCGGAATTGAACGATGTGGCTGGCAGTGTGAACGTAGCCTTTGTGCTCAATAAGAAAGACAGGCATGGATCGGTTAAAGAGAGCCAACTGAGCATATGGCAGACAGGAATAAGAGAATCTTTTGCTAATCTTGGGTTTTCTGTGTCTTTTGCAGTTTTAGAGAAAATACTAGTCCCACATTCATCATGTTTTTAAATTCCTTCGATCTTTACTATTTAAATAATATCTTTAGTTTACATTTAATGCCTGCTATCTTTGGCATCTTAGTTCAACTCATACAAAATCTTACTGTGAGGCCAGTTCCTGCTGTGTGTGTTTAACCGTTTTCGCAAAGACACTGCAAAATATTTCCAACTGATTTGTTTTACCATGTGGCACAAAATCGATAGACTGTAGGACATAATGTAATTCTTTAACACAGAGTTGAGGCAATAATTCCTTAAATATTTTGTAGAAATTACAATCAAGGTTATCTGATCTCTTTTGTAAATTAGTGCACATAATTTTCACACAGCTTTTCTCTTAGGATATCTACAGTATACTGTTCACTCTTTTTAGATTATTTTCAGATGCAAATGTTAACTGAATGCTGTTTGTTTGTGCATGGTCTTTGCTCCAACCTTGTTTCTACCTGGAATAACCTTCAGGCTCCATCACTTAACTTTGCTGATTTTCCCCCCTCTTTACTGGAATCCTAAGTATAAAATCTGTCTTTCCGTCCATTTTCAGATGCTTATGAGTGTGTGGAAAACACGGGCAGCAGATGAGCAGAGATGCCCAGTCCTTCCTCTCCCCAGCCACAGCCTCCAAGGGGACACTGAAGCATTACATTTCAGTCAAGAGGCATAATTTGTCCAGCGTAATCTTTTCACAGTGACAGAGCAGTGCAATATTTGCATAACTGCTGACACTGCACCAATCTGTCTGTCAATCTCCCACTTTCTTGTTCCCTCACTTATGAACAAGACCATGAAATACTAAAACTCTTTCACTTGAGGCAGTAGCTCATTCCCAACCTGGAGGGGACCATCCACCTATTTCCAGTTGAAAGCCATGACCTCAGACTTGGAGGTGCCGATTCTCATGCCGGTTGTTTCACACTCAGTTGCAAACCTCCTTAGCCCATGCTAAAGCCAAACAACTAACAGGACCACATCATCTGCAAAAAGCAAAGATGTGATCCTGAGATCACTGAACCAGACCCCCTCCGCCCCTAGGCTGCACTTAGTAATTCTGCCCATAAAGGTTATTAACAGAATCGGTGACAAAGGGCAGCCTGGTAGAGCCCAACACCCACTAGGAACAAGTCTGACTTACTGCAATGTGAGGCCTAATGTCTCATGTTAATGCACCTTGCACCTCATACTCTCAAAGCACCTAGCACAGGACCGTCCAAGGGTCACTGATGTATGCCTTTTCCAAGTACACAAAACACATGTAGACTTGGGGAAACTCTCATGAACTCTCCAGTATCCTTGTTAGAATGAAGAGCTTGTCCATTGTTCCATGACTAGGATGGAATCCGTATCATTCCTCCTGGATCCGAGGTTTGTCCGACAAGTGTACCGCTCAGGGTTGGCGCCGGTCCGACCCTGTCCTATGTGTCCTGACCACCAGGTATCGCTGGCCATACTGCTTCCCCCTCCCTGTCTTGTAGCCCGTTAAAAATATTACCTGGTACACTGGGCGGAGCTTAATGCTCCCCCCTTCTATGATGTCATAAGCGGTAGGGGGCTTATTCCTTATTCTGATTGGTCGAGGGGTTATATCCATATACCATTCATGCTTATGCCACGTGTTGCCAATAGGGAGCCATATGGTTTGGGAGATAAGGGTTGCCGTTAAACTTTAATAGAATGAAAATACATTACATGTATTTATTTATGTGTTATTTTTAATTACGTTTTTAAGGAATAATAAAACATGGCAGGATGAATGTAAGATACACGTCCAGCGGGGGTCCGTCTGGCCGCAGCCATGTGTTGTTAGGAGTAGGCACAAGCGCGATGGGATATTTTAAAAGAAAGCACCAAAATGTTTTAAAGAAGAAAAACTTTAGCGTTATTTAAAAAGAAAAGCAGGTGGAATTTAAACAAGTACAAACATGCCCGAAGGAAACAGAAGAGCAAATGTTGAGTTTAAACAAGCACAAGCCAAACCAATTAACATACAGCACATCGTTTTAAAAGAAGGCAGCACTTAAACTCATTACATTTAACCAACATGTTAAAAGAAAGACTTTAGTGGTATTTATCAGTGTTAAGTTGAAAAAAGCATTTAAACAGCAAACTTTTAGAAGAAATAGGATGAAAGGCGAAATGAGTAAGTCCTGGTGCTTGGCCATATGCGGCTGGTCTGTTTGAACAACGCGGTCGAAATGATAGACCGAAGTGGCCTGTACTTGGGGCAAGCGCACTCACGCAGACGCCCATTTGAAAATGGCAACACCAGCGGAGCGCCTTTTATTTCAAATAAACCCCTATAACCATAACGTTTTTTTAAGTAATGAAGCACTTTTCTGCCAATGTGAATAATGAAGTAAAAACGCTCTAAGCATTTCGACAGCAAGAATCAAGGGATAACGTGGTTAATTCTTGTTTAAATGAGCGCATGCGCTCTCTCTCTCTCTGTCTGGCCCGCTCTCGTGTAGCGCATGCGTGTAGAGCCACACAGTGTTTTCTTTAAGGAGCCGATTCATGGGCTGTCAAATTGGAAACAAAATGGCTACCAGCGGAAATTGTTGTCGTGATGCCCCGGATTGTGAGAGGCACGCCACCATCCTGGTATAATGCACATTAACTCTAGGTTAATCTGGTTTATTTGTAAATAGTATAAAATTATCTATTTCTAATTTAAATAAAAGTCTAACACAACACCCCCGGATTGTTTAGCCACATTTAGCTAAATTTATCTACGTCTGGTTAATAAAAAGGAATAAAGCACTATACCGTGAAAAGATGTATGACACATTAGTACAAATTTTTGAACAATAACATTAAAGGAATAAAAACAATTAAATTGTATTTTATTAGTTTATTATTAATTTAATAGCTGTAGGAACTAGTGAACGATATTTACCAACATACATCGAAAACATTTTTAGAATTTGATAGTACGGATAGGCAGTGGGGGGCGGCATGGTGGTGCAGTGGTTAGCACTGTCGCCTCACACCTCTGGGACCCAGGTTCGAGTCTCCGCCTGGGTCGCATGTGTGTGGAGTTTGCATGTTCTCCCCATGTCGTCGTGGGGTTTTCTCCGGGTACTCCGGTTTCCCCCCACAGTCCAAAAACATGCTGAGGCTAATTGGAGTTGCTGAATTGCCCATAGGTGTGCATGTGTGAGTGAATGGTGTGTGAGTGTGCCCTGCGATGGGCTGGCCCCCCATCCTGGGTTGTTCCCTGCCTCGTGCCCATTGATTCCGGGATAGGCTCCGGACCCCCCGCGACCCAATAGGATAAGCGGTTTGGAAAATGGATGGATGGATGGATGGATAGGCAGTGGGGGTTTCTTATCGCACTCGCAGCGGGTGGGCGGTGTAGAAATGGCCAACGGTCAAGAAGGACACATTTAGCTCTTTTGTTATAGGGCTATTTTAAATTAGTATGAATGTGATTTAAATCATTTATGCAATAAGAATTGAGGAAGAACCTAAACAACCGTGTATCAGCCTCAGTAATGGTTCGACAAACAGCGCAGCTCAGGTACGTGCAACCGGCCTGTTTGAACAACACAGCTGAAATGATTGCCCGAGACGGCACCAATCTTGCGCATGCGCACTCACGCCGACACACATTTCAAAATGGCGACACCAACAGGGACACATGCTGCCCTTTTATTTCAAATAGGCCCCTTTAACCACATCGTTTTTTAAGCAATGAAACTCTTTTTGGGGTAATGTGTTATTTAAAATAAAACATCCTAAGCATTTCGACAACATGAATCAAGGAATAACGTGGGCGATCCTTGTTAAAATAATTCTCGCTCTCTCTCCATGTCGCGCTTGTGTGTAGAGCCAGGATTCCCAAACACCACTATCTTTTATGGAAAACAGCTGAGGCAAGTAGTTTTCTGAATTTTAAAGTGTGTATAAAATAAGTAAATGTGTAAAATGAGTATAAAATGTGCTATAAAGCTTATAGCCAACGGTAATTAACAAAGAATTTAAGCATAATATCCCAGATGTACCACGGCCTATAGTTATAAGGAATAAAATACATTACATGGATTTATTAATGCTATATTTTAAATAAGAATTTAAGTAAGAATTTAGGATATATTCTTGTTATTTTAAAGAAGGTGTACATGATTATTTAATTACATTTAATAGGAACTAGTAAGCTGTATATAGCATCATGCATCAAATACACACTTAAAACACTAAAGAATAAGGCCTTAGTTATTTTAATAAAGACATCCTACAAGGTGCCCCACGGCCCCAGCTTATATCATCTACAAGCTTGATTTGAAATGCTTGCTGGAGTACAATGTTAAGATGACAATGGTAACGGAGCTGCAGCCTGTTTGATAGTTAATGAAACATAGTCCAAATTCAAGTGTCAGCAGTCATCCACTATGCAGGGAGACTACAGATTGATTATAACGACCCGTTTATCCACTGCCACTATTTTTAAGAATTTTGACAGAATAAAGCCTTGGTTATTTTAATAAATATGTTTTTTTTCAGTAAATGTTCATTCATGCTCATGTGCACAAACACACACAGGGGCTTTAGAGTTTAACTTTAGGTCTGTGAACGTATAGGACCACGATGTGTATTCAGACCCCAAAACATACTAACTTAGTTGTTCACGAGTCTTATTTCGAAAAATCTAACAAAATAGATTTGTAAATTTTAAAGAAAAGACATTAACGGCTTTTGTTAATGTTTAAAGGTATAAAAAAATTAGCTGCTTTCTTAAATGGCCAGAAAAAAAATTGGCTCAACACTATTAATAGTTTATATGAGGATGGGGTTTTTGCAACAGTGACAATCCTATCAGTCACGTGTAACATGCCAAAGAAACATCTATTTCATTTATTTCAAAGCAGACACAAAAGTTGTTTCCTCATTTCCCTAACGGCCACCAGAATTGGAGGGTCCTTAAAGACCTTTCATAAGACTTGGAGGCCCTGTCCTGAGGTTTATCAAAGCCCAGGTTCTTATACTATAGGAGACTGATGCTGTTTAAGTACTAGATGGGAGGACCCCTGCAATTAAATTCGTAACATTTCAAGATGTATAGATCGTAAAACTTCTTGTGTTGGAGGGGCTGGCATGTCTCCATTTTAAAAGGATGAGGTGCCTAGCCAGTAAGGGGTGCATGGTATCGGACGGTGAAATGTCGAACAGGTCTGTTAGAGGATTAGAGGAGGTAAAACTATGTTGATGCTAAAACATGGTGTTTCTTATGGACAAACTGTGGTTAGTATAGAAGTCCAATAACAGAGCATCACTCCAGTTCAGTTAAAGCAGGCTATTAGTTAAGTTTCACTATTGTTACCCATGTGAGCACTAATCTTTTCACCTTATCCATTTTTGAGTGTTTTTCTATCCCTTTGATTTTAGGCTTATTACATGAGTTAGCCACATATGCTTTATGGTGAACAGTCTTAAAATATAAAGATATAAAAGAAATAAAGAACAGCATATGAACAGTACAACAGTATCAAGAGCTTGGAGCTTATCCTATGCAGCAGGAGACACACTGGACAGGATGCAAGTCCTTCATGGGCTAAATGCAACCTAGAGATATTAATCTGCCTGAATGTAATGTCTTTTGTTTGTAGGAGGAAATATGCAAACTCGGAGCTCTGGAGATGTTAGGTGAGCTGTGGCACCAGCATAAAATTTCAACTGGGGTGGCCATGAGGGGGCAGTTATATTTATAAAGGTGGCATGCAGCAAAAAGGAAATGATCAACTAATGCTGTTTGATTAGCTCATAAAAGCAGTATGTGCAATTCAAATACATCAGCTTATCTAAGAAATACTGTTGACAATATAGTATATCAGTAAAGTATATTAATTTCACTTCATATTCTTATAATAATCCATATTTTGGTTTTAGTATTTTACTCTGGGTGTAAACTGGGGTTGACACATCCACTAAAGCAGCAAATGAGAATCTAGGCTTTTTTAGCCAGCCAAATAAATTATTTTAATAAGTATTTTACAAGAATGAAAGGCCATACTTAAACTATATGGACAAAAGTACTGGGACACCTGGCCATTACATCTACAAGAACTTTTATGACATCCCGTTCTAAATCCATAGGCATCAATATGGAGTTGGTCCCCCTTGCCGCTGTTCTGGGAAGGCTGTGCACATGATTTTAGAGTGTGGCTGTGGGAATTTTTGCCCATTCATCCAAAAGACCATTTGTGAGGTCAGGCACTGATGATGGACACGAAGGTCTGACTTGCATCTCTGTTCTATATAGTTCATCCCAAAGGTGTTTGTTGGGGTTGAGGTCAGGGTTCTGTGCAGGCCAGTCAAAATAAATAAAGCCTTAAATGAACCCTTTTTGTCTTGGAGTTGTAAGTGGATCGTCCCCTCCTTTTTCCCGCATGTACCACACGACGATCCCCTGGCTCTGTGACATGTGTCCTTGGCACCTGCTGCAGACCCAGCGGTGCTCAGATCAGATCACCCATGTCTTGGATCAGTTTTTCCCACTGGGATGCCCTGACACAGTGGACACACCTTGTCTTAAGCGTGCCAGGCTTCCAGTTCCTCAGATCCCCAAGTTCCCAGGGAAGGGGAAGAACGTTTTGCCCAGGGGCCCACACAACCCATAATCCGTCCCTGAGTTAGACACACAGAATTGTCCGAAATGTCTTCAAATTACTGTATGCTTGAATTCACTGAGCTCTTCAGAATTATTCTTTTCCAATTTTTATAAAACTTACTTCATGGCTAGGTGCTTGATTTTATACACATTTGGCAATGGGTCTGAATGAAACATCTGAATTCAACGATTGAGATGTGTTTCCTAATACTTTTGTCCACATAGTGTATTTACCACCCCTGGCCACCCCATAGATCTACCCCTGTGAGTAACAGTGCTACCCATTGAGCCAACATAAAATAAATGTGCTTGATGTTAAACCCTTTCCACTCTTTGCTTACTGTAGTGCTCAGAACATACTGTAAAAAAGAAGAAAAATGCCCTATTATTGATATGTGTAGCAGACATACTCTGCCAGAGTGACTTACATCCAAACCCTTAAGGCCTTTTCCTATTTATTCAGCTATGTTATGCAGCACACAGTCAGTGACTTTGTAAGGCTTTTAAATACAAAATCATAGAATAATCAGTCCTACCTTAGCCATTAAACAATGTGGTTGCTAAGAATACGGTCACTGCTGAATGTGAGCATACAGCCTAAAATCTACAATGTTTCTACAGTACCCACACTATTTATGGCACAGTTTATATTTACAAAGCTAAATGTAAGTTTTCAAAAAGCCTCTACTGTCAGAGCAAGTATTTAGCAGTTAAGAAATCATGCTGTCTGGTTGGTGCAGCTGGGGTATAACATTTCTTCATTATCCTACAGGCTGCCAACCAGATCATGCAGGCACATTGGCTTTCCAGGAGAATCCCAACAGTGCCTCGGAGAGGATATTGGGATGTATGAGACTGCGGCTGTGTTCAAAATGTCCACTTGTTCACTCTCTCACTATATAGTATTATAGACATATATTTACAGCGGTGAATATATTCATTTGTTCATTTATTTATTTACTTGATGATTAATTACTTTCTTATGCAATAATTGGTAAAGTCATTGAATTACTTTTGAATGAACTAGTAACTGTAACTAGCAATTTTCAGCAACACTGGTTTACACCTATGAAAGCATGATGGGAGTTGCAGTCAGCTGCAGTCTGATGTAGACCCACAGTCAGAGAGGATTCTGGGATGTATGAGACTGTGACACACCCAGTAAGTAGCAGCCACTATCAAAGAGGATAGCTGGGACGTATTAGAATGCAAAACACTCAGTATGCAGTGCCCACAATCAGAGAGAATGATGGGACGTATAAAACTGTGACACACCCTATATGCAGTGCCCACAACCAGAGAGGATGCTGATGCACAATGCATATTAAATGAATGTTTTGTGAGTATTAGCTTTTATGCATAATTCTTTGAATAACTCATTTGAATCATGGACAGTGTTTCCACACAGCTAGGAAAGGAAATAATCTTTTTCATTCGATGCATTCACTTTGTGTTTTGAGAACATAACAGAGACCAGTTAATCTCACTGTTTTCTTACGTCTAATTAATACAAATGAGTGAAGAGATCATACATGTGTAGAATATCATAGAAACAATATAAAATGTGATTAATGTCAGAGTTGCCGGTAAAGCGAGTAAGAGCACGGGCAGACAACAGGCAGGAAGCAGGAAAGGAGGCGAAATACAGGGAAAACGGGGATTTAATAAGGTACAGGGACCAGGAAACATAAACTCACAATACCTAACATCAATGATGGACAAAAACTAAGGCAAGACATGGACTGAAATAGGCAAGACAACCGGGTACAGCTGGGTACAATCAGGGAAGCACACATGGATAATCAGGGGGCGTGGCACACACGAGGATTGTACGAGCTGGGCATGACAGAACCCCCTCCCCCAAAGGCGCGCTCTCCAGGCACGCCTTAGGGGAGGCGACGGACGAGACGAGGGATACGGGACCTGGAAAAGAAGAACAAAACCATTAACGGGGCACAGGGAACAGAATGGAAAGACAAAACTGGCACAAGGGAAGGAACCAGGACAGGACCTGACACAGGACAGGGAACGCGGACAGACAGATGAGGAAGGGAGACACCGAGGGAACAGGTGGAACAAAAGGGCCAGGAGTGAATGGAGGGAACACTGGGGAACGAGGAGCAGAAACTGGAGTAACAAAGGGACGAGGAGCAAACAAAGGAGGAACAAAGACAGGAGACCAGGGAGAGAAGGAGGGGGAATAAACGGGAGCTCGAGGGAGCCACAGTGGGCGACGGGCAGTGGCCGGAGGGGCCGCAGGCGGCCGGGAGGCCGGAGTAGTAGGGGACCTCGGAGGGGCCGAGAAGGCAGGGCGAGGGACAGACTCAGGGGACGAGGAGGAAGTCAGAGGGGGCACCAGGGAAGCGGACGAGGGAGCTGAAGGGGACACCAGCGAAGGCAAGGAGAGAGGGGGAGCCGCAGCAGGTGGCGACGTCCCCCAACGCGCAGGTGTGGGGGGACCCGCAGGCGACAGAGGAGCCGCAGCAGGGGAGCCCGCAGGCGACCAACGAGGAGTCGGAGGCGGGAATGAGGCAGGGCGCCAAGGCTTCGGAGGGAGACCCGGAGGCCCAGGACCCGCAGGCGCTTTCCGAGCCCCAGAGGGAGGGCGAGCCAGGGAGCAGGGTGAGAGGAATCCCAGCCCTGCATCTATGTCCTCTCCCCTTCTTGGACACAGACATAGGTACCCCGGCCGGGCAGCTCGGGTGTAGTAGCTTGAGACGGAGGCAGCTGCTCGGGTGTAGCGGCCAGAGGTAGAGGGAGCGCCTCGGGCGTAGTGGCCGGAGGCGGAGGGAGCGCCTCGGGCATAGCGGCTGCAGCAGGCAGAGGCGGAGGCAGAGAAGCCTCTGGAGTAGCGGAGAGTTCCAGCATGGCAAGTGCACTAGGCGGTACCACGGAGGGCACCGTACCTGCTGCTGGGGAAGCCTGCTCCTTCATGCAATGGAGCAGTCTCCTCAGAGTCTCCTCTGCCACAGCAGTGCTGTGTGTGGAGACTCCGGGGTAACAACAGCAAACTCCCTCTGCAGCTGTTCCAGGAGCCCAGCCCCTTCTGGGGAGTCTCTGATGGCTGGTTCCCCCCTCACGTGCCAGAACAGATCCTGGAGGGCAAAGAACTGCTTGGCCAGAATCATAGCCGCGGACAGAGCTGGAGCAGGTAGCGCAGCGGCTGCAGCAGGCAGAGGCGAAGGGAGCACCTCGAGCCGAGCGGCTGCAGCAGGCAGAGGCGGCAGCTCGGGCGTAGCAGCCGGAGATATAGGTGAGACGTGTGTGGCCCCTTTATGAGTCCTGGGCACACACGGGATAGCGTCTCTGGTTGCGCTGGCGCCTTTGTTAGCCAGTTGTGATGGCCGGTAAAAATACCGCTCGAGGGACGGCGGTAGCTCCACGGTGAACTGCACCGGTTCCCGGAGCAGGAGGGGTTCCTCCTCGGGAGCCAAACCTCGGTGAGCCCTGATTTTTCTGTCCTCCTCAGCCATTCCTCCATCTGCTTCTCTGTACTGGCGAGGTTATTCATGTAAGTAAGTGAGTCATCAAACCACTTTCCGAGGCACTTGATTGGATTCTCCTTATCATTGGAATCACTTCCTCTTGCACACTCAGTTTGAACTTGTTGGTCACCTTCCTGTTCCTGATCACCAGACTCCTGGATGTCTTTGGCTTAAACTTCATTCTGGCCTACATTGCCATGTGGTCCTGAACAGTTAGCACCCACCTTGCCTGCACATGAGTTGTGGTCGTCACGGTAAGGTTGTCCATGTAACCTCTTATTGGGGGGTGTCGGATGCCTGACTCCATTTTTGGACCCCAAGCTTCCTTCTCTGCAGCTGTTATTAGAAGGTTCATTCCCATGACAAAGAGGATGGGGGATATTGTGCAGCCGGTTACGATACCCTTTTCCAATCTTAGCCACCGAGTTGTAAAATGGACTGTCTTGAAATGTAGCTGTATTCCTCCAAAGTAGCTGGTGATCATTCCCTTGATGTGCTGAGGGATGTGGTAGTGGTCTAATACTGCACTGATATCAGTGTGCGGGATTGACCCATAGGCATTGGCCAAATTCAGCCATACAACAATCAGGTTGCCTTTGCTGGCTTTAGCCTCATGGGTCATCTGACAGAGAACTCCTGTGTGTTACAGGCATCCTGAGAAGCCTGGGATTCCACCTTTCTGTATAGCGGTGTTGATGTATCCATTTTCTGTCATATAAGAGGTCATCCTCTTGGCCAGTACAGAAAAGAATATCTTGCCTTGCACACTTACCAGTGAGATTGCTCTGAATTGGTCAATGTTTGAGGAATCCTCTTCCTTCGGCACGAAACAGCCCTCTGCCTTCTTCCAGCTTGATGGAATATTACCCTTTCTCCAGATCCTCCAGAACAGCTTCCAAAGCCTCTGAAGGAGCATTGGGCTTTTCTTATATACCTTGTAGGGTATACAGCTTGGACTGGGGGCAGATCCTGTTCTGGCCTTCTTCACCACCTCTTGAACTTCCTTCCAGGATGGTTCACTGATGTTGAGCTCTATTTCCGGGGTTTTTCTGCTCTTGATGCTTGGGTTGGCATCTGGGGCCTGGTTCCTGGTATCATTGTGGGTCTCCCTCAAGAACGCCTCCACATCTTCTCTGGGGCTGGTCAGCCTCCCAGATGCTTCCTGGCTGGGGTTCTCCTGCATCTCACCAGGTGGTACCGCTGTGAGCTGTACCCGTGACATCTCCTTTCCACAGTTGGTTTGGTTTTGGTGCATCTTAAGTCCTTTTTTGTTCTTGCAGATGTTTCCGCAATGACACTTTACTTCCAATACCTTCCCGGTTAATGTTGTTTGGGTGAGCCGTTTCTGTGTGTATAGTTCGTTCCTGGCCATAACCATTGTGTCTGTCCTGTCGAGTCTGTCATCCTCCCCCCATCTCGGGAGGAGGATATATATATATATATATATATATATATATATATATATATATGCATAATAATACAAGAAAAAACACATATAACATATAAACATATAAAACATATTAAAAAAATCATGTGTCGTCACGTACAATGGAAATAAGAAAAATGCTTGATAGCCTTATCTGAACCATGCAATTTTTTCATATGAATAGTCAGAGAGGAGGATGCTGGGAAGGCCTAAAATGTGGCCACTTATGTAAACACTGAGTGTCACAACTCGGGGAGAACTGGAGTCCAACACAGGAACTGGAGTCCAAAATCAGGGAACGCAGGGTTTATTTCCAAACACAGAACAGCAAGGCACACGCAACGTTAATGACCAGACTGGGGAAACAGACTTGAACGCGGACTAAATACACAGGACTGAAGGCAGGAAATGCAGAACAGCTAGTGAACGTAGGGATTCCACATGGGGTTAATGAGGGGGCATGGCACATGCGAGGATCGTACTAGCAGGTCATGACATTCAGCACTCATGACTTTTGCCCACCCTCAAAGTTCCTGGGAGGTTAATCCAAAAAACTTTATATTTAATCTAGCAGAAGATAAGGTGAATAGTTTTGTTTCATCCTGTGTTTTCTCTTGCTGCAGAACTTTAACACCATGATCCCCAGCTACGCCAACAGCAGAAGATGGTCCCACTCACTAAATATCATGTACGACATGCAACCTCTCAGGAGCTGCAGTGATTATAATTTGCCACTCTGTCCAAACAGCACACCCGCATACTGTTATCTCAGCTGGCAGCATGGGGAATCTGAAGCAGGTGCTGGAACATCAGTGTGGACTGCTTTAGTCAATGACAGGGATGTGATTAGAAACGGCTCTGATTCGATCAGGCTGGTCTGGCCTCGCTGCCCACACCAGCTTGACAGATTCAACTCCACCAGACCAATGTTCAAGACGTTGAATTTACTTATGGTTCCACCCCTGTTGCAGTCTGGTCCAGGGCTAAAACACTGAGAGTAGCTGGTCCCAATAGGATCCTGGCATGAGCATGGACTTATCAGGCCTGTGATCCCAGGGGGCACCGTGCTGCCGCAGTGCAGGAGAGTCTGCAGTGGAAGCCATGGGACCAGAATGATGGCTGTGTGAGTACTGCCCAAAAATAGCTATCCTGGCAGAATGCCCCCGCCGCCGCCCCTTCCACCCCCCTCAGAGGGTAAAGGCATGCCAAGAGCAGCACCCCTTCCCAGCCTGCACCTTTCACACTGAATGCTATGCCGTCAGGCACGTGTGGGAAATGCATGATCATGTGATGTAGGAGACTTCGATATGGATGCCTGAATACAGAGTTACCTGAGAAATGTAGGCAGGGTGGAGGGGAGAAGCTACAGAGCAATGCTGGGTGTATGTTTGAAAATTCCTGCTGTTGAAAGATACTGCAGCTGAGACTTTTCAAGAAATAACCCAACAGCTTAATATATCATTTAAATGTTTTACATGATGCGTGATATGGATGAATATAGCCATCAAATACTGAAATGTTTAAATATAGCCTTTTCCTTTGAGATTTTTAACATATATAAAGAGCAAGGTGTAGTGAGGAGCTCTTATTGGCCTATCCCTGATCCTATAACCTGGGTGCGGCTCTATCAGCTATACCTCTGACTTGATAAGCCAAAAGTAGCTCTTATTGGCCTATCCCTGATCCTATAACCTGGGGGCGGCCCTAGCAGCTCTACCTCTGACCTGATAAGCCAAAAGTAGCTCTTATTGGCCTATCCCTGATCCTATAACCTGGGGGCGGCTCTAGCAGCTCTACCTCTGACCTGATAAGCCAAAAGTAGCTCTTATTTGCCTATCCCTGATCCTATAACGTGGGGACAGGTCTACCTCTGATCTGATAACCCAACAGTAGATTTTATTGGCCTAACCAATTATATTATATTATAAACTGAGCCAGGTCTACCTCTAACCTGATAACACATACTAATAACTAACTTTACATGCTATTTACTGTACTACTGTATGTTTATCCGTTAAGACTTTAATGGTACATGTATTCATTGTGTATTATTCAGTACATCATTTTCAGTTTCAGTAGGCAAAATGAAACAAATTAATACATTTATTGACACGGGCAGAATCTAAATTCACAATTAACAGAAAAAACATGTTAATTGTGGCTGTGAGTTGGTTAAGGCTCATGCTGATTACAATTGGTCATAATCAATAGTTGGGAATATTTTGGTTTCCCAATAAATTGTCAGCACTGGAGAGGGAACAGATGATAAGACCAAGACTGTCTGCTCTCTTTTGAGACATCATCCAGTATTAGAAAACACACAATTTAGTACATTATGTTTGTTATGATAATGTTAATTTGTTTTATATATTTATTTTTACAATGTGCAAATGAGCATCTCAGGTTTTGTTAATCATACACATCAACTGACACATTGCCCTAGGTTTATAACTTGTGGCGCCAAGCAGACTGCGACATCACGAGAGCAAAGAATGACATGGAGACTCGATTGCCGAGAAGAACAAGCCCTTTATTGGTGGTCCTGAAAAGTACCACATCAGGCACCCAACAAGCACCGAAACAAATACACGTAGTAAACACATGGGAAGGTTGTCAGACGCCAAACTGGGTGGTGGGAGAATTCCATAAGCTAAATGCACATGGGGGTTGAACCAGGTACACACAATACATAGGCAAACACACGTGCAACAATAAGGAAATGTAACCATTAACATTAACCACAACTGTAGTGTTCTGGAGTAAGCCCTGGTGTCGCTTGACTGAATATTGAGTTATGCTGCTTAGTAATAGGCATGATGGAATGCCCTGTGATTGGTTATTCCTTTTTCTAACGCTAAGGCTTGTGGGTGTTCAATAAAATAAAAGAGAAATGCAAACCGTGTCTCTTCATGTTTGCGGGGAATAGAACACAACAGTGGTGACAAGGATAAAAAAGTATATGTCATTGCATGTGCTTATGTACTTGGACAAAGTGGCTTTATTAAACAAGCTTGAAGATCTATCCCTCCTCGCATGCGTGATTTCACCATGGCGAACAACATAGGCAAGCTTGATGCATTCGATAGCTTTATGGAAAATTGGAGCGCTTATATTGAACGGGCAGAGCAATTCTTTGCTGTGAACGACATCGCAGAAGATAAATATGTCCCCGGCCTACTAAGTGCGATCGGGGGAAAATCCTGAGAAACCTGCCATTAAGAAGTATGACGAGATAGTGGCGGTAAAGCGGGCATGTTTGTTGTCAAAACCGCTTCTAATTGCGGAGCGTTTCGGGTTTTATAAAAGAAATCAAACTAAGGAAGAGACGATTGTGGCATATGTTACCGAGTTAAAAAGATTGTCAGAACATTGTGAATTCGGAACTGGACTGGACGATGCATTACATCACCGGTTAGTCTGTGGCATTAGGCATGAAGGCATTCAAAGGAGGCTGAACTCACATTTAAATGAGCACTGGAAATAGCAATCTCGATGGAAACCGCGGCAAAAGATGTGCTCGAGCTGTAAGATGGGGTAAGAACTGAAAATGTTAAATTTGGGAAAACGGGACGTATTCAGAGAGTTTGTCGCAGTGGGAAGGCCAAGATCGACTCCAAAGTAAATTGTAGGATACATAATGTAATTGAAACATCTGATAGTGAAAGTGAGGATGCATTGGCCAGTCTGCAATTGTACAGCATGCATGGAAAAGTTAAGCAAATGATCTGGCTCTCCCCAAAAATAAATGGACAGATGGTTAAAATGGAATTAGACACCGGCTCAGCTGTATCAGCAATTTCAAAAAGGGACTATGACAAGATTTTTGGAAAAACAAAGATTAAACCAACTTCCATTCTGCTAAAAAAGGTATACAGGAGAGAAGGTTGTTCCTGTAGGGGATCAGTCTGTGCAAGTGGAGTTAAATGGTCAGGAAGAGGTGTTAGACTTGTAGAGAGAGGAGGCGGACCACTCTGGGGACGTGAGTGGCTGAGAAAGCTGAGGCTCGACTGGAGTGCCATAAAAATCTTACATGTGTTGTCCAGTGCATCCCAGTCAACAGAGCCCCAGCTAAGTCAGATACTGGAAGGAGTTGCACCTGTGTTCAGAGAGGGAATCGGTATACTTCAGCACATTAAAGGGAAGATCACACTCAAAGATGGTGCTCAGGCAATGTTCCATAAGGCACGGCCAGTCCCCTATGCCATACGACCTCAAGTAGAGAAGAAACTAGAGCAGCTAGAAGCCGACGGAATACTTTCCAGAGTTAACTGGAGCCCCTGAGCAACCCCAGTGGTTCCGGTTCTGAAGAAAAATGGCACAGGCTCTGTGGTGACTTTAAAGTCGCTGTTAATCCAGTGCTTCAGGTCGAGCAATACCCCCTACCAAGGATTGAAGATATTTTTTCAAAATTGGCTGGGGGGCAGCACTTTTCAAAAGTCCAGATGGAAATGGAAGAGGACTCCAAGATGTTTTTGACCATCAACACCATTAAAGGTTTGTACCGTTACAATAGACTTGTGTTCAGAGTAGCCTCGGCACCAGCGATATGGCAATAAGCAATGGACTAGGTGATACAAGATGTACCCGGTACACAGTGCTACCTTGATGACATCATTGTCACAGGTAGTACTGACACTGAACACCTGGCGAACCTGAGACAGGTCCTGAAGAGGCTGGAGGAATATGGACTCCGTGCTAGGAGAGACAAATGTGAATTCCTTAAGGCCAGTGCTGCGTATTGTGGACACACAATTGACGTGAATGGGCTACATAAATGTCAAGAAAAGGTCCAGGCAGTGTTAAAGGCCCCTCAACCCCAAGATGTTTCATAGCTGAGATCCTTTTTGGGATTTGTGAACTATTATCAAAGATTCTTACCCAACCTAGCCACAGTGCTGCATCCCCTGAATGAGCTTCTCCAGTTAGGAGAAATGGATGTGGACAAGGGACTGCGAACGTGCATTTAAAGAAGCAAAGACACGTGATATCGGACACAGTCCTAACCTACTACGACCCTGCTCTACCAGTACGGGTGGCCTGTGACACTTTGGCGTACGGCATCGGGGCTGTGATGTCTCACATTATGAATGACGGTAGTGAACGGCCCATAGCTTTTGCCTCTCGTTCCCTAACCAAGCCTTAGAGAAACTACACCCAGATTGACAAAGAGGCACTGAATCTAGTGTGGCGCATGAAGAGAGTTAATCAATATCTGTATGGCAGAGATTTTACCCTCATTACTGACCATCAGCCCCTCATGTCCATCTTTAGCCCACAAAAGGGAATCCCAACCACAGCGGCTGCTCGTATGCAGCACTGGGCTTTGTTTCTTGAGGGACACCAATACAAGATCTGTTCTGATGGAGTTCTGATGGACTGGGGACCATGCAAATGCAGATGGACTCTCACGTTTGCCACTGGAGGATGGAAAGGATAGACAAGAACTCCATACTGGCCATTTGGGAGTGGTGAAAATGAAGGCACTGGTGAGAAGTTTTTCGTGGTGGCCTAACATTGACCAAGACATTGAACATGTAGCAATGCGATGCTCAGGCAGCCAACAGGTTCAAAATGAACCAGCATGTGCCCCGCTTCACCAATGGGAATAGCCTGCATCCCCCTGGCAACACATTTATGTTGACTTTGCAGGGCCCTTTATGGGCACAAACTTCCTTGTGGTGGTAGATGCATTTTCCAAATGGCTGGATGTTTTCAATATGAGCTCCACTACAAGGAGCCCAACAATCACAGTACTGAGGGACCTCTTTGCTTGGACTGGTGTACCGAAGCAATTAGTCAGCAATAACGGTCCACAATTTAGAAGTGAAGATTTCCAGACATTTCTGAGGAGAAATGGGATCCGTCACATCACGTCAGCCCCCCGGCACCCGGCAACAAATGGCCAAGCAGAAAGGTTTGTGCAGAGTTTGAAACAAGTCCTCAGAGCAATGCAGAACGATAACATCACATTTCACCAAAAACTAAGTAATTTCTTGTTTGCCTATAGAAATGCCACACATGCCACTACCAACCAGGCACCAGCCATGTTGTTCCTGAGGCGTCACCTTCATTCCAGATTGGATTTAGTGCAGACAAACTATAGGCGCATCGTCCAAGACAGTCAACTTAAACAGACTCAGAGGGCCTTCAATGGAAATCTGCGACACTTTGCCATTGGGCAGACAGTATTGGCAAGGAGCTACAGAGGAGACCAGAAATGGGTCCCAGCTATTGTGAAAGAACAACGTGGCCCTCTGTCTTATACTGTGGAAGTGGCCTCAGGCGTTGTTTGGCGGCATCATGTTGACCAGTTGAGAAAAACTGGACTGAATCGGGATGAAGAGCTGTCTGCAGTGCCCACTGCTGCAGATGCTGTAGGGCGCATGACACCAGCTGAGCCCACTCCAAACAACATGCACAGTGAACCTGCCTCGATCCCCACACCTGCCGTTGAGACTACTGCTCCTGTGGGCGACCAGGCAGACACGCCCAGGGGAGAGGGGCACTACCCTGCACATAATCGTAGGCCCCCTCAAAGACTGATAGAAGAATAACTGCATGTCTAAATACTTTTAAATGTTTTAACACTGTAAGGAGTTTATTTCAGGTCTTTTTGTTAAAAGTGCTTAAAGTAAAAAAAACAAGGGCTATTTACTACGGCGCATGGGACATGCTGGGACATGTACCCCGCCAGTGCTACAAACTGTCCCTAATTCTGTTTGCATGTTTTAATAATGAATATTTTCAAAACAAAATCTGTTGTCCCCTCTATACCAAAAATTGACTGAACCGTGAACCCAAAACAGAGATTTGTTCCCAACCATGAATTTTATGTACCATTATACCACTTTTATTCATTATATATCACATGCTGAAACCCACTGTGACAATTTCAACAATAACTGGTACATTATAAAATAAATGTTTAAAATTACTATGTTACACACTGATAAATCACTGTATGTTTTAAATCAATATCCCTTGTATGTTAATGTCACTTCTGGATATTATACAGTAATAACTCGCTGTAGGTTACATCCTAAAAAATAGCTTATATCCCAATCACCTACAATATGCTAACACTTTATGACTATGCCATAAAAATCGTTTATATGCTAATGCAAAGCACCCTTTGTGATTACACATTATACTTTAGTAAGGCACTTAACCCCACAACCTGCTGTAGGTCATTGGATAAAAGGCTGACCCTGTGCTCTAACTCCAGGTTTTTCTCTGACCCATGTATGTGTCAGAGGATGCAAAAGACAAGCAGCTATGGAAAATGAATGAATGATTAATAATAATTCACTATACGCTACAGCTAATTACCTACAACATTTAGCAATATATTTTCTTTTGTCTATGCAATGCTTTTTTGCTTAATCAGTTGCAATGTAAAGCACTTTGAATTGCCTGTGAATATGAAAGGTGCTATACAAATAGCCTTGCCTTGCTTTCATATGATTTATGAAAGTTGGATACCTTAATTCTGGCAAGATAGTTAATTCACTTACTCAGCTCGTAGTAATGTCACAATGTAAATGTAGTCTAATCCTCTTTGACTGTCCTTTTTACTAAGTTTAATTAAAACCATTGTGCCATGTTGTGCCTGTTTTTTTCCTTACAGAAAGTGAGCATACGAAGATTATCTCTGTCTGATCATCTTGTAATTGCATTAGCCGAATAACTTGGGTTCAGTGGAAGTCCATATAATGCAGTCGTTTTATAAATTCTGTCTGTCACCTTTGCAAGCTCTCAGTAACACCATTAGTTGAGTTGGTTGTAGTAATAAAGTCAGTCAATGGCTTCATTGTTTATTTATGCTACTCCTCAATAGCTTGGCCTGTGTGTGGAAAGTGAGTACAAGTTAGGGTGACCAGATAATCCATGTCATCCCGGACACCTTGAGCTACTTCAGGTTTTACAAACTACCTTAAAACAGAAAGGTGCCTGAACTTGGCTAAATTGTTAAGTCCTTTTTGTGCTTTGACTGGTTTGTTTCCTTGACTGAAAGACTAATCCAACTGTTTCACGTTAACATTAGTGACACATGCATGATTATAGGAGACTGACCAATCAGCACACAGCAAGAACTCAGTGCATAAGTGAAATCCATCCATCTATCCATTTTCCAAACCGCTTATCCTACTGGGTCGCGGGGGGTCTGGAGCCTATTCTGGAAGCAATGGGCATGGGGCAGGGAACAACCCAGGATGGGGGGCCAGCCCATCGCAGGGCACACTCACACATCATTAACTCACACATGCACACCTACAGGCAATTTAGCAACTCCAATTAGCCTCAGCATGTTTTTTGATTGTGGGGGGAAACCGGAGTACCTAGAGGAAACCCCACGACGACATGGGGAGAACATGCAAACTCCACACACATGTGACCCAGGCGGAGACTCGAACCCGGGTCCCAGAGGTGTGAGGCAACAGTGCTAACCACTGCACCCCCATGCCACCCCCAAGTGAAATCCAAGTGTTTTTAATTGAAATGGTAGGTTACAAACCCTGTCCTAGCTCAAGGTGTCCGGGATGACATAGATTAACTGGTCACCTTATATACAGTAAGTGTTTGAAGTATCATTTAGGCAATTACAATGAGAGGGCTAGGTTGACACAGACAGCACCCTGGGAAGGTGTGAAGCCATTTGTTTTTGTGGATAAGGCTACATTCTTGCTGAAAGGCACAATCACGCTCATTCATCTCACTTAGCAACTTGAGAGGTGGGTTACTTTAGATTGAGGTGGAGGACATAAGGCCAGCCAGGGGACCAGGCTACGCTAAATTGGACCTTTAGGCAGAATCATTAACTGTATAAGAGCTGCAGAGGTAGACTAGCTGTGGTAAGAATCAGACAAGGTTTTCAAACACCAGTACAGCATGGTTATAAGTTCATTAGCCACAATGTGTAATGCTTAGTTAAGGAACTGAACATAGTTACAGTTAAAGTCAGAATTATTAGCTCACCAATGAAATCACACAAAACCCTTAACATTTCCATGGAAATGACCATAACAAAAACTGTCAATACTTGTATTGCTTCCAACAGAACAAAGACAAAATCTCCACAGTTTGATTTAAAAATGCTATTGATGTGCTGAATTTTAACAAGAAAACTGAAAAATGACAAGGTGAAAATTATTAACCCCCCTGACATTTAACGGTCAATAGTGTGACCTCTCTGTCATACAACTGACAACTGGCACATGTCTCTTGAGGTATACGAGCTCACTCTTCCATGCAAATCATTCCAGCTCATCCAGATTGCATGGTTTTCAAGCATGGACATTGACCATTCAATGGGATTGAGATCTGTGCTCTGTGAGGGCCACTCCAGGACCTTGATTTTGATGTCCTTCAAAAAGTTTGAAGAGGCCAGCTCAGCAACAATCACCTTGGCAGAGACCCAGGGATCTTTGTTGACATCTCTAATTATTTTTCTCTCCAAAGTTTTTGAAATCTTGTGCTTGTGGCCACACCCAGGTTTGTTTGCAACAGTGCTTCCCTGATCTTGCCCAGCTGTGTCTGATTATTTTCGCCCAGTCCTGTCTATTTCAGTCCATGTCTTGCCCTGGTTTCTGGTCCATCATTGATGTTAGTCGATGTCAGATGTTTTCTATAGTCTCCTTCTCCCTAATAAATCCCCCGTTTTCCCTTATTTTGACTGCTTCCTGCTCTCTTGCCTGCCCATGCGCTCACCCACTTTACCAGCGAGATGTGACAATGAGTTTCCTTCTTACCAAAAGTGTCAGAGTAGTTCAATTGCCGCTGGCCCTGTTAACCAGAGTGCCTTATGTAAAGTTCAATACTCATTGATTACTCAGGTGTGGTGTGAAAGTTAATTGAATGTTCAAGTGTGATTTGAATGGTCAGGTTTGTCTTGAAAGAGAAAAAACCACGGGGAGGGGGGGGGACTAGTAATTTTGACCTCATCATTTTTCAATTTTCTTGTTTGTTAAAATTTTGCACATCAATAGAATCTTAATCAAACTTTGTGGAGATTTTGTCTTTCTTCTTTTGGAAGCAATACAAGTATTAACGGCTTTTGTTATGATAATTTCCATGGAAATATTAAGAGTTTTGAGTGATTTCATTAGGGGGGGCTAATATTTCGACCCTTAACTGTACCAGAAGGTTTCACAAAGTACCTATGCTCATTTAGAAATAAATGTACTTTTAACATAAAAAATATTATTAGCTGCTTGAAAATAGCATTCTGATACTTTCAGATTTAAAGGATAGACCTGTTAGTTATATTCTATTAACTCTGACCTTCACCTCAAAGTGACATAGCTGCCAGTCAAAGATGGTGTCCTTCATTAGAAGCTGTGTGCTGTAGTGATCACAGTCACTTTATAACCAGTCACTTTCTTGTTTTGCTCCACTGATCCCAAAGCAGACACCGATGGCCGGCACAGCTCTGCGTGTTAGGGAATGTTTGAGAATGCAGGTCACACAAAATGCCAAGTTAATATCACAGGATTATCAGCCATTCTTTGAAAAAGAAAGCAGTAGCAGCAATTTGTCATGATTTAGGTTGCAGGCTTTTGTTTACCTGCTGTTTGTGAAGGTGACTTTGCAAAAGTTGTTCTGATGCTGTTTGATGAGTTCCATACCATTTGATGAAAAAATATTAATTAAAACTTATTTAGAATATTTGTTTTATTTAATTAATGAATAATTTCCTGTTATAGATCAGTATTATGAAGTGTAAGAAGCACACTATAGACTAAAACCGATTTGTTGAGTCCCTCAATGTCTGTTTCTTTGCATCATTTGTTGCGCAGTTTGATTCTGCCCGAAGGAAAAAAATTGACCAATCAATGGAAACTGAAGATCAAGTCACAGTTAATGACTAGCAAGCTTGGCTAAAAGGAGTGAACTTTAGCTCGCCCTGGACCCTGGCAATGTCAGATATTCACAGTTACGCTTTTTTTTCTATAATCGCTCAGAGAAACTAATGAGCCTGAAAAGGAGATTTTACATCAGTTTCCCTCCCAACTCTGGTAAGACTATGTGCACCTTAACACCCTAATGACTTATGAAAAGGACTTTCATTCTCTGCTCTGTTTTCATGGAGTGGAAGCAGACCTGCAATCAGCATCCATTCAGGAAATTGAAGCACTTTTTGTACATGCATGGGCTATTTTTTGGGAGTCACAGGGGTGCCCTTCGGAGGAAGCCGTGGCAGCATGGCTGAGTGATTTATTGGCCTGTTTGGGCGAAATGGGGAGTCAGCCTCCAGTGCACTGATCTCTCCACATTGACCTGAAAGCTGCAGGGCATAACTGCTCCCACAGGAGTCCACATCAGGGAAGGACTCTGCACTGGCCTGCACTGGCTAAGGGTGTTAAACTCCAAGGGAAAATAATTTCCAGGGAAAGAACAGCTTGAAGTCTAAGATTAGGTTCAGGAGAAAGCATATCTCCTTGTGTTCCTTTTCAAAAGTTAAAATCAAATATATTTCATTGTCAGTTCACATTATATGTGCAAGACATACATGAGAATCGAAATGCCGGTCCTCGCTCACTGGTGTGCATACCCTCCAATTACAAAATTATAGACATTTGATACAAAAAAAAAGATAACAGGACACAGGACAAACTGACAAATTGACAAGTGCAGATGGTACAAAGTGCAAATGGTAGCAATAAATGTATAGTCAGTTGTTCAAATGATAGCAGTTTAAGAGGCAGTTGTGCAAATGGTAAGAGTAACAGAGGCGATTGTGCAAATGGTAATAATATTAAGGTAGTGATGCAAATGTTGTACAATATAGTGAAAATGGTAGCAGTAATACAAGTCAAATACAAATACAAATTACTGTAGCAGCAGTATAAACAGTTCTTGAGGTAGTCAGTGAAAAAAATTAATTACTGTCCAGGGGCAGGAGGCAGAGTGGGGAGGTAGTGGACAGAGTTCAGCCTCCTGACAGCCTGGTGTATATCGCAGTTTAAGAGTCTTGTGGAGTGGGCCGGGAGGGTCCGGTACCTTCTCCCTGAAGGCAAGAGGCTGAAGTGGGAGTGTAAGGGGTGGGAGGAGTCTCCAGCAATGGCCAGGAGAGTATGGAAAGTGGGAGCAGGGAGTTGCCGATGATCTTGCTGGCTGTATTAACTACCCATTGCAGAGCCTTATGGCAGGAGGCAGAGCAGCTTCCAAACCACACAGAGATACAGCCAGTGATGATACTCTCAATAATGCCACTGTAAAAAAGAGCATGATGGGGGGTGGAACGTTCGCCCTCCTTAGTTTACGGGGGAAGTAGAGGCGTATTTGTGCCTTCTTGGTCAGTGATGTGCTTGTTATTGGTCCAGGAGAGATCATCAAAGATATGCACCCCCAGAAATTTGGTTATTGTCACCCTCTCCACAGCAATGCCGTCGATGATCAGTGAGTCATGGTGAGGAGGTCTTTTCCTGAAATCTATAACCATTTCTTTGGTTTTCTTCTTTATTCGCCTTCCACAATTGGACCAGGTGGCTCACCCCACTTCTATAGTTGGTTTCCTCTTTGTTGTTTATGAAACCCACTATAGTTGTGTCATCCACGTACTTGACGAAGTGGTTTGTGCTGTACGTTAGCACACAGTTGTGTGTCAGTAGTGTGAAGAGTAATGGGCTTAGCCCACTCCCCTGTGGAGCCCCTGTGCTGAGCATCCTGGTCCTGGAGGTGTTGTTGCCAACCCGTACGTTTTGGGTCCTCCCTGTTAGGAAGTTCAACACTCAGTTACAGAGGGATCTTTTGATTCAGTTACATTGTGTTCACTGTAATTTCCAGGGCTGCCAATAATTGTGGCACATGTGTTTTTGTTAAAAATAATCATTTCTTAATGAAGGATTTGGTTTTTCTTTGAATATATTTATTTCAAAGAAAGGCTGGATTTTTCAAAAATTTTTCAGTGTGAGATGAAGCTACTTCACTGAAAGGTAGATTTTTTTCTAACCCTTTTTACAAATCTTTACAAGGGGTGCCAATAATTGTGGAGGGCACTGTATGTCCGCGATATGTAATCAGTCAGCAGGGCCTTCACAGCAAGGCGAGTGGGTGACGACCCGATGGCAGAGTTGTAAACCCAAATCTAACTCACACTGGCACCATTCACCCATTCACATTTCCAACAGGTTCTCCCCACTCAGTGAAACACCCATTGAGCCGCCTGTTGAAAGCTCTCTGGAAATTGGCAATTCTATTTTAAGAAATGTTTGAGTAGTGACTCTAGCAACCATAGTAAATTGTCTCCCTGGTGCCAGAGCAACTAACATCTTGGCAAATTTAAAAGTGCTGGCTAACTGTAACTGTAAATATTCTCAGATTGTTATCCACGTCAACACTAATGATGTCTGAATGAGGCAATCAGAGATCACGAAGACAAATTTCATAGAGGTGTGCAACCTTGCAAAGAAGATGCCAGTAACGTCCTCTGGCCCCATCCCTACTAGAAGTGGCGACAAAATGTACAGCAGATTATCATCGCTGCATTGCTAGGTGTTGGAATGGTGCCTGATAAATGGTGTGGGTTATATAGACAATTGGCAGATATTTTGGGGAAGGCCTGGGCTTTTGAAGAAGGACAGCAATCGGCTGATGCCGATCTCCTGTCCAAGAGCATAGCTCATAGTCTCGAGGCCAGAGCCAGAGCCAAGTCTAGGCGGCAGGCAAACCGGCATAACTGACCCCCTGCTAGTTGTTCAGATTGTCGCCTAGGGTTCATGTTGTAAAGACTATATCTGTTCCCCGCATTTTTAATAACAGAGGTCTATTCCACCGTAATGTAATAACTTAATAAAAATTTAACCAAATCCATTATAACACAATAGGTATAATGCAAAGTTAAAAATTACTTGTACTTTTGAAAGTAAGATCACTGGTTCCTAAGGCGTTACTAATAATCGAAATGATTACTGATTTTAGTCTTAGTCCCTTATGCCTTACAGAGACCTGGCTTAAACCAAATGAATTCATGTCACTAAATTAATTTAATCCAGCTGATTACAGTGATAAGCATAACCCTCGACCAAATGGCAAAGGTGATGGTGTTACTGCAATATTTCAGTTTAACCTAGGAGTGTCTCAGAAAAGTGGTTATAGCTTTAGCACATTTGAAATTCGTGTTCTTAGTCTTGCTGGCTCAACTCCTTGTAGTTCTACACCTCCAATCACCATTGTTATTGCGTATAGACTATACAGTCATTTTCTAACAATTTTGCAGATTCTTCAACAAACCTGGTGCTCTCTACTGACAAAGCCGCGATTGTTGGTGATTTTAATATTCACATGGGGAATGACAGTGATCCTTTAACAACAACATTTGCTGCTATTCTTGACTCTTCTTGACTGTAGGTGTATGTCAGAATGTAGTCGGGCCTACTCATGCCTGTAACCATATCCTGGATTTGATTCTTAGTCATGGCATCCTGATGGAACATGTATATATTATCCCTCAGAATCCTCTGCTCTCAGATCATTTCTTGTTAATGTTTGAAATACAGTATAGCCTCCCTTCAGCCCAGGCAAGTACAGTATCAGATGTTCCATAGCCTCGTTAACTAGAACAACGTTTCTCAGCAGACTTCCACAATCCTTCATCTTTATATCTGAAGCCTCGTGTGAAAATGAACTTGAACAGGTAGCTTATCACTTAAGAAAATAAAGGATAGAGATAAGAAACCTGCACTCTGGTACTCTGATCATACGCATGAAGTGAAACAGGCTTCAGGCAAGATAGAGCGCAAATGGTCCACAACTAAACTAGAAGTTTTCAGATCTTCCTGGAAAGTGAGCCACTCTAAGTATGGACAAGCACTACTGACTGCTAGTTTTGTGTATCTCTCCAGATTAATAGAAAAGAACAAAAATTATCATAAATTCCTATTTGGATCTGTGTTTAGGTTAACTCAGAATTCTTCAGGATTAGGATTAGACAAACAACCCAGCACATGTCTGTAGCTCCATATAGCTACCAGCCTCCTGCTAGTTCTATTCGTACTGATAACGACACCTTTGAATTTTTCCTTCCTATAAAACAGTCAGAACCTTTGGGCTTTCCTCCTGCAAATCCTATACTAGCCTTGTATGCCAAATTCCTGCAAAATTCCTCAAGGAGATTGGCCCTGTTAAACCTGTTAAACTAGTCTCTTAGGCTTGGGTATGTTCCAAAAACTATAATTTATAATTCCAAAATTATAAATTATAATTTAACAATGTTAAACTAGCTGTTATTAGACCTGTTATAAAGAAATATAGTGATTTAGGAAATTACTGACTTATCTCAAATCTTACTTTCATTTCAAAGATCCTGGTAAAAGTTATTGTTCATCAGCTGTATTCTTTCCTACAGAAAAATAATGCTTATGAATTATATCAGTCTGGCTTTAGACCAAACCATAGCACAGAAACAGCTTTAATCAAAGTAGTGAATGGTTTGCTTATGGCTTCTGACCATGTCTGTATATGTTTGTGGGTTTTACTAGATTTAACTGCAGCATTCAATACTGTGGACCATAATGCTCCCCTGGACAGGCTAGAATCTGTGTTTGGCTTTAAGGGGGCAGCTCTCTCTTGGTTTCACTCCTATTTATCTGATTGTTATCAGTCTGTCCACATCAACAAAGAATCTTCCAAGGCTACTAAGGTCAAATATGGTGTTCCACAGGGATCAGTGCTGGGCCCGCTACTGATCACTTTATATATCCTACGTCATTGTAGACATTATTAGAAAAGATGGTGTTTTGTTTCATTGTTATGCTGATGATACACAGTTATATACATCTGTTAAGCCAGATGATGTATCACAGCTCTCATGGTTAGAAGACTGTCTACTAGATATCTGGTACTGGATGGCAAAAATATTCCTTATGTTAAACCCAGAAAAAACAGAAGTACTGTTAGTTGGTCCCAAGGCTGCTCGAAATATTTTTGACAACTTGAACCTCGTTGGTCTTCCTACCCAACCTAATACAGTGGTCAGAGATCTTGCTGTTCTGGTTGAATCAGATTTATGTTTCAATGCTCATATTAGAAGTACTACTAGAACTGTGTTCTACCATCTTCAGAACATAGCCAAGCTTCGGAGAATGTTCTCCTTACATGATTCAGAAAAACTTATACATGCCTTTATAACTTCTAGACTGGACTACTATAATGCCCTGCTTTTTGAGTACCCATCCGGATTTTTACATAAACTTCAGCTAGTTCGAAATGCAGCAACCAGAGTTCTTACAAATAAAAAAATTGGATCATATTAGCCCTGTTCTATGCTCACTTCACTGGCTTCCAGTTAATTCTCAGATTGACTACAAAATACTGCTGTTAACTTATAAAGCAGTGAATGGTCTTGCACCAGAATACTAGTAGATAAGATCTACTGGCCTCATAAAATTCTCCTTGCTTGCTTTGAAGTACCTAGGGTAGAAAGAACTATGGCAGGCTGCAAAGCATTCTCTTACAGAGCTCCTCAGCTGTGGAATAGTCTTCCATCAGATGTGCAAGATTCAGGCTCACTCTCAATATTCAGGTGTAGACTAAAAACACATTTGTTTAGTCTAGCTTATAGGGACACTAGTTCTAGCTCTAGCTAACTCCTCACTCCCAGTCAAACCAATAGTGTGAGGTGTAGAGCTGAGTGGGGATCGGTGCCATTGGCTTTGGATAAACTGAACTGTCAGTGCTGTCACTCTAGCTTCACACCCCCTTGTGGAATTGGAGTGCTGACATTTCAGGGACTCCCCATGCCGGTGTTCCCACTTGCCTCTCCCTCCTACTTATGCTGCCATAGCTATGTCTGCCAGAGCTTACATATTGCACTCATTTAACTGTTTGTACTGCCTGTAAAGTAGTCTTCCCTACTTTAGCTAATTGCACATTATATTTCCCCAACTGCTCCTAGGATGTGTTGCCTAGAGACCCCAAATTATCGAGATATCCTGCCTACCCTGTTGCCTGCAACATCTCCACTACTCATGACATCTTTCTGGTCTGGTCACCCTTCTGCCTATGATGTTCTCCTGTGTGCTCTGTTGCTGTGATGTTCATCCTGCCATCTGAATCAGCACCAGCAACTGCATGCCTTCACCTGCCAGCCCCCCGCTTTGAGACTCACATGATAAAATTGGGACAGTTTGAATTGGGACTTCACCATCTTGCGCATTTGACTTCCTCTGCCAGCTCCTGGAGGCTCCCCCTTTGAGTCTGGTTCCTCCCAAGCTTTCTTCCTTCTAGGTTGTTTTTCCTTGCCACTGTTGCCCCTGGCTTGCTCACTGGGGGCTTTGGGTGGGGATGATGTAAAGCACTTTGAGACAATGTAATGTTGCAAAAACGCACTATACAAATAAAATTGAATTGAATTGAATATCACTGTTCTGGATTAGTTTAAATGCTGTGAAAACCCTCCCCATGTCATTTACTGTGTGTCACACCCTGCTCTTGGGGGAATGCTACTTCATACCATTGTATACCTATATATGGATAGTGTGACAATAAAGCCAACATCACCTGACTTGATTAGTTTTGCGCACCGTGACCCAGTCACAGGCCTCCTTGTATACAGAGAAAATAATCTGCAGTTCTTTATTTAAGTAGGTGGAGAAAAGAGTTGGAAATTGCACAAGCCATCCCACTGAACATGAGTTTTCTAAAGCACTTCTGACATTCTGACATTTTTTTTTTCATCGTTTTGCTTCACTGAGATTTAAAGGTGGGATTCGTATAGGAAGATAGCATTCTTCACCCAGAAAAGCACACCCTGCATCCTAAGATACGCTCTGTGACTAAAGGCAAGGCATCTCTCAGAAGTAGTTTACTTTTTTTGGCCAAATGATTGACATTTTTCAAATTGTTGAGAAGGATGAATAGAGTAGAGCATATTAGCCTAAATCCCACACAGCCAAAAAAGCAGAATGTGCAGCTGACCCTCGGACAACATTGGCTACGTTCTTAAAATCCAACCGCGCACTTTGACCCAGGACTAATTTGCTTGTAAATAATTATTTTAAAAAGCTGAATTTGGAGCCCTGTTCTGCATCGATGCAGACGGTCTCTTTGAGTGAGTGTACAGCAGGCTGGCTTACAGAGCTGAGCAACACGTGGCTCTAAAGTGAATTATCACAATTCAGTGCAAACAATTGCCATGCAAATCTTTGCAGTGCTGTTTCAAATGAAGGTTTTCTAATGATGCATGAGAGCCAGCTGTGAGTTTGTTTATTGCTATTTATGTGTGTGCATAATCAGTAATCACAGATGTATCAGAAATGATTACAAACAGTACTGTCTATACATAATACATATTACATCCCATACAACCCTCTTCTAAACACTTAGCCTGGAGAGAATTGTGGGGGGCCTGGAGCCAATCCCAGTCAGCACAAATAAGATGATAGTGATGCCATGGACAACACAGATAAAGTCATACACTATGGGACATTTAAATATGGCAATAAGTTTTTGAAGAGATCCCATATGACATAGGGAGAATATGCAGATTCCACACACAAACACACACAGACACACACACATATATAACTGAGGCAGGATTCAAACCCATGCCACAGACTATTGTATAATATTAAAAATAAATTAATTATTGATTTTTCTGTTGTTTTCTTTAAAAAGACATAAGATATAAAGATAAAGAAGTGCCAAACATGTTTTGTTTCAAATACCCAGAGTCAAATTCCATGGGAAGCCATTTCCATATGAAGGAGTCTTCGTGGTATAAATGAAAATTGAAACAGCACGCAAGGTAGGATTTCAGTGAGCTGTCAACCATTGCATGGTTTAACCCAGTGTGAAGCAGATTAACCCTTAGTGATTAATGGTACATGATAACCCCAGGTGATGGTACTTTCAAAACATAATCTCTCTCATCGCTATCTAAGGAACTGTGCAATAGGGGGTTCCACTTGTTGATGGAACGCTGGGCGTATAGTATCTTGTATTGTATGGAAATAAAATACTATGTCTTGTATTGATACACAAAAATATGCAATGATTTGTCCCGTATTTCCATAGACAGTACCCCCCCACCCCCCAGCTCAACAAGTGTTATCGTTGGGGACACCCTCACCTCCACCCTCGGCAAATTATTCTGCCAGTAATATCAACCACCCCCCCCCCCACACACACACACACATACCTCTTACCAATCTGTGGATAATAAAAGGTTTGGAACCCCTACACCACAGGACAGAGATATGCCTCCCAGTCGACCTCTGACTAACAAACCTCTTGTCTGAATTATTGCAGGTTTTACATCCCATTCCCCGTTGTCTCTGTGTGCTAATAGTATCCCTGATGCTATGTCAGGTAATCAGCACCAGCTGCAGGTGTTACAGAGTCAAGCTCAGATGGCAGCAGATAAACACAAACATGTCAAAATTAGTGTTCTTCACAGGAACACTGACTAATTTTCTCTCTTTTACCTTCTAGAAGGGCACAGCTGCACCAGTGAGGCTGGGAACACATTTAGCAGCTGAAGCCCCTTGTCTTAGCTGCTCTAAGTGAGATTGGAAACCTGCATTTGTGACCAAAAGCAGCTATTCGCTGTGTAACCTTGGGCTGCAAGGTTACGTAACCCCGACTACGCCACCAGAGGCCCTGCCCCTCAGGACTTCAAATTAACCCCACGACTTCCCTTTGCATGAACACACAGAGACGCATATCCCAGAATTAAAACAATTTATTAACAATAATTTAAAACTGAACCCTCCCAGTCAGTAAACAATTACCAGCATATGACACCACTAAAACATACAAACGGGGTTGAGAGCCAAACTCAGGTGCTGGTGGTCCAATACTATAATCACGCCTTAACCCCTTAGCCAGCCAGGGAAGGTGCTTACCTGGAAGAAGAAAAAGAAGGAAGGGGAGACACCACACACATACCCCCCAAGGGCACACACATCCAAGTGGGAGTTAATATCAAAATCACAGCAAACCACATCCTGGAGTTAATACTTCTCACTCACCCCACATTCACTCCATGCAGTGCAAGAATACAACCTCCAACCCCCAAACTCCAGCACCACATTCACTGGCTCTCCGCTGTAAATGGGGAAGAGACTAAACTACCCTCCAGACCTCCTACTATACCAGCCAGCACCCAGTTAGCCCCGATAACCACGCCCCCCTTATTCACAACAATGCCGGTACAACGCACATAATCTTACAAAACGAAATCAAAAACAGGCAAAACAGCAGTGACCAGCTCCTGAGCATCAGCATGGACCCGGACACACTTGTCACCCCGAACCCAGCCTAGGAAGAAGATCAACAGCCCTTACATACCCGGAAGAGAACAGAAATGCACTCAGCCACCCTATCCAACCCCTATTACTCATTACCTTATGCCGCAGCCGGGACACGGAACCAACCGCTCACCACCATTTCCGTCGCTCGCAGAAGTATCGCGGCAGCAATCGAACCTCCCCCACTAGCAGCTTCCCACCGCTTTTATCCACGCTGATCCCAATTAAGACGCCATCATGAACCGCCCCCATTTACTTAATCAGCGTCTCATACATACCGGCGGATACGGGATCCGCGGATGACGTCATCCCTAGCGATCACCGGTTACATTCTACCCCCTCCATTTGAATCGACGTCCCGTCATTCCCACTCCCGTAACCACCTCGGGAGACAGACAAGTCAATCCCTAGAAGCCCCAAGACTCCCCTCCGAGGGTTCCCCCGCCAAACCCAGTGCCCCCGAGGTTACAGCCCCAATGCTAGTGGTCACCACAGAAGCTGGAAGGCGATGTGGATTAGAATGTTGCCCCGCCGCTACCCGAGTGCTCCGGCGCAGGGCTCCAGCCTCAACCCTGGCAGATGGACTATCCAGGGGCCAACCACCTCCTCCTGCAACCGAGCTAGGGTCCTCAACCCCAAGGTCAACTTCCTGTACCCCAGTGGAACAGGGCCTAGGCAATGCCCTTGTCGACTCCCCCTCAGACACCCCTGGCACCGTCACGATCACCCCCGAAACTGACCCTTCATCATAATCGGCCATGTCTAGCCGGCAAGGATCCCCAAGCCCCGGTCCCCTGGGTTCCTCCCTGGGCCCCGGGGGCGGATGCCTGCTCTGCAGAACACACTTCATCATGATCCGGTGTACCTGCTGTACTTGTTCCAAATCCTGAAGGGGTGCCACAGTATACACTACTCCCCCAGGCGCAGGCGCTCGCAACACTTGGTACACCACTGGGGACCAAACATCCTGGATTTTATTCCGGCCCCGCACTGAATGGTTACGCAAATGCACCAATTGACCCACCTCCAAAGGTGCACACAGGGCCCTTGAATCATGCCTTGCTTTCCGATGGTCGGCTGCACGTTTCAACTTCCCCTGGACGCTACTAAATGCCACCTCCAGGCGCCTCTGATGTTCTTGCACCCACTCACACATCATACCCCTCCACGGGTCCGACCTCCGACCCAAGAGAAAATCCACAGGTAACTGAGGTTCCTGACCAAACATCAGGAAATGTGGAGACTCACCAGTAGTCTGATGTAGGGTCGTGTTATAACTAAACACCAACTGTGGAAGATACTGTGGCCAGTGGCTCTTCTGTTCTGTCGACAGGGTGCGTAATAAGTTATGCATTGTGCGATTGAAGCGCTCGCACTGACCATTCCCTTGTGGATGATAAGGGGTAGTGCGAGTCTTCTGGATGTTATACAGATCACACAACTGATGAACAATCGCACTCTCAAAACACCGACCCTGATCAGAATGGAGCCTTGCTGGAACTCCAAAACGATAGAACCATTCCCTGAGGAGAACACCAGCCACCGTAGAAGCTCGCTGGTCCCGAGTGGGTATAACCTGCGTGAACTTGGAAAATACATCAGTTAATACCAACACTTGTTCCAACCCATCCCTAGAGGGCTCCAAAAATGAGAAGTCTATGGCTAACACTTCATTTGGCCTATTTGCTAGCAAATGGCCCATCGGCGCTCGTCCCTGTGTCTGAGAAGACTTAGCGAGCATACAACGCTCACACTGCTCACACCATTCCCTAATGTCCTTGGCCATCCCTGGCCAAAAACACCTCTGGCGGACCAAAGCCGCTGTCCGCTCGTTGCCCTGATGTCCCTGGGCATCATGCAACTGGTACAACACCTCTCTCATTAAAGATGCCGGGAGTAGGAATTGCAACCACCCCTCTCCCCCATCCGGCCTAAAGACCCTACGGTGCAGGAGACCATCTGCCACTGTGAGGCGGTCCCACTCCCGCAACAACAGTCGTGCGGCAGGCAACAAACCCTCTCGTTCTGCTTGACTCGGCTTACGTCCTGCCTCCCAAAAAGGAAGAACAGCACTAATGGTAGGATCCATCTCCTGAAGCTTCCTCAACTCAACCGAGGAACGCTGCGGGAGCACTGTCATAGCTGATTGCGTCACCGGTGGCACCCTTCCCGAAATGGCCTCCTGTAGAGGGGATGGCAACACACCTTCCGGGAACAGGGATACCAAACTCTCAGAATTAAGCTCTAGTTGTTGCCGCGACAGCGCATCAGCATTTCTATTCGTCCTGCCAGGCCTATAGCGAACCGAAAAATTAAACGCTGCCAGCTCAGCCACCCACCTCTGTTCAGTGGCCCCCAACTTGGCAGTGCTCAGATGGCTTAAAGGATTATTATCGGTCCACACTACACACTGCTGGCCCCATAAATATTCCCGGAATTTGTCGGTCATTGCCCACTTCAACCCCAAAAATTCCAGCTTCATAGAACTGTACTTCCTCTCAGCTGGATTGAGGCTCCGGCTAGCATAGGCCACAGGACGCACCTTTCCCTCCTGCTCCTGTGAAAGCACAGCCCCTAGTCCATGATGACTAGCATCCACCTCCAAAATGAAAGGCAGAGAAAAGTTTGCAAAAGCCAGAGTCGGAGCATTAATCAGTCGTACCTTCAGCTGCTGGAAGCTCTCCTCGCATCCGTCTGGCCACACCTCCGCCAACCTCAATTTCTGGCCCCTACGACCCCTACCCCCCCCTTGTTCTGCTACCAGGCGATGTAGGGGGCCCGCCAGTCTGGCAAATCCCTCTACAAAACGGCGATAATAACTGGCGAAACCCAGGAAAGACCGCAATTCCTGGATGTTCCTCGGCCTAGGCCAATTTGCTACTGCAGACACCTTCTCCGGGTCGGTAGAGACGCCATCCCGGGAGATCCGATGGCCAAGGTAGCGCACCTCCTTCCCAAAAAAGCAACACTTCTCCAGATTAGCCTTCACTCCCTCCCTCTGTAGTCGTCCCAACACCAACTCCAGACGCTTCAGATGTTCACCTGCATCAGAGGAAAAGATGATAATATCATCCAAGTACAACCATAAAGACTGCCCATTCTGATCCCCAAAAATCCGTTCCATCAATCGCTGGAATGTACTAGGCGCATTACACAACCCAAAGGGCATTCTATTAAACTCGAATAGCCCAAAGGGGGTACAAAAAGCTGTCTTCGGACGATCACTCTCGGTTACAGGGATTTGATGGTATCCACTCGACAAGTCAATAGTGGAAAACCACTGAGCCCCGGATAAAGAGTCTAATGTCTCCTCGATGCGAGGCAGGGGAAATGCATCCCTACGGGTTTTGCTGTTCAACTGCCGATAATCCACACACATCCTCAAGCGGCCATCCTTCTTTTTCACCAGCACAATGGGAGAGGCAAAGGGGCTGCAACTTTCCCGAATAACTTGACTATCTAACAATTGATGAATATGAGCCCTCACAGCCTCATAATCCGACGGGGGGATACGTCTAAACCTTTGTCTGACCGGCTTATCATCCATAAGGGGAATATCATGTGACAGGAGCGTAGTACATCCCAAGTCACCCTCCGATGACGAAAACACTCCAGCATATTGCCTCAACACACCCCTAACACGTTCCTGCTCTACTGAGGGCAATACTGACAGGTCAAGTCCCTGAATTTGCTCCAACACTGAATGGTAAGCACCCATCTGGGCATTCACAGAAAGGGTTACCCCACCCAAGGTACTCCCCTCCCCGAGGGGCTGATCTACCGGCCCCACCTTCTCTGTCACCCCGGGAGGCAGACTTACTACTTGGGCCTGTGTCACTATACCCACTGGACAGCGCGGATAAAGAGTGGCCATAGTTTTGTTGACATTCAAAATGGGAACATACACAGTCCCCTTGGTTACTCTGAGGAAAGCCGGAAGGGGCAACAAACTACTTGGAAGCTGCCGAGCGGCACTGGTGGGCTCAAATACAATTTCCCCTAAAGCCCCACCCAGCTTTTCAGCACAGGTGGCTGCCACAAATTTAACTGTTCCCCCAGGTATATAAATAGCCTTTCGTCCTCTTACTTTTACCAATCCCCTGGAGGGAGGATCATTAACAGGAGCTTGCTGGCAAAACTGGAACGCCTCCTTCCACCGTTGAGCCTCCAGGCCAATGGTGGAACCATCAAAGAGGGCTGAACCATGCTGGACAAATAATTCAGTATAACATTCCCTGATCACATTCATCCCCAGCACCCCTGGTGTACTAGAGCCACCTGACCCGGGAGGATCCCTAACCACCAACCAGCCCCTCTTTGGTAGATGTTTACCCAAAACCTCAACTGCCAACTCAACATAACCCACATAAGGTATTTCAAGACCATTTGCCGCCTGTAAATGCAACCAATTACACTCCTTCAATTGGCCCTGCATATGCTCCCGGAAGAGACTCTCCGGTAGTGTTGACACCATTGACCCTGTATCTAACAAACACTTCACCCCTACCCCCCCTACTTTAACAGTTACTGTAGGGCACTGGCCTACCAATGAGGAGATGGCCTGACTTACCGGGGTAGGCCGACAGGAGCCAATGTTGCCCCCTTCCAATGAGTGGCTCAGCACATTGGAGGGGCCTAGTTTTCCGGAGGCTGGGACGCAACACCGGCCTGGCCAACAGAAACCCGGAAACCTGACAACTCAACCCGTTCATTATCACACTCCCGTGCATAGTGGCCCGGCTGCTGACACCTACGACAAATAACAGTACCGGAGCGACTCGGGCCCCTCAGCTGCTGCGAACCTGATAGGGCCGAAACACTTTTGGTCAGGAAATTCAATTGCTCCTGGTGTTTTAGCAACATTCTCTTTAGCTCTGCTAACTCTACACCAGTAGGTGCAGGAGGTAAAGACTCAACCTTAGGTGGGGGTCGAGTGTAATGCATAGCACACAGTGAGGGCACAGAATGACTCCTACCCCTCCCACATTCACTGGGCCTCCCCTCCCGCTCCCATCGGATGGCTTCGGCCCGAACATCAAGCATGGACAACTGGGGGGCCTGGCGGACAAAACGCTTCAACTCCCTACGCAGAGCTGGATCATACACATACTCCACAAACTGATCACGCAACAACATATCTGAATTAGGGACAGAATCAGGAGCACGTTGTAACACTTTATCCATCAATGAACAAAGAGCATGAGAATATTCCCGCAATGATTCCCCCTCATGTTGTTTACGTGAAAAGAAACCCTCCTGTAACTCAACATAGGACTTAACACAACCATACAAGTCCTTCAAGATGGCAGCGATCACAGCAGGGTCCTCCCTTTCAGCCCTACTCCGGTACCGAATTTCAGCCTTAGCCTCCCCATCTAGATGATCATACATAAAATAAGCTTCCTCCAATCCATTCAGATGTCGGGCCCTCACGCTAGCCTTTACCTCCTCCAACCATTCATCCACCCCAATCCCAAAAGTTCCCCGAAACACCGGGCACCTCCGCTCCCTGGGAATATACAACCGTTCCATCCCAGTGTTAACCAACTGCCCGTCAGTCCTCGCCGATGACCCGCTGGTGCTTGGCTGTACGGTGGTATGCTCCCGCCGAAGATGTTCATTCTCGGCCTGCAGCTGTTGCACCAAGTCCTTAAGTCCTTGAACCTCTTCAGACATGGCTCCTCCCCACACTGCAGGATGTAACACAATTCCAGCCCCAGCTGGTACAGGTAATGTCCCTCGATGGGCCACTGCTGTTTTGCCTCAAATCAATCCACTAATAACCCACCAAAACTGGAATACTTGTCTCTGGTAAGAAGATGCAGAATCCTGCCGACTACGCCAGATTGTAACCTTGGGCTGCAAGGTTACGTAACCCCGACTACGCCACCAGAGGCCCTGCCCCTCAGGACTTCAAATTAACCCCACGACTTCCCTTTGCATGAACACACAGAGACGCATATCCCAGAATTAAAACAATTTATTAACAATAATTTAAAACTGAACCCTCCCAGTCAGTAAACAATTACCAGCATATGACACCACTAAAACATACAAACGGGGTTGAGAGCCAAACTCAGGTGCTGGTGGTCCAATACTATAATCACGCCTTAACCCCTTAGCCAGCCAGGGAAGGTGCTTACCTGGAAGAAGAAAAAGAAGGAAGGGGAGACACCACACACATACCCCCCAAGGGCACACACATCCAAGTGGGAGTTAATATCAAAATCACAGCAAACCACATCCTGGAGTTAATACTTCTCACTCACCCCACATTCACTCCATGCAGTGCAAGAATACAACCTCCAACCCCCAAACTCCAGCACCACATTCACTGGCTCTCCGCTGTAAATGGGGAAGAGACTAAACTACCCTCCAGACCTCCTACTATACCAGCCAGCACCCAGTTAGCCCCGATAACCACGCCCCCCTTATTCACAACAATGCCGGTACAACGCACATAATCTTACAAAACGAAATCAAAAACAGGCAAAACAGCAGTGACCAGCTCCTGAGCATCAGCATGGACCCGGACACACTTGTCACCCCGAACCCAGCCTAGGAAGAAGATCAACAGCCCTTACATACCCGGAAGAGAACAGAAATGCACTCAGCCACCCTATCCAACCCCTATTACTCATTACCTTATGCCGCAGCCGGGACACGGAACCAACCGCTCACCACCATTTCCGTCGCTCGCAGAAGTATCGCGGCAGCAATCGAACCTCCCCCACTAGCAGCTTCCCACCGCTTTTATCCACGCTGATCCCAATTAAGACGCCATCATGAACCGCCCCCATTTACTTAATCAGCGTCTCATACATACCGGCGGATACGGGATCCGCGGATGACGTCATCCCTAGCGATCACCGGTTACAGCTGTCATTTTGCATAATAACCCTGAAGGAGCAGATTAAATGTGTGGAAATGCACTCCCAACACATCTTAACGACCAGCATAATTCAAATCTCCACAACAAGCTTGTTCAGCAATACTACTTCCCCTTTAAAAACATTGATCATAATGTCCTGCGTCCTTATTTTCAGTCTATCCCACTTTCAGCAGAACATCCCAAAGCGGATATTGGAAGTACATTGCCATACTTTTTCACTGCATGATTTATTTTTGTTTTGACAAAAGGGTGCATCGATTTTACAGTCTGAAGAGAAGTAACAACTGAAAGCAAAATCAGGGCTGTTGATGGAAAGTGTCTGGCAGAGTTGGGATGAGTAAAGCATCTGTAACCAATATAAAATAGAAGATCGGCAGGACTTTGGGAGGAATAGCTGCTCTTCTTGACCTTGGCAGAAAAACAAACCAGAGTGCTCTCTTATCTCTGTAGATTACTAAAATTATAGAGATGGCTCATCAATGCCAAATACTTTCAGGCATTCCCTCATATTCAGCCCTTCCCATGGAAAAAGCATGATAAGATGTTCATGCCAACTGATGCCATCACTTTCCACATTTTCAATCTGTGCCCACTAAGATCAGATGAAGAATTTTTGAGGAAATCCTTAGATGAGTGTCAGGTCTATGTGAGTAAGTGGATTCTAAAACCTGCCTGTACATTCAGAAAGACATCTCCTACTGCAGACACACTGCCTAATGTGGTTCTCTGACAGTGGATTGATTTGTTTTTTCAACGAAAGCTTAATCACTTTTCTGCTGTGTGTCTTGATTTTATTTATTAATAAAAAGCATTCCAGGCTAGCAGAGGCCTATTTCTTAAGGAGCACACTATACCACTACATTGACAGACTTTCCAAAGGTAATCCTTTGGGAGAAGATAATATGAACACCAATCAGTGGCCTGTACTATGAAGCGGGGTTACTGGATTATCGGGTTAACTTGTTGGATTTAATGTACCACAGTTTAAGAACATACATAAGAACATAAGAAATCTACAAACAAGAGGAGGCCATTCGGCCCATCAAGTTTGTCTGGGGAGAACTTAACTAATAGCTCAGAGTTGTTAAAATCTTATCTAGCTCTGATTTTAAGTAAGATTTTAGCTTGCGCTACACTAGCAGGAAGACTATTCCACAATTCTACCTAAATGCTGTGTAAAGAAGTGCTTTCTCAAATTCGTTTTAAAATGTTCTCCTGCTACTTTCCACTTATGGCTAGTATTTAAACTAATATTGAAATAGCCATTAGGCTGAACAGCATCCAGACCTGTTAGAATCTTATATACCTGGATCATGTCCCCCCCCTTAGTCTCCTTTGCTCAAGGCTAAACAGATTCAGCTCAGCTAACCTCTCCTCATAAGACAGGAATCATTCTTGTAGCCCTATGTTGCACCTTTTCCAAAGCAGCAATGTCCTTCTTATGGTATGGTGACCAAACCTGCACACGATATTCTAGGTGGGGTCTTACCAAGGAATTATATAATCGTAGCATCACCTCCCTTGATTTAAACTCCACACACCTAGAGATGTAACCCAACATTCTATTGGCCTTTTTTATTGCTTCCCCACACTGGCGAGAGAGGGACATGGAAGCATCAACATACTGTACACACTGAGATCTTTCTCATAAATTGACTTCATATTCGTTCACTTACATTTTGCCCAGACTACTTTAAATCCGACAAGTTACCCCGAAAAGCCAGCATCCCCGCTTTGTAGTACAGGCACAGCTGTTCAATTTAACCATGCTACACAGTCGAGCAGTATTTCAGTGCTGAGGGCCCTGACAGTCTGGAAGTCTCTCTGATGAGCGCCCCACCACACAGTATTTTTGTGGTTCCTTGGATCCTGTCCGATATTTCCCCTGACTTGGGATCTTAGCTTCCAGGGACTGGCTCCAGGCTCAACCCTGACCATGAAGTGGATAAAGAGTATGGTAAACAAATCTCAGATACTTCCTTTTTGGGATTTCAATAGAAAACAAAATCATTTCAATATATGGAGGTATCTACAAGGAGAAACTCTGGCTATGAATGCATAGCTCCCTTCTCATTTGTTTATCCTACTCTTGCATGATCAGGTCCCAGTTTTCTTGAGCGCTGTGGTCTGTACTCAAAGATTCTCTGCAGGTAGGAAGTTGTCCTGAAGTTATGTGGGATGGGGGCATCCTCGGGGGTATACCCCCCACCAAAATGGATACCTTTTTGAGTTTTCATGTTAGACAGATGAGGGCTAAAGGGTTTAATTTGTTTATCACCTGTAGCTTCAGCTAAGTCGTCCTATAATTAAAGTTTAAACACTCGATCCATCCATCTTTCAATTGCTTATCCTGGTTAAGGTTGTAGGGGGTGGGGGTCTGGGGACTATCCCAGACAGCACAGGGTGTAAGGCTGGGGTACATCTTAGGTGGAATGGAAGTTTTTCGCAGGGCAATAGACACCCATACATAATCATACACCATGGGCAATTCTGAGATGCTGATGAACCCAACAGCTCAATCTTTGGATTGCAGGAGGAAACTAGATTAAGAGAACATCAAGAGAACACACAGAGGGCAGGTATTATTCAAACCACCAACCCTGGAGGTGTGAGACAACATCCATCCATTTTTCAAACCGCTTATCCTACTGGGTCGTAGGGGTCCGGAGCCTATCACGGAAGCGATGGGCACGAGGCAGGGAACAACCCAGGATGGGGGGCCAGCCCATCGCAGGGCTCACTCACCATTCACTCACACACGCACACCTACAGGCAATTTAGCGAGTCCGATTAGCTTCAGCATGTTTTTGGATTGTGGGGGGAAACTGGAGTACCCGGAGGAAACCCCACGACGACATGGGGAGAACATGCAAACTCCACACACATGTAACCCAGGCGGAGACTCGAACCCGGGTCCCAGAGGTGTGAGGCAACAGTGCTAACCACTGCACCACCATGCAGCCCCATGTGAGACAACAGTGCTACAATTTTAAGCACTTTAATAATTAAATGACTTTGCATGAGAAGAATTAGCGATTATTTTGATAAGAGTGCAGGTGGTTCCAGTTTTGTGGGAATTTTGACAGAGTAACATTTTCAGAAAAGAGCTGCGGTAAAGTTATTGGTAAAAAGAGTGTCACGATTACGCCGGAGATAAGCGGCGATCGTGCGGGTAAGGAGCAGGCAGGCAAGCGGGATACGGGAAAACGGGGTTTTAATAAGGATATCCGGGGCAGGGAACACTGGACGGCAACAGACATCAGGAAACATCAATGACGGACAAAGGACTCGGGTAAGACATGGACTGAAATACACAGGACTGAGCAAATAAACTAGATACAGCTGAGTACAATCGGGAGAAAACACGTGGGTAATCAGGGGGCATGGCACACAGGAGGAGCGGACGAGCCGGGCATGACAAAGAGTAAATAGTCTGAGAAAATTATTTAGGAATATCTGTGCTGTCAAACTGGAGAAAAATCTCTTTGGAATGCCAAGTGTTTCAGCGCATTGATTCTGGGGAGTTTCTTGAAGCATACTATAGGGTCCGTCCCTGGAGCTTGTGGTTTGATATGCATTTTGTACAATTTTTTAAGTAATTATTTGAAGAATGCTAAGTTCAGTGTACAGCCCAATTGGCTGAATGAATGTCACCTCATTTCTGTCAGATAACTACAGTGAATTCTGTATTCACTTGGACCCACAGAAGCTGCTATGATGTGTGTGTGTGTATGTGTGTGTGTGTGGGGGGGGGGGGGGGTGTTGGGATTGGCGAGGGTGGGGGTTACAGCTAAATATTTGTTTTAATTTCATTTTTAAGCTACAAAAATTACAGTTAGCAGTTGTGATTGATGCTTTTGGCCTCATTGCAAAGCATCACCCCATTTTTATAACCTGGAGGCCATCTTTGTCCTTCCAGTTGCCTAGCTAGACTGTTTGTTGATACCTATTTCAAAGCTCTCATTAATAATTGCTTTTCTCAGGCTACAGTTCTCTGACATGTGTTAAATAGACATTTCATGAACGTGGCAGCACCCCTCTGAACTGATGAGCGATTACTCCTGATGGAGGACGAGAGGACCGAACACTCCATCTTATTCCTCAGCACTGACACAGGGATGGGGGTGGGAGGAATCCCAAGATGGCCATTCAAACACGACCGTCTGTCACCTATAGAGCTGTATTGGCCTTTTATAATATCTTCATACAGTAGGTGACAAAGCAGTCAGCTCCTGAAATATGAGAAGAGGGCTCTATGAGGAGGGGGGTTTGACATGAGTAAGGAGACGGGGAGCAGGAGAGCCATCAGGGAGATAGAGTGCATTTAAGGCTGAGCTGACAGGACAAGCAAGGAGTGCTGCCTCTCTGTGACTAAGGCCCAGTAGCAACTTCCACTGAGGTGAAGCCTTGAGCTTTCATTTCCTGTGGTTACATTTAGCAAAAAAACATGTACATAATAATAATGCAACAAGACATACATAAGGAATACAAAATATTGGTACCCTTCCACTTTTCCAAGTCAAGAATTTGAAACTGTCTTTGTACTTTTCTCTATTCAAATAAGTTGAGTAATAAAAGTAAATACTTCTCATTTATCTACTAAATGGTTCCAATATTTTTGCCCATGCCATATTCGTTTGCTATATTAACTCCAATAATACTGTATGTTAAGTCATAAAACAAAGGCTAAGTGTCTGCTCTATGGTATGTCTTTACACAACTTTATGAATAAAGAGCGAGGTACACTGACCCAGGCAGAAGGTCACAGCTAAAGGTCACACGTCCCCCCCATAAGCAGGTCTTCTGGATGTCAAGCCTCTTCTCTTCAGCAAAGCACTCAATGCTGATGGGACCCAATAGTATTCTTAGACTCGTAATGCCACTCTCAGGCCTGCCACTCTCAGGCCTGCCACTCTCAGGCCTGCCACCCTCAGGCCTGCCACTCTCAGGCCTGCCACCCTCAGTCCCCTTCCGCTTGGGTTGGTGAGAACAAAGAAACATGTCCTTTAACTTGTTTGGAAAAAAAATGTCCTACGCATATACAATCTATGTTTCAGGATTGCCAATCTATTATAAATCTGTTTTATATGTTCATTTTAATTTCTTTCCAGTTTAAAGTTTTACTGTTTATTAGGGATGTAACGATACACTCAACTCACAAATCGATACGATTCACGATTCTTGTCATGCCCGGCTCGTATGATCCTCGTGTGTGCCACGCCCCCTGATTATCCATGTGTGCTTCCCTGATCGTACCCAGCTGTGTCTAGTTATTTTGATCAGTCCTGTCTATTTAGGTCCAAGTCTTGCCTGTATCCCTTGTCCGTCATTGATGTTGTCAATGTGAGTGCTCGTTTTCCGTCCTGCCCTCAAAATAAACCCCGTTGTTCCCAGAATTCTGCCTGCCTGCTTGCTCCTTGCTCGCGCGCTCGCCTGCCTGTGCGATCACCCGTTCGCCCAGCGATCGCAACCAGCACGTAATGTGACAATTCTGAGTTCACGATATGATTTTCTGCCGATTTTTTAACAGAATGAGCTGCAGACAAATTTATTCAAAAATATTCCTTTATTTATCTTTCTAAACTGTGCAAAACGTGTTCTCTTCTTAACAGTGCAACTGAAATTGAATAAAATACTGGTTTAAAAAACATCCCACATCAAAATACATTTAAAAACATCTTCAACTAAATGGTAACGCATTACATTAACTGCACCGTCATAATGCTTTTATATTGCATTCGTAAAACTTTCAGTACACCTTCATAATGTACTCATTAAGTATTCAGAAATCATTCATAGGGGCGGCATGGTGGTGCAGTGGTTAGCACTGTTGCCTCACATCTCTGGCACCCGGGTTCATGTCACCGCCTGGGTCACATGTGTGCAGTTTGCATGTTCTAACTCATGTCGTCGTGGGGTTTCCTCTGGGTACTCCGGTTTCCCCCCACAGTCCAAAACCATGCTGAGGCTAATTGGAGTTGCTAAATTGCCTGTAGGGGCGCATGTGTGAGTGAATGGTGTGTGAGTGTGCCCTGCGATGGGCTGGCCCCCCATCCTGGGTTGTTCCCTGCCTCGTGCCCATTGCTTCCAATAAAAATGCATCCATCTCACAAGTTGACGAGAAGCGTGGAGAGCAGAGACTGTGGTCACAGAGGAATGAGTGATTGTGCTGAAATTAGGACATGCTACACATGCAAAAGAGTGAACCATGCAGCAGTGGAATGTAGGTTTAGACCGGAAAAATGGCATACTTGTCGGAAGACTGGCATATCACGAGAGCCTGTTGAACAAAACAGAATAAAAATGGAGAAAAGAAAGTTAATTAAACCAATGCTGTGAGGGGGTTAGAAGACAAGCATTATTCCTATAAAGTGAAGGGTGAAGATAGTCATGGTGAAAGTGGTAGGTAAGATGAAGCATTCACATTTACCTCTTATAAACACTGTGTGGGACAGATAAGCAATAAAATAATAGGAAAGTGGATCCATATACAGGTGACATGGAGATACATTGCAAATCAGTCAGTTTTTAAGTTGACACTGGATGAAGTCTGACTTATGAATTAAACTAATTTCCAGGAAACATGGGGGAAAACAAAAGGCCCACTACTGCAGATGACTGACGTTAAACTTGAGACATATACAGTCAGCCTTTAAAGTAATACAAAACTGCTGAAGTTGAAATTAACTATCTGGGCCAAAGAAAAAAATTGCCATTGTGGTAATCACACACAGTGGACCTAACCTCTTAGGAAGAGGATGGTTAGAAGAAATCCAGTTAAGGTGGGATCAGATAAGACGGACAAAGCAGGTGCACCATGTAAAAACAGCGGAAGAGGCACTACAGCGAGTTCTAGCAAGCAACGAAGAGGTCTTCAAAGATGAGTTGGGCACCTTACAAGGGGTCCAAGCTAAAATTCATGTATCTCCTGATGCTGCAGCTAGATTCTTCTGACCACGATCAGTGCCACATGCATGAAAATGGTCCAAAAAATAGACAGATTGAGTGGGCAGCTCCAGTGGTACCCATTTTTAAACAAGACAGGTCCATAACACTGTGCAGAGACTACAAGCTGACAGTGAATATAGCTACAGCCTTGGAGCAGTACCACAAACCATGCCAGGAAGATCTTTTTATGACACTGTCTGAGGGGGGATGCAGTTTTCAAAACTAGAAATGAGCATAACAGCAAGTGATGGTGGACAAACAGTCTGGGAAATACATGACAGTGAATACTCAGAAAGGAATGTTCACATATACTAGGCTTCCTTTTAGGATAGCATCAGCCATTTTACAAAGAATCATGGAGGGTTTTCTGCAAGGTATTCTAAGGGTGGTGGTGTACTTGGATGATGTGCTGGAGGAACATCTACGAAACCTGGGTGAAGTGCTAAAGAGATTATCTGATGCAGGATTGCAGTTGAAACAAAACAAGTGTGTCTTCCTGCAAGACGAAGTGGATTACATAGGACACAAAGCAAATTCACATGGGCTTCAGCCCCACAACTGTTTCCAAGTTTATCTGGGCTTATTGAACTATTATGGGAAGTTTTTACCAAATCAGTCTACATGACTGGCTCCACTGCATAAGCTTTTAGGGAAGGATAGATGCTGGGAGTGGAAGAAGAAGCAAGTAGAACTCCAAAGCACTGGTGCAATCCGCAAAAGTGCACTCTTTGGCGGATAAAAGACTCAAGCTTTTATGGGATGCCTCACCCTATGGACTGGGTGCAGTATCGTCCCATCGAATGGAAGATGGCAGTAAAAAGCCCATCAGGTTTGTATCATGCACTCTCACACCTGCCAACAAATGTTATTCCCAGCTATAATCAAATGGGTTTGGCTGTGATATTTGGCATTTCACAAGTATCTGTATAGCCAACAGTTTACAAGTTTTTTTTTTACAAGTTTTACAACCATTAACATTTAATGTCTCTATTCATTGACAAAGTACCTGCAAATGGGTTCCCTAGAGTGCAAAGATTGGCAGTGTAATTGAATGCTTATGAGTACACCATTGTTTACAAACCAGGTAAGAACAATGCCTTAAACTAATTGTCAGTCTCTGAGGTTGTCCATGAGACCACAAAAGCTGATAAAGTTTTAATGATGGATACCATGGAGGGGAGATCTTTGTACATTGACCAGATCAGGTGCTGGACAACCAAGGATCTGACATAGTCCAGGGTACACGAATATGTCCTGCAAGCGTGGTAAGTCAAGGTAGAACGACAATTTTCACCATACTATCAGCAAAGAATGAAACTGATTGTGCAGCATAGGTGTGTTCTTTGGGGAGCCAGAGTAGTCATGCCTACTCAAGGATGGCACCGTACTAAGGCTACTATACCACACTCAGGTATCTCAAAGATGAAAGGGATAGCCCAATTGTACGTCTGGTGGCCAGCCATGGACTAGTAATGGTTTTACTGAAAGGGCAATTTAGACCTTTAAAGTGGGAATGAAGAAAATAAAGGGTGAAACACTGGAAACCAGAATGTCCCGGTTCCTGATCAGCTACAGAATCACACCACAATCGATCACAGGATTGTCTCCAGCCATAATGATAATGGCTCGGCGATTAAGGTCAACATTTGATTTGCTTCAACTTGACCTGAAGGCCAATGTGCAATGAAAACAGCTTCAGCAGAAACAGGATCATGACAAGAACACCCAAACGGGAAGTTTCCCGCCTGGTGATGAAGTCTATGTCTGGAATTACAGCTATGGTCCTAGGTGGGTTCCTGCGGTGATAACTAGCTGCATGACTCCCTTGTCATATGCAGTACTTAATGGTACTGGGCAAACCTTAAAACGTCATTTGGATCAGATGACTTTGCTGATGATCCAGAACTGGACACCATTTTTTGAGCAAGTGAGGAGTGAGGTTCTGGAAGTTGTAGGCGACTTACGAATCACTTCTGCTGATGTCCATGAGCCTACTGTTAAAGTGACTGCTGGTCAGACTGCTGGTCTTTCAGAAAAAGAAATTTTTCCTGCCATGCCTAAATAGCAGAGTGATTTTTTTTACCATGTCATTTGAAGCAAGACATTGTGTTAATTTGCAGTGGTTTACAGTTAATTTCATGGTTTATTGTATTATTCTGTAGACCTGTTGCTAAATTTGTTGCAGGGGCGGTATGATTATGCTTAAGAGGGGGACGATGTAGTATACGGAATATTTTGTGTTGTCATATTATATAAAATGTGGTTGATGTGTGTAATTGGTGGATTTACGGCTATATCCATTGGTAGAATGGGATGATGTAGGAGAAGAGACATACAGAGGTAAACAATGTAAAAAGGGAAAGAAAGTTTGTTCCCCCTTGGTGAATATTAAAAGTCAATTAAAACTGCTTAATTCTTGGTCCGCGTTACTATAATAACTTTTTAAAATCAAACTGGTCATCAGAGACAACAGACCTACCCAGTAAATGGTGTTAATGAAACACCTGAACTGTTCATCATTACTTAACCATTAATACACTTTTACGTTACAGACAGGTTGATCAAGTTCATGGATCCGAAATGAAAGTTTGCGGATATAACCTGAATTGCTTGGACAAGCACAATGCCAGACTGTATTTGAAGTTGCAACCTCAGGCATGGGAGGCAGGCAAGGAGGCTAAAACCCATGGGTGCTAGTGTCTGTTGCTAGCATGTCTCTTATGGTGTCAGGGAATGAGGTTTACTCGCTGCCCAGTGCTGTACCCGCTCGCTGTCTTTACTTGGAGCTGGTGGCATATCAATTAATGAATGTGGTAACGGTGACATAACACTCCTTAATTGATCATCTACTAAGTGTGAAGTAATCACATAAAGTCATTGTGATTAGTTCATGGCGAGCAACAGAAATTCAGAATGCATCCGTTAAATCATCATGAGTCTTGAATTAGTTAAGCATTACTTACTGTAAGTACATGATTTGTAACCTTATAAAGTGTTACCCAATATTCATTCTGGATAAATGAAATTGTTAGAGAAATATGTACTTTTTTATTGTCATTTTGCTAGATGCCATTTCTTAGAAATGACACCCTGCAGCAGCTTGATCTTAATTTAGCAATAACACGTCTTAAGAACTGTCGCTTGAATATTTCCACCCCATACATGGTGATAAACAATGTTGAATGTTATTTGCATATCCTGGTTGTGTACCTCAATAAAAGATACTGCGAGGGGAGTTCCTCTTCCGAAGTTGGCTGAGTTCGACTGACACCTCGAAGTCGGGACCAGACTTCCCTTGCAGCAAGTAAAAAGTCATCACAGCTGTCTGTGTTGTTCTGTGTTCAGAGACTGGTTGGTTTCCAGCGTATCTTCAGAAGAAGATAACCCTAACAGAAATACATTTACACAGTACTGAAGCATATCTGTTACACGATAATCATTTAATTCTTTTATTTTATTCTCTTCTTTTGCACATGCAGGGTCCTAAGATTGACGAGGCTTGAGAGTGACTTGTTGTTCTGCGCATGCAGAAAGTGGCAGGGCCTGAGAGTGGCACCTGCAACTAGACACTATTCAAGGGACCCGGCTGGGAGGTACGGAGCTAAGGTGGTTAGGAGGGACTCATTTTTAATTTAACCTTTAAAATGATCAGTTTAGCAGACTCCAGGTAATTCTGACCAACAGACTTTATAAGTCAGCACAGGGTGGACTGGACAACCTAACATAACTGGGCTGACCAAATTACAGCACATATATGCAGTGCTCTCCTGTTGTTCCTTTAATAGAAATGAAAATAGATGACAATAGGCTGTGGTTTCTATCGCTTCTTTAATTATTGTGAATTTCATAAATATAACTGTCTGGCTTCACAAAAGCCATTTAAGTCTCCTTAAGCCATCTATCAGTGTGAAGTAGTTGAGAGGTTCAATTAGGCTGTGACCTGTGATTAAACCTGGGCCAATCTCCCCCGCCTTGCCTTTGGGTAACCTGAGTGCTCTACGAGCTGGCAGCTCCTATAAACTCCTCTGATTTAACTGGCATCTGCACTGTGTCTGTGGACCCCAATATGTTATCACTATTATTAGCTGCACTGAATAATGAAGATAATAATGCTTAGTCTCCTATCAAAGAATGCTAATTAGCAGAATTCGCCTCTGATGTCCTTCTTTTTTTGCAGCTTTTATAGATGCTATGCAGGTGTTTTAAAATGACATGTCAATATTTTATTCAAGTTTTTGAAGCCCAAATAGGTATTTAAGCAGAGCTTGTATAATAATGAAAGAGACTGAACAAAGAGCATTAATAATGTGAAACAGTGAGCATTTACCTGTACAATAAGTGGTTTGTGGTTAACCAGGGGGCACTGGTTCAATCTCCTGCCTTTAAACATCTGCAGCCCAGGTCAGACATGTATTCTTTTCCTTGTGGGTGTAACGTAAAGACTCATTCAGACCAGAGTGCTTTGAATTCAGCTCCGTCTGCCTCCACAAATGAACATTGTGATGGATGGGTTGGACTTCAAAGCCCCACCATTTCCAGTAGATCCCGGATGCTGTAAAGCACTAAATTGAAGCATTCTTGCCAGACTTCTCATCAATTTATTTTGTTATATGGCATTCGTAGATCATGCTGTAGGGTGAAAACTGAATTTTATTGTGACAGCATGTACAATTATGGCAATTAGGCAGCTCTTTAAGCAATCAGAGATTAAAAAAAACAGTCTTTGAATCTGCAATGTTCCTGCAGCATATGTAAAACAGCACACACTCACAAACATGTTTCATGGTTACCCATTGACAGTATAAAAATACTTCAGTGTGGGGCTGTTCTGTCTCCATTGGTCAGCACTGTTTTTTGTATTAAATAATCTGTCTAACAGATTATTCAACCGCTTTCAGAAAGAGCAACTCCACAACTATCAGATATCCTAATTGACAAGTAACAAAAGACCATAAAGTCTCCAGTGATTAGTAGTAGATATTTTTTCTGTTAATACTACCCATCAGGGATTCAGGAGGATCAGAACTTAACCCAAGATATTAGCCAATCACAAGCACCTAAAAAACTATGAGCAAGAAATTCATCTGAATGGCTTAGGAGGAAATTGAGGGAGCTAGTGGTGAGGTAAAGGGACAAGATCAACTACAGGATCAGTTTTTTCCAGATGAACCTTTTTGTACTATTCCAGGTGTTTTTATTTTTCTGTGATTCAAAGTAAAGCATTAATTTGTTTCATAATTCATTCAAGCAGAAGTCCTTCATTACAACATTCTTAACTTGACTCACAGAGGCTCCATTATTACACCATTATTGACTCACAGAAGCTTTCCTGAATGCTGAGTCTCTATTAACATGTCACAGCTGCATGAATATTATAACACCATCCCTGTCCCTGAGGAGGTCCCAGACTGCGTGACCACCTCTCCTTTTCGCTTTGGGGGACGAGGAGCTCGAATGGGACCCTTCTGGGATTTCCCTGATGGCCCCACTGGAGCCCCCTGCGGGAGTGAATCCTCCGCCGCCACCACAGCAGGGCAAATCCCAGCTGGGTCAACGCGTCTCAGTCTCCCAGAAAGAGAGGGGACACTGGGGTCGGGTCCCGTCCACCCTGCCCCCTGGCTCGCCCTTGGTTCCCCTGGCTCCTGCTCAGCGATCACCTGCTGGTCCTCCGGCTTTGGCTCAGCGGTCGCCTGCGGTCCACCTGACTTTGGCACGGGGGTCGATTTTGGTCCCGCCTGCAGAACCTCATCAGCTGACTATGGTCCAGCCTCTGCCGTCTTGCTGGTTGCCTGCGGGTGTCCCCACTCCGACTCATCAGTCGCCCTCTCCGGCTTTAGTGCAATTTTCTGACATTTAGCTAGAAGTCAATGGTGTTGTGGATCATCAGGTTTTTTTGCTGTGTAAATTATGTTCAAAATTGTTCATCATATGTAAATATAAATGGTTTGTCTATATGTAAATATTAAATGTAAATGTTAAATATAAATGTTAATGTAAATATAAATGTTTAATGTTAAATGTAAATGTTAAATGTAAATATAAAAATTTATATTAAATGTAAATATAAATGTTTAATGTTAAATATAAAACTTAAATATAAATATAAATGTTAAATATAAAACTTAAATATAAATATGAATGTTAAATGTTAAATCTAAATGTTAAATATAAATGTTAAATGTACACTCTAAATGTTGAGAACGTATGCAAATTAGCCACACCCACCTGCATAGAAATGGGCGGGTACCGACGAGAGCACGGTAAGTGGTTGCAGGTTAGGGCTGATGCAGGACAATATGGGGAATTCCGCTCATTTAGAGGCCATAGAACGTTCAGTTTTGGCAGGTGTTCACGCTGCGTTACATCGTATTGCTACACAGCCGGGAGCAACATCATGTACACCTTCCACTGTGACAAGTACAAAAATGTTTGCTACCTTTACAAACGGCGCCCCATACAAGTAAGGCGCAGATGCGGTGTTACTTTTGTTTATTCTGTCTGTTTATTCTTACAGACAATAGTACAAGAGGTGCCCCCAGTGCCGAGGACGACACAGGCAGCGATGGTGCTGCTGTGCCGAGCACATCTTTGGGCGCTGGCTGCACACATTCCCGTGCCTCGGAAACCGGGGGGGCGACCGTCCGGCCGTGTGCTGACTGAAGCTGTGCTGCAGTCACAAAATGCAATAGCACATGCTGTAAGAGATGTTGCCAATGAATGAAAACATCTAAATGATACGCTGTGTGATATTAACAACACATTAAAAGAGTTGGTTAAAAAATAAATGTAGTGTTTCTTTACCTGTTTTACATTCTTGCTATTACATTCAAAAGAAGTTGTAATACTGTTACATTTGGCTCTGGGTCAGGTTCATCTTGCCTAAGCTCTTCAGATACCGGCAAGCCACGATTTTATGCCAGATTATGCAGCACGCTACATGCATGTACAATGCACTCACTTTTTGTGTACTGTATAGCAGCACCCCACCGGTCTTGTCCAGGCAGCGCCAGCGGCCTTTAAGCTGCCCTACAGTGCGCTCTGCCACCGCCCGAGCCCGACAAGGGGCATCATTATAACACCACTCTAGTTTATTCTGTGGGTTTGCGAGCAGCGTGAGAAGCCACGACTTCAGTGGGCACCACTGTCCCCTAAGGAACTGTCAAATGGTTAAATAAAAAAAAACTTACAATATTGGCCAAATTGTAAAATGAGAAAAATATTCTTACCGATTAGCCTACCACCCCATTTTCAAGTTTGTTTCCATCACTACTGTTTCTGAAAATAAACGAATCATGGGTTGAGCCAAGCCATCTAGCCACAACATTAATGAGACGCATGTTCGAATCGCACATAATTTGTACATTAATAGGGTGAAAGTGCTTTCTATTTACATAAGCAAGTTCATTTTCTAAAGGTTCTTTCATAGCATTGTGAGTGCAGTTGATGGCTCCGATTACATTGGGAAAACCGGACATCGCTGTAAATTATGCTTTAATGTTTGTCTGTTCGACCACATTATAAGAAATTTTTATATATCTGGGTGACAAGCGGATTATGCGGTCCCATACAGCTGGTATGGCGCGACTTGGTGTTGACTAAATCACCCTGAATACGTGCTCTCTTCCAATTCTTCCATAAGCTATGTCTTCCAATAACGCAAGAGCTATTACAACTATTACAAGGTAGTTGTAATAGTTTGGTCATTTTCTGCACTGTTTTATTGTTACAAAATGATTAAAATCAGGTGCCATACATTTGTAAACAACATACAATTAATGTCTGTGTATTGTATAAAGTCAGCGTCATGATTGTGAGTTTAAAAAGGGAAACCACAGTAGCAATGATTTACCACTGGGAGCCGTCCGTTTACAAAACCGAGCAGAAACGTGCGTATGCCATGTGGGGAGCTGCCGTGAGAATGTGCGTAGCGGTACGTCAAGTTTTGTTTTTATACATCTCGACATGAGCGTGGAAACAGACGTACGCAACATTTTCGTACGTACGCACCATTTATACATGAGGCCCCTGGTCCCTTCGCTCCTCCCGTTAGTGTTCCCCCTGTGTCTCCTTGCTTAGTGCCCCTGTGCCTGTTCGTCTTCCCTGTGGTTTGTCAGTGGTTGTCTGGCTTGTTTTTCCTGTGCCTGTTCTGTGTGTCAGTCCTGTTCCTGATGCCCCGTTGATGTTCTTGGTTTTGTTTTCCCAGGTCCTGTGTGGTTCCTGGTCTTGTCTGTTGCTCCCCTTGGGGTGCGCCCAGAGTGCGTGCCTTTCGGGGGGGTGGATTCTTTCATGGCCTGCTAGTTTGATCCTCTCGTGTGCCACACCCCCTCGTTAACCACGTGTGGAACCCCCATGTTTACCAGCTGTTTCGCATTATTTCCGATTAGTCCTGTGTATTTCGTTCTGCGTTCAAGTAGTCGGTCTGGCATTGAAGTCTCATTGGGTAGTGCTGCCTGTTCCTGCCTGTTCCATGTCCCAGCTCCTATTTCCCTTTAAATCCCATTTTCCCCAATCGTTTGTGTTCTTCTCCTGCTTCCCCATTCCGTGCACCCAGCATGATCACGACAGGAACCCGTCAGACAGGGTGACTTTGCATTTTGGTTTTGCCAAACCAAAATAATAATCCTTGCTTGTCATTCTTATCTTTCTGCTTCTTATTTTAGGTGACTGAAAGCAAGCTTTTGATTTTCTATTACATTAACCTTCTTATTTTTCCCTTTTCAGAATGCTTCTGTCAACCTCCTCAGAGTCAAAAGTAAGCTCTATCCATAATAGATTTTTTTTTTGGTTCTCAAATGAAATAACCTCCAGGTCAAAAAAGAGTATTGTGTTCAATAGGACAAAATCAAGTTGATATAGGATTGGCAAACAAAAAAACATTGATGTGTTTCCTTTGTTTGCCACTATGAGGTCAGATCTGAATCTGAGTCTCCAGATATTGGAAATGATTCCGTTCACGAATGTCTGTATTCTTCCAACAAAATGGAATGAATCCCGGAGTCAGTGTGCCATGCTCTGCTCTGTTTGATAGCTTCAGAAAATGGCCCTCAGGGGCAAACTGTGCCTGGAGAGGGTTACTAAATCCTCTAAGCTTATTGGTGGCGGTGGCAAACAGAGAGGCTGAGATGGACAGAGAAAGATGCTGTTGGCTTAGGCAGTAGGCCGGGGGGGAGTTAGGTTCTGTAGCCCCAGCCTGGAGGCATTGAGAGCCAGGAAACTGCTCCATGAAAGCACCCCCCCTCCCCAGGAGTTCCTGTGACCTGCTGTCCACAGGGTTCTGTCGTTCAGAGTGCGGACTTCCACAGGAAACAGACGGGACGTTTATCTAAAGGGGAAAAATGCCAGGCTATCATTACCTCACCACTTTAACATTGAGTCAGCTGACAGGAAGGCAGGCTGGACAGTGTTTTACATGTAGTCACAACCTGTCAGTGCATTATGCAGAGCAGATGAGGAGTTCATATTATGTCCGTCCGTCCATCCATCCATCCATCCATCCATCCATCCTGTGCTCATCCTTATCATTTGCTTAAATTGTTTATCTAAGAGTCAGTCCGTTCAGCATGAGGATCAGCCTTGGATATTATTCTTGATCTTGGGCCAGAGCTGAGACAAACATTTCTGCTCACCGCCCAGGCCTGATGATTCAGTAACTGTCAGGCTGCTGTAAGCTGCTCAGTGGTCCAGTCAGGCAAAGCCCCAGGGCAGCTATTCTCATGGAGAATTCGGGTCCTGGTTGTGGTGGATCTCATGTTCACTGAGTCTGTACCCTGCGAATGAGCAGGTAAAGCTGCCAAGTCATACTTGAAAACTGCTTGGCTGCTGATTGACTGTATGGTTTTTAAAAAGATGGTGGTGATGTCTCCTCATGACATTACCTTCAGCTCGGCCTTTGTGTCAGTCGTGGGTGTGACAGATTCAGGAGGGGGTCTCCAGTCTCACAGCTAAGCTTCCTGCTAGAAGAGCAAGCAGGTGCCCCGTCCAAAAAACAATCATATCCTGAGTAACAGAGGCAGTCCACAGTAAATCTCTCGTCTAAAAATAAAAATAATTTAACCACCAGACATGGAAAAAATGGCAGATTTTTGGCAAACACATTCCCTTCATACAAGTGTTTTTCTCCTCTCACTTTATAAAAACCAAAGTGATAGAGTGAGATGACAGACATGAAGCAGGTAAGACGAGCTTAACGAGGGGTGTGGCCCCCACCACCTTGCTCCAGCTCCACCCCAGTACATTGCCCAGAAGCTGGGAATAGATGCATTGTTTGAACCAGCAACAGCAGCATGAAAGAGCGGTGTGGGAGTGAGGGGGCGGTGCGCTGCTCCCAGGATCTCTGTAGGAGCGTGTAGGCCCAGCCTCTGCTGTCACCATCCTGCAGCTCACATCTCACTTTGTTAAAAAGAAAAGTCTGGGCCATTTCAAATTCACCAAACCAGAGCATATCTCACCCTCCTGTTTGTTTTTGCTGTCCTCAAATATCTGTTGTCTGAAACATTGGAGTGTACTTTGATGGAGATGTACTGTACAGGAAAAAGCTACAAACAATGTAGACGATGGTGAAGGGTAAATATGAAGTAAAGGGTGTAGACTCTTGTAAAGGATATATACTTTATGGGGTACATGGTGTAGAGCAGGGGTAGCCAATCTTATCCGCAAAGGGCCAGTGCGTATGCAGGTTTTTGGGATAACATGTAGATCAACTGTTCAAACCCAGGTGTGAGGACTCTTCAGCCAATCAGTCCTCTAATTAGTAATCTAATTACTAATTAAATCATAAGCAGGAACTGAGCAAGATTTGGTCAAAACTCAAAATGAAACACAAACTTAAATTTAATATCTGGCCCCGACCCAGGGTAAAGTTGTGCCCCTGAGAGGTAAAGTGGGCTATCCCACATGTCAGTCAAAAATGAGTTTAGTGTCCAATATTAGTTATTGATGGTTTATCTATCTTTTAAATATACCAAGATCTGTGGTACCTATGATATATATCAGTTGTAGGGTATAGGCACACTGATTTTTTGAAAAAATTTCAACTTTGGAGCTCATTTTCTCAAAACTTTGTTTTTGTGGGATAGCCCATTTTACCTCTTAAGGGCACAGTTAGACTCCAACCTAATTCACATAAACCCTAAGTGTATTTATTAGCATGAGTGAGATTTATTTTGCAGAGTGGCCTTCTGAACATAACCATCCCTAAGTGATTAGCATATACATACAAACACTGCACGCTGTGTAAGCATAAAAATACCACAAGATGAGGAAGAAAAGGAACATGGAGTTAAACATCAACTACCTGCTCACCTCTCTTGTGAATGCTGATGTTACAGGTTAAATTGTATATCATGTTGTCTGGATGGCAGCATATGTTAAAACCTGTATATACCTTTCAGTATTAGTGCTGCCTTCCCAGATTTGCAATTCTATATCAATAACATATCAAGAAGTAAACAGATAATACTTAACTGGTCCACCTCTGGTCCGTATCTTCAGCTGATTTCCTAGCTAAAGCTTGGCGTCATTTTCAAGACTAACAGTGCACTGCATTTTATCTACAGCATGTTGTAATCCTCACTGTAACTGTAATCAACTCAAACAGCTCAGTACATGGTGAGGCAGATTAAAGATTCTTTATTGTTGTCTTACCATAAAAGGATGCATGTGCACAGACAACTGTGTATGATGCCATACATGGCTACCATGAAATGTCATAATGCAATTTTATGATGAAGTAAAGATAAATTAAAAATTAGATATGTAAAACCAGAAAAAGCCTTGCCTCATCATTTGCACCTCTGAAAATGAATCATAAATCCAACATCCAAACAATAACAGACTAATATATTGATTTTCTACCATTGGAATTTCATATTACAGTCATGCACCATTGTTAAATTTCACATTATTTTTGATTATAGTGTTTACAGGACTTCAGCTCCGTGACAGTATAAGAGGATAGACAGCCTTCGGCACTGACCTCTTAACGTATTTTTCACTGTACAGTCCTTGTTTGTATAAAAAACTTAGGGTCTTAAGCAGGCTTAGGATGCAGAGAGGGGACACTGTGCATTACGGAGGAACTGTAGCTAAGAGCTTCATATCTGGGGGGCAGTGTTTCAACGCAGATCCTGCAATGCGGCACACCCACCTCTCCCCTGGACGTCACCCTTCAGCCAACATCCTCTCCTGCCTGTTTCTCCTCTCAGTCATTGTGACCTGCGGGAAGCAGGGGGTCCCATTGGATCAGGCTGTTGGTAGGGAATGCTGCCCCCACCCCCTCCCCACCAGCTGTTGGCCATTAATGCAGCCTCTAAAAATGGATTATTAAAGCTACTTTTACACACTGCAGCATAAACCTGACTCCATCCCAGGTGTGTTGTGGCTTCCAGCTGCCAGACCTCCTGGGAACAGCCTATTGCTTTCAGTCCTTTAACAATGTGTTAGTTCTCATCTCACTCTCTTTGGCTCTTAGGCCTTGCATTAACCCCTTTTGCAGGTCTTTGTAGTTTTTATGCTCTTCCAGCAGTAAGTTCTGCACAGTACAACCAGGTTCCTGATGTGATATGATGGGCCACGTGTAACTCTCCACCTGAGTGGTGCTCAGGCACATCTAGCAAAATTAGTCAAGTTCCAAGTGTTTATTTGTCAAATTTAGTTATACTTATACAATATACAGTGAAATCCTTGTTCTGGCACATTCATAGATTGTGCTGTATTAATACGGAATATTTTATATATTATACTTAGTATACTATATCTATGGTATACAGAGTGTAATAAAATATACTAAATATAAAAATATAAAATACCAAAATAAACAGTATGACAAAATCAATAATGCGACACTCTATGAGTGGTGCAGATATGCAAGGCTAGTGTGTAAAAATGCAAGATAAGTGAAAGGGGAGGGGGGGACATACATAGGTTCCCGTGAAGACAAGTTTATTTTTGGAAATTAATAAACCCCTCCCCTAAACTCCCGCCATTCAGTGGCCTGGTGGAATACTGGCATTATTCCGTAGCCTGTCAGGTGGAAACCCCTGTTTTAACTGAGAACTGAGTGAGCTTCTTTGGCTAGATCACCCACCAGGTGCAGCAACCCATTAACAGAAATTTGGACATTGAATGGATGTTAGCTGGAATTCAAAATCAATTCAATGTCAGTATCAGTTCAAAATGTCACATGCATCCAACCCTAGCATCAGGGATGATGTGGAGACCTGTTACTAAGGTATAGTCAGAGATACTCTGTAATTGTAATTTAAGAAAGAAACATTTGAGCATATCATACTGAAGCTTTGAAAACATAAGAATTCTCCGTCATGATTGAGGGGTCATCAACACACCACAAGAGGAAAAGTAAATGGAGCAGTGTATCAAAGGCTACTGAAAGAAGAAGAACAGAATAAATAACAGGAGAAACATTTCTTATAACCAGGAATGGACATTCACGTTTAAAAACGACATGAAGCAGTGTAAATGTGTACTTATTTTATGTGCATTTGTGCTGATTTGAAAACAAAATAATAATGATGCATTTTAAGCTTTATATGCTAGCGCTACTTCTTTTGTGGTCTACAGCTTAAAATGCAAGACATTTGCTTGTCATAGCAGTGGAAATGCACATAAAATAGGTACGCATTTGCACTTTTACAAAGAATCGATTGTGGAATGTATCGTTTTTAAAGGTGAATGCGTACTTGCGTACCAGTTATACCAATCCCTACTTATAACAGCTCCGAGACAAGCATTGGGAGGGGGGTTCTGAAGTTGTAGGCCGAAGCATCAATTCCCATGTTAACCTGATAGGTGAGACACACCGCTAATAAATGGAGCCATTCTGAAAGAACAGGGGTGGCAGTATGGGGAGGAAGATCTCAGCCAAGGAGGGAAATCATGTTAACAACATGTTAACATTTATAAGTTTTCTTTATTATTCAGTAGACTACCTTTAAATGCTCAGTGGGTGAACAGTTGACACCTACTGTAACAGTAATGAAAATGTGAAGGGCTTCATCACAGAATCTCCAGACCAGAAGGCAGGTATACATGTACAATATCCACATCACCATGACGAAAAAGTCCACACAAATACCTGAATTGAACCTGAAAGTCTGAGGATTTCAGAGACATGCGTAGGTGTGCCATTTCGCTGGTAGTTATATATATGTTTGGGGATAACCAGTACTTGTACTTCTTCTTCATTGTTTTCTCAAGCTTTTTTCGATGTTATGCCCAAGTTCATGGTTTCCTGGGTCCTCATTCCTGTCTTCCTTGTTTCACACTGTTCTTAATTGCTTCCCACATTCATCCAGCCCTTTCATACTGAGATCCAGTCCTTATCTCTGTAAAGGTAAAGGATTTTATGCTCTCTGCGGCTACGGCCTGATGGCTGTTAATTACCAAGAGGCTCAAGCCACAGAGCCAGAGTGAAAACCAGAACAATTAGGATGAAGAAGCACAGCTTCCCAGTAAAAGGGGTTCAGATCATAGATTTCACATCTTCATTATCTCAAAGTCTATGCTGCCAGAGGACATGAATGAGGACACATTCATAAATGTAGAGATTCATCCTGGTTCTACCATCTATGGCTAATATTGCAGTGGTGTTCTCCCCTTCCTAGCTATGAGAAATATTAGTGTCACAGAAAGCTCTGTCATTAATTTCCATCTTTCATTTTTATTTGAAATGGTTGGTTCATACTAGTCTCAGATGTCCCTGGCTCTCTTGTGTTTTTCTTTCAGTTTTAACTTTCCAAATGTGCATATTAATCTAGTTTCAGTTTTCTGAGTTAAACATCTGTCACTCTTGGCAAAAGCTGTTTGTGAAGTTGTGCTATTAAACTAAGCTCTGATTGAAAAGTAGGGTATTCCTGTAATAGTATTCAATATAGTACAATTTCTGTCTTGAATACATTGACATAAAATATACAGCTATTGATCTCTGATCAATGCCCTTACAAAAGATTAACAGCCATTCTTATACGTCAATAGTCTGTTGTAGTCCTTTTCAGGACTACTAATAAAGAGCATGATTTCCCTGGCAAGCAAGTCTCCATGTTTCTCTCTGCTCCTGCGATGCCTTGGTCCACCCAGCACCACACTGGTGTCAGAAGTGGGATTCTGGAAGTGATTCTGTTGGCGTGTCTGAAGTGACCGCTGATCGCTATCGTCTGGCGAGCTTGCTTCAGCTTGGCGGACCTTGGGGTTTATTTGAGGAAAATAACCAAAAAACACAGGACACACGCAAGATGTCAATGACCGGACAGATGTGATACTGACTAGGAAGCACTTAATACATCAAGACTAATTAACAACAACTAGACACAGCTGGAAACACTGAGATTCCACACGAGGTAAATGAGGGGGCGTGGCACATGGGAGGATCGGATGAGCAGGGCATGACTGTTCCACTCTCAAACCTTCATATATGTAATTCCCGAAGACACAACGATACTTCAACAGAATCTATTGTTTATGTTTCGATACTGTGCCAGTCATTCTTTAAACGTGTGTGAAGTCTGGCTAAGTAATTTATACATTATGACACCATAATGCAGATGTGTGGAACGGCTGTCCTAACTACAGACAACACGTCTTTGCCTTAAAGTATATGTGTGAGTAGTTCTAGGTCACATATTAAACAATTCTGTCCATCTGCAATACTCATATGACAACAGTTTTGTAATCTAACCGACTAAAAATAAGTCTAAAGTCTAAACTAATTGACTAGTAAATAAGTTTCACACGAGTTCTGGCGCACCCTCCAGGAAGTACATTATCTCTTTTGTACAGAAACACAGGACTTCCTGTATCAAAAGGGGTAAATGTGTAAATGATTCATAGTCACAACTTTTTTGCAAACAGCATTGCATGTCAATCCCTTTATATATCAATATTTATATAATAATTCCCATTAGATATCTGTATTTAAATTTAGCTAGTTTTGCTTACACTGCTGCTGGGGTGAGCTTCAAACATAAATTAGATAAGCAGTCAGTGGGCTCTATTTTCCACCTGCGCAAAGCGCGACACGAAGTGGTTTTGCTACTTCCGTTCCAGCGCATTGCTCATTTACACTCCATGCGCCCACATTGTCAAAATAGCAAATTATTTCACAAGCAGGAGGGGCCTGAGAGCACTTTTTCCCTGTCAGCACCCAGACCACTACCATGCCCCAAAACGCCATTCCGTACGGAATCCTGAAAGGGCCAAACCGTATTGCTTTTTTGCCCATGCAGTGATTTCCCCTATAAAATCATGTCTGATTTTAATGCAGTGTCACCTGAGGACCCGAAGATCACAGCTATCAGAGATTTCTCCAGATTCTCTGAATCTTTTAATGATATTATGTACAGGAAGGCAGTATTGATCGAAGTATGTCTGGCTCTGCTATGATAGGTGCCGATATGGCTCATTTCAGCTTTTTAGCATTGAGCTTTTTCCGGTTGACCTATAATGTCACAGACATTAAAAATTATAAAAATGATAATGGATGCGTGGACAAATGAAGTGACAAGTCTTAATTGCAATTTGTTCTGAAAGACAGATACAACAAGATCAGAATAGCTGTCACGTCGCAGGGAAGACGGAAGCGAAGGCAAGTGTAGGGAAAAATCAAAAGGGGCTTTATTTAAACAAAACAGCAGGCAAGACAAAACGACAAGGACCACATGGGGTCAAAACAGGGTAGGAAGGACTAAACTAGAACACAGGGCAAATCAGGGAATGCACGCAAAGGCAGCAACCACAATGACCAGACAGGGGAGTTCAAGACAGGGAGGCACTATATGCACCATTGACAAGGGAGCAGACGAGAGACACCTGGGTTGATCCACACAAGGGCTGTGATTGAGGAAGGACTCGTTAGAGTCACACAACGGAGAGAATGAAAATTCAGTTTAAAATGTTCTCCCGCTAATTTCCACTTATGGCCACGAGTTCTAGTATTTAAACTAATATTGAAGTAGCCATTTGGCTGGACAGCATCCAAACCTGTTATAATCTTATATACCTGGATCATGTCCCCCGTTAGTCTCCTTTGCTCGAGACTAAACAGATTTGGCTCAGCTAACCTCTCCTCATAAGACATTCCTCTAAGACGAGGAATCATTCTTGTAGCCCTACGTTGCACCCTTTCCAAGGTAGCAATGTCCTTCTTAAGGTATGGTGACCAAACCTGCACACAATATTCTAGGTGGGGTCTTACCAAGGAATTGTATAATCGTAGCATCACCTCCCTTGACTTAAACTCCACATACCTAGAGAGGCAACCCAACATTCTATTGGCCTTTTTATTGCCCCCTTACACTAGCGAAAGTAGGACATAGAAGCATCAACATACACACCGGGTCTTTCTTATAAGAAAGGCATATTGTCAGGCCCCAGATTCCTTTACTCTCATTCTCTCCGTTGTGTGCCTGTGTCATATATGACCAAAATATGTATTTTATTTAAAAAAGAAACAAATGTTATTGCTAATACTTTGCACTTTTTCTTTTTATGCACTTTGAGATGTGTCTAGGTCAGATACGACCAAAATATTTTTCTTATTTCAGAAGTGGAAAAAAATATTGCTCTCAGATTCTGTTCAGTTGTAGCTTTTTAAAATAATGTACCTTGATTTGTGTTTCTTTAAAATGCCATTACCTGCTGCTTACTGGGCCGCTGAAAATGTCTGGCCCAGCTAAATTTCTTGGTTTGAAAATCTGGCCCAACTACTTTCCAGACTTGGACTAGCCCTACTGAATCATACACGAATGCTATTCTGTTATGTGGGCTGTTGTGATAGGGAGATTTGCAGGATGCTGCATGACGGGTGGTGTCCCTGCTGCAGAATGCCCTGTCTGAACCAGCACCTAGAGACAGTGAGGGTTGTTGTTATCACCTTACTATTGTATATAAGCAATCTGTTATTTCTTAACAAATTTAATTGTAATGTATTTCATGACACTATATTAAAGAAACAGTGCTGTCAGTAGGAGCTATAAAAAACAGCATATGTTGATGATGGATCCACATTTTATGTAATTGATTATTCAGAAGGGGCGGCATGGTGGTGCAGTGGTTAGCACTGTTGCCTCACACCTCTGGGACCCGGGTTCGAGTCTCCGCCTGGGTCACATGTGTGTGGAGTTTGTATGTTCTCCCCATGTCGTCGTGGGGTTTCCTCCGGGTACTCCGGTTTCCCCCCACAATCCAAAAACATGCTGAGGCTAATTGGAGTTACTAGATTGCCCATAGGTGTGCATGTGTGAGTGAATGATGTGTGAGTGTGCCCTGCGATGAGCTGGCCCCCCATCCTGGGTTGTTCCCTGCCTCGTACCCATTGCTTCGGGGATAGGCTCCGGACCCCCCGCGACCCAATAGGATAAGCGGTTTGGAAAATGGATGGATGGATGATTGGATGGATTATTCAGAGGGTAGTCCTTGTAACAATGACAAATTTGTAGTTTTTTGTGTTTGAAATGATAATGAGTTTCTGCAGATTCTGCAAACCAGCAGCACACTGGTGGACAAGGAGTTCTACAGCATAATAACACACTAGAGCAGAACATGGCAAGGTTTGTCATATTCAGGCAATAGAGTTTGTGCTAATTTGAATTGTTATGATTATTTCAATGTCAATCTTATATGTAGTGCTTTACATTACTTACATTGCACTATTGTTACACTTTCTCATGTATTATTTTACTCTTTTATAGATCCTTCCCAGGACTGTTTTGGAAAGAAATGACAGGGAAAAAGAGACCAAATTCTGCTTTTAATGACTTAAAAAGAAGGCTCAATCCAGTCAAGTGTTTTCCAGTACAGTTTTACCTGGTTAACAAATATATGGAGAAGACACCAAAAACGTCAGATGAATTAAAACTTCTGCAGGCTGGAATGGGTCGGAGAACCATCAGTATCCCGGAGGCTGCTGACCATTCATGGGTAAATTGTAACAGAGAATGATTGAGGATTTAAGTCACCATGGCATTTACGTGTTCATTTAATTGCATTGTTAACCCATTGTACTGAAATGAACATAATCTTCTTAAATAGTTTGATAAAACTGTTGATGTTGATGTGTATTTTGATATATTTTTGATGTTATCAAACTCTGTGTTTACTTTCATCATTCACCTCAATGTAAACTAATTTACACTTTTCTCTGACTAAAAACTTTTGCATTGTTGAAGCTGTGTAATTAATAATTGCATTAGTGCTATTTCATATCAGTCAGTGGTAATATATTCTTGTTATCTTGAGTTACAGAGGACTTTTTATTTGAAATGTAATATTTAATGAAAGTGGTAATAGTTTTAATAATTTAGCATTAACCATTATTCACAAGGGGTAGGTTGATAAGCAATGAACTCTTATGCAACGATGGTGTGTTTGTAACATATGTCTTTTGGCGTGGGTGGAAATAGGAGTAAATTTTCCTTGACAGATTGCTAATAAAAATAATGTACACGTTATACACTGTTTTTTCTTTTACAGCTCTCCAGAAAACTTGAGGAGAACTACCCTAAAATGGCCAAATTGAAAGAGTCATAGATGTTGTTTCAGGCTGTTGGTAAGATTTTGAAGCTTCCTATCTTTATCTGCTGCCTTATGTGCATTGTCTAATGTCTCCCTGTACACTAAATCTCTTGGCGAAGTTATATCCTCACATGGCTTCTCCTACCACTGCTATGCCGATGACACTCAACTCATCCTCTCCTTCCCTCCCTCAGACACTCATGTCTCCACTAAGATCTCTACATGCTTGGCAGACATCTCATCTTGGATGACCACTCACCAGCTAAAACTCAACACTAGTAAAACTGAGCTGCTTTACATCCCGGCTGACTCATCCCCCCTCCAGGACCTTGCGATCTCTTTCGACAACTCCCTGATCCGTCCTTCGGTTTCTGCTAGAAACCTTGGAGTTACCATAGATGATCGGTTGTCATTTTCCTCACATATCGCCAGTCTTTCTCGCTCTTGTCGGTTTCTCCTCTTTAACATCAGGAGGATACGTCCATTTCTTTCCACTCAGGCTACCCAGATACTCGTCCAGTCCCTCGTCATCTCACGCCTTGACTACTGTAACTCGCTTCTAGCGGGTTTACCACTGAGCGCCATCCGTCCCCTCCAACTGATTCAGAATGCAGCTGCTCGTCTTGTTTTCAACCTTCCCAAGTTCTCCCACACCACTCCTTTGCTGCGCTCCCTCCACTGGCTTCCTGTAGCTGCACGCATCAGATTCAAAACACTGATGCTGGCATACAAAGCCAAAAATTCTCTGGCACCATCCTACCTAAAGGACCTCATCACACCACGCTCTGCACCACGATCTCTCCGATCCTCCAGCACTGCTCGACTGGTCCCTCCTCCCCTCAAGGCACAAGGAAGACACGCATCTCGACTCTTCTCTGTCCTGGCACCTAATTGGTGGAATGAACTCCCCCTAGATGTCCGAACAGCTGAATCCTTGACTGTCTTCAAGCGACGACTCAAAACATTTCTTTTTCAGAAATACTTGACGTAGAACTTCTATATTCTTTCTCGACTCTTATTCTGGTGTGTTTTTAAAAAAAAAAAAAATAAAAAAAAAAAAAATTCTGCACTACTCAATGGAGTTCTCAGAGATAGTATTCATAGCTTGGGTCCTTATTGAGCTAGCATCGGAAATTCATTGCAGAGTCTCGAAGCACTTATGTAAGTCGCTCTGGCTAAGGGCGTCTGCCAAATCCTGTAAATGTAAATGTAAATGTCTAATGGAAAATTTTTTTGAATTGCACAAATAATAAATTCACTTTCTTGTAGGAGGGTCTGGACAAAGAAAATTGTGTATCGTGACCCCTGAGGCAGAAGGTTATGCAGGTGTTTACTTCAATACAGTTTCACGTGGGAAGTCAACAGTGTACATAGTACCACTCCAAGGATCTCTTGATACTTCCCCTCTTCCCTACTCCACAAAGGAGTTTGAAAAAATGCCTAAAGCAACATGTCATACCTGTTTGGTTACCCTGCCAGTCCAGTTACTAGCTGCACATGTGGCATCTTGTGAGAAATTCTCAAATGACACCAAGGAACAGGCAAGGAATATTTTGCTGTTGATTCTAAATTAAGTTGAATAGATCTTTGTTGTCCTGTGGTTAATTTGTTTTTTTTTTCTTTCTTTCTTTTTCTATTTTTTCAGACTGAAGATTTTCAGGAGTCCCCAGAGAAGAATCCTGTCATGGATGCAATCCTGGAAAACTCCCCAGCCCAAACTCCTACTATTAACTTGTCTGTGACAGTAAGTTTGTCTATGAAAATGCAAGTATAAAGTCAGACATCTGTTCCAAATTAGTTGGCCTATCCACCCACCAGCCCATCCAACACTTTGGTCCACAGCAGCATGTACTCAAACCTGTTGGTTGGATTGTCACAAAATTTAGCACATTTGAACATCTCTTTGTATGTACCTTGTTGATTTTTTTACTCTTTACTTCACTACCCTCAGGCAACATTTTGGTGTGTACACAGTATTAATGTGTTTATTCACACTCGGGTATATTCTAGACAGCCTGTCCCATTCGTGAGCAAATTTATCCCAGTGACTTTCTGGAAGTCCATGCAAGCTTCTGTGGTGAAAGGTATTTCAGTTTCCCTGTGCATCATTTTCTGAAGCAAAATGTCTTGTATTGCACTGCTCTTTTGTCTTGGTATGCTGGTGACTGTATATCAGCTTTTAGTATGACTAATGTGTAGCATGTACTCCTACAGAACCTTTGATGAAATGGTATAATCTCACAGGCGATTTTTATCAATTTAGATAAAAAAACTGATGGAACAGACGTTTGTTCAAAACGATTTAAGGGACATGAAGAGACTAAAAGGTACTTAAAGCTTTCTTCTGAAAGTGTGATTAATTTTACACTAATAATATGAAACTTTCCCAAATTGTGAAGTGTAATTATTTCTCTTTTCCCAGTATTACTATAAGCGTTGCTGATGTTGTCAAAAGCCGTACTGAAAGGGTGGATGAAAATGGCACATTCAGCATTTGTGTTACAAGGGATCAAATGCTTGAAAGAGGCATAAAACAATGGCAGCGCCAGAAAAAATCTTCGTCTAAAAATCCCCTCAGAGTTTCTTTTATTGGAGAGGCTGGCATTGACAATGGGGCCCTGAGGAAGGAATTTTTAACTGGTATGTTTTCCTTTTCTTTGTGTTGGATCCACACAATAAATTTTGTGATTTATGAACTTACATGGCGTGACGTTCATCAGTCTTACAAATGTTGTCATGCATTTAGATGGTTGTTACCTATGTATTTTATGCTTAATGATCTCTATTTCCCTGTTTTAAAAAGAAATGATGGCAGGAATAGATCAGCGATTCTTTGAGGGAGGGGATAATGGCAAAAACCCCAAGTATTCAATGACAGACCTGGATAAACACAACTTCAGGTGGGTTATAAAAGATATACATTGAAATTACAGCGTAACACTTTTTTTGTATATCCAATCCATTTTAGGCAAGCATTTCCCACTACGTTCAATTACGCACATTATTGTTTCAGAAAAGATTAACATTAGTTTGACTATATAAGGAGTTTTACTCTGAGATATTGCACAGATTATTGTATTTTCCTCTCACAAGCAACATTCACTCTTACGAAGCGTAGCTGTCCATTGTGCAGGAATATTTTGTTTATTTATTTTCTGGAGGTGGGGGGATTGCAGGACTGTTGGAGAGATATTTGCTGTCAGTATTGCACAGGGTGTACCACCTCCAAACCTTTTAATGCAGTGGTGCTACAACTACATATCCACTGGAGAAATGGATCAGGAAGCAAGTGAAAGGGATGTTACAGACCCTGAACTAATAGAACTAATAAAAGAGGTAGATAATTTCAATGTGGGGAAAATTGCATTGTGAATCATCATTTCATGTCTACGTGATGTAAATTGTTCAAGAGTTGTTATGATCATTAATTCCCTGCTTTTCTGTCAATGTGGATACTTCATTTCAAAATAAAAATGGAGATTTTATTCTCGAAAAATCAGTTGTTAACTCAAACACTAAACTGAGCTCTCATAGCGTAGGTGTGAAGTTAAGTGTGGTTTTGTGTCTTTCAAAGATTGAGGCAGCTGACAATACAACCCTAACGGAGTTCACAGACAGGACTTTGTCCTGTGGATACACAGGGGCAGTGTCCTCCCAAAGAAAAGAAGACATTGTACGGTAGGACAATTCCTTTAATGTAGGTTCAACTTCTAGATTTGGATTTATTTTTTATTTAATTATATTTCACTTTTTGTTACAGTTCAGTAGTCCTGCACTCCACAGTGAGGTTACTTCCCATGCTCCAACAAATCTGCTCAGGAATGAAACTGTATGGTCTTCTCAGCTTGATCCAGCAAGAAACTGACATCTGCAGACAGCTGTTTGTTCCCGGATCTTTTTCCACGGCAATAAATATTGTCCATTGAAATATCTGCACTGAATCATCTAAGAACTATTTTTTTTCAAATAAAAATATGGATGCCTTTCTTCTATTCTTTCTTTCTTCAATTAAGATGGATTCTGATCTTCTAGTGAAGTCACTATCACCTGTCTTCAGTGAGAAGGGTACAATGAGGCATCAGATGCAGTCCAAAGTGGTCAACTTTTTTGCAGGATACAGGATTTGGAAGATGAAGGTAAATGGTTATTATACATTAATGTCATACAACAGTAGAGAATAATAACTTTTCTGAGGACATTTCTGTTGCATGATTCACTTTGGAAAACATACAAATTAAATGTATTTGAAAGGATTTATATTTCTTTAGAATTTTTGCAATCATATCACTTCATGATTGGACAGCAAACAAAGGGAATTGTAAAATCTTGAAAGTGACAATGCTTTTAATCATCCTTTGAATCATTTAACATCATTGAATCATACCTTTGGTTGTGCACGCTTTCCTGAGATGAAGCTGTTCTTATCATTGCCACGGACAGTGAACATAAACCGGGCGATGTTCACATTCTTCACTCCCTGGTCATCTCTTACCCTGAAATCACAGTGATCATAGTGAGATTAACAGAACTGATTTTTGATTATGGCTCTGTAACCTCTTAGATACATGAACACTACTCTCAAGAAGTTATGTTAGTGTTGGTAAATGTGATCAAAATTCTTGCGTTAAACTTAAGCAAACAAATGCAATAGCCATTCAAGTCCCCTGACCTAGTCACAACTAAAAATGTGGGGTGTAACAAAAAGTTCCCACAAACAAGGACTATGAGTTTCTGTGGAATGGTGTAAAATATGTTCCCATATTGCTATTGTCCTGGCAAAGGGAAGGTATATGAAGTAATTAATGTAGAGTTTCCAAGTTTTCCAATAAATTTATCTTTGATGGCATTTTGCTTTGAGGAAACTGAAAAGGTAAATGGCAGATTTATGCACTTTTTGGAGTGTATTTTCAAGCTGGAATAGAGCAAATAGATTTTTTTCCCCAGCCTACTGATCTACATTGCCAAGACTTTTAGAGGACTTTTAGAAGAACTGTGCACCAATCTAAAGCACACTACTTGCACACTTGAGGGTAAACCATGTCGCTGCATTGCATCCAGGAAGAACTGAAATGCAGCTAATGCACAGTTGTTTGTGGCCACATTCAAGTACAATATCTACAAAAGTAAATAAAGTTTAAACCAATTAAAAGGCATCAAAGGTGTATGTGTGTACCAAGAGAACAGTGGTCAAAGAAATACGGTAGCTGATTGATTATTTGTAGGTTATTGCTAAATTTGCCCCCCTTTTCAGTCCTTTGACATAATTAGCCTCTGCCTCCTCATGTTGTGCAGCCCTCTACTGTTGCTTTCCTGTTAGCTTGTGGCAGAACCACAAAATGAAAATGTCCAGTTAGAGTACAGAAAGACAAAAAGTACTACAAAGTCATTAATGGGCTGAAATTGATGATTATCAAAGCTTCTAAATGTTTTTACAGAGTACACAACCTTTATATAGCCAGTGCACAGCATGTGGAATTACTAAGATATTACTAAGTCAGGTACCTTTCTTGAAAAACCATCCACTCCTCCAAATATGACAATGTTGTATTTGTGAAGCAATGAAGTATAAAATATTATTTATATTTTAAATGAAATCACAGCAAGTGTCTAGATGCATTTAAAGGGATTAGAGAGGAATCCCCTTTGAGAACTTTCCAAAGGTTTCTTGTCTTTCTTTTCTCTTTTGGTTTGATAGATTTTTTCTTGTATATTTTTTTAAATAAAAAGTTTCACTTCAAAAATTTACTGTGGACATACAGTACGCAGACATCATTGTGCGTGTTAAGTAATCCTTCTGATATGTTGTGCACAGCTAACAAAAAAGAGAAAAATGCAAAACCAAAGGAAGGCTTTCTTTTCTCTTAAGAAAACCAAGTGAGAGTCAGTTAGAGGGGTGTTCATTATCAGTATTGTTGCTGGCATTTCTGAAAATGTGCCAATTTTAGTCAAGTGGCTACTTTTCAAATGCAGTCCCTGGCCAAGATGAAGAAAGCTATTAAGTCGGGTTAAAACAAAGGTCATGAAGACTACATTATAATATTAAGCACTGACATAAACAACATTTTTACATGCAAAATATACAGGAAATATACACTGCAACAGGCTAGGATAGACAAATAACGAAATACAATAGCAAGCCTGACCACTTTAGACCCCAGATTATAAACTGTTGGTGAATGAGCATATTTTTTTTCCCAAGCTTTGTTTACTTTGCTGAAAGCACTTTAAGGCCTTTCAAGTTCTCACAAATAATAATAAAAAACAAGATTTTCCCACTATAGCCAGATCCAGTTTCTGTGTGATCTGGTGAGGTTTCCAATTTATTTCCCTCCACCCCAATACAATGAGTTTTATGGGTATTTGTTGTGGAACTCAAACCACCATTACAGCAGTTTCCAAAAACACAGAAATGACAGACACTTTACATAATCCACAGGCCATGGGGGGTGACGATTTGTAGTAATAACTATTTCCTGCTGAAAAACACTGGCAGACTATCCACATGTCTCTGAATACCTGTGAGTCCCGAGACCTCCATAACACATAAATACAAGTTGCCAGTGTTCTTTGGCAGGAAATCTTCTCCAAAGCCCCACCACCACCCCACACCAATCCACACAGGGCTGCAGATGAACAAACTTCAAATAAATTTGACGTTAATACAAACCGGATCAACTTGTGGTTTGTTACCACGTGTACCAGAGACAAGGGCCCTGGTACAAAGTACACTCTGCGTACAACACAGCCAAGGCTTGACAACCTTGAGATGATGCCCATGGAATCAACGCTATGCATGGAGGCTGCAACTCTTCTGCACTGAACCATGTAGCCCATTGACTGCAGCCTCCCTCTGACCATCCTGTAGCCTGCGTTTGGTAGATCATTCTTGACAGAAGAAACCAAATTGTCAAGTTCCTTATCACTGATGGAATTATATGTGTCCCTACCACAGAGCTCATACTTTTTCATTTTTCTTAAGATTGTTCTTCTTGAAACACCCATCAGTGTGGCTATGCAAGGCACAGGAAGTTGAGTATGGAGCATTTCTTTCAAATGTTGTTCTTCAATCAAAATTTTGGGTCGTCGATTGGTGGCAGTGACTTTCTGTGTGATACATGGGGCTGGACATTCCAGATGTGCCCTCACAAGGTCAAAGAGCTCTTGCAAAGCCAGGGTGATAGCAGGAGGTACTTCAATGTGATTAGACAGGGCCTGCAGAAGATACAGCTCCTGACGACAAAGGAAATCCAAATTTAGTGGAGTCGCACTGAATCCCATTTTTATTTTATGCAGAAGACTTTCGAGAAGGTGGTATCTGAGCTGTTCACAGAACAAATTATAGTTAATGAGGTGTCTGTCATGCCCAGCTCGTCCGCTCCTCGTGTGTACCACGCCCCCCTGATTACCCACGTGTTCTTCCCCGATTGTACCCAGCTGTGTCTAGTTACTTTGATCAGTCCTGTGTATTTCAGTCCATGTCTTACCTGAGTCCTTGGTCTGTCATTGATGTTAGTCGTCGTGAGATGTTCCCTGCTCCCTGTTCCCCTAATAAATCCCCGTTCACCCAGCTTTTGCCTGCTTGCCTGCTTTCCACTCACTCGCCTGCCAGCACGTTCACCCGCTTCTTGGGCGATCGTGACAGTGTCAAGATCTTGTCTCTGATCCACACACTAGGCCTACCATTCAAAAGTTTTAATTATGAAAATGAAATGTTTTTGTTTTGTGAGGTGCTTGTTCATGTATGATGAGGTAGTGGCTGCTCTGGTTGATTGTGGTAAACCTTTTCACAAACAATATAAGTGAAGAAGTATAACATTAGATCTAAGGACCAGAGTCTGTTAAATAAAATCAATTAAAAACACTTACTCAGTGGAGATTCCAATGTAGCAGGCAAACAACTTTATGGCTTTAATAATGTGTGTATTTAGCAGCTACAAGGACAAAAGATATTAAAAACCTCTCCATTCTAATGCTAATATAATAAACATTAATAGATAGCACTTACCTGTACAGTAAGGTGGTTTCGCCTATAGTCCGCTAACACTAACTTCCTAATATCTGGGGAGCGCTCTTCTCAGGATTTGAATTTATTAAATTGGTTTTGTGATGTTGTATGAAGAAATGTTATTCACAATGCAATTTACCGTACATTGGCCCATTCTTTTATATACGGTAAGACGAAGCAGGAAATTCCCACATTATGATAGCAGACTGTACCGGAATAAATAATATTGCACGAGATACCAGCTATCCCGCATTGAATTTCAAGCTCTGCTTTAATTAAGAGACATACGATTCCAATTACCATCTCGAACGTGGAATATGAAAACAGAATCTCTGAAAGATGTGAACTTACTTGCTCCGACATCGTGACAGTGTGAATCTCACATCCACTGGTCAGTTATCGTCATCTTCTACCAAAGCAAATAGCCAATCGTAGCCAATATTTAAAAAAAAAAAAACAATCAAAGAAGTGGAGCCATTAGCCACTGTTCCCGCCTCCAAAGTGTCAAAAATTCTTCCTGTCGAGTGAGCGAGTGCTGTGCAACGTGAGCGCATAGATAGGGTCCAGCGAACGCAAGGCGTAGAGGGGATGGGGTTTCAGCTCGCGAGCGCACACGCGCGTGTGGTTCGACTTTTGGCACTAATTTAACTCGAGCGAGCGAGTGAGTGCTGTGCAAACGCGAGCGCGTAGAGAGCATGGATTTACATACGTGTGCGTGGTTTTTATGCGCACGACTCTTTGACACTAATTTAACGCCATATTCCAGGCCAAAGCCTCAGTGTCATTCATGCATTTGGTAAAATTGGAAACGTTCATGAGTTTTATCACGCCTTCCGGGCGTAGACAGGCGGAGACGTCCAATTAGACACTAAGACGGGAAACTACAAAGGCTCGGCACATGCAACTACTGTTTCAAAGTATTTGCCTATGTTCCATAGCGATACCGAGCGTTTACTTGTCCGTTGTCTTTCCCGTATTCCCTACCGCTTCCGTCTACCTTTTGTGTGCTCCTTACCCTGTTTACCTTCCTTCCTCAGACCAGCCCTCGACCCTGAACCTCCTACCCTGCCAGCCCCAGGACCCCTCGTCTCCCCTTCCCTGTGTCTCCGTGTCCCCTGCCTGACCATAGGACTGACCACCCCGGCTTCTGACCTTCTCTTCCGACCACGACTATTCTCTTCGTCTCGCCCCTTGAAAGCCCTTTGCCTAGCTGATGCAATAATGCTCAATTGTTTCTGCACTTCTGGGTTCGTGAATCTGAGGACCATGAAAGATTCCAGCTTCTAGTTTTTCCATGCTCAGTCCAGGGAATGATCTACAAATGTACTTGAAGCACTTACCCGTTTTGTTCAAAGTTCTAACAAATTGCTTCATCACTCCTAGCTTAATATGAAGCAGTGGGAAAAGATTTTGTTCTTGTCCACTAGCGGCTTCTTGATGATATTCGCAGTCATAATTTTTACATGTATTTATATACTTTTATATATTAAGACAGAACTTTTTGGGTATAAACCAAGACTGGGTTGACAAACTTATACTGTAGCCGACATCTTTCCTCTGCAAATTCACAGTTGAATTCTGGCTTCAAAAAGTCGGTTTTATAGCATTGTAGCCCTAAAAATTTAAATACACAATAATTATACGGGATATTTCATTACCTAAGACACTGTTAAAGAGTCAAAAGACAGACCAAAAGCTATTGCATTTCTTATCACACACAAGTCGCATTGGGGGAATGCATTATTTTCATGAATATACATTATCTCAAAAACTAGAACCAATTCAGCAAAAGTAATTGGATTTTTTAATTCAGCACCCTCAAAATCCATTCAAAAAACCTTGGTGTCATGCCCGGCTCCTACGATCCTCGTGTGTGCTACGCCCCCCTGATTATCCATGTGTGCTTCCCTAACCATGCCCAGCTATACCTTGTTGTTTTGCCATGTCTTGTCTATTTCAGTCCACGTCTTGCCCTGCCTTTTGTCCGTCATTGATGTTATTTGATGTTAGGTATTGTGAGTGCTGTTGTTCTGTCCTGCCCTGCCCATAGCCGTCTTCCCCGTAATAAATCCCCATTTTCCCCGACTTTCGCCTGCCTGCCTCATCCTTGCCTGCTTCCTGCCCTTCTGTCTGCCCGCCGTACCCGCGAATTGTGACACTTGACACCTGAAAAAAAAAATTTTTAGGATACGCTCCGGACCCCCCGTGACCCAGTAGGATAAGCAGTTTGGAAAATGGATGGATATAATTAAGGAATAATTATTATTATTAAAGTTGCAAAACTTGATAATTTTTTTTCCTATGTGTCACGGTATATCAGGGCACGGGCCTATTTGAATCGAACATTCGATTCATTTAAAGGAACAGTTTGACAGAATCGGCTCTTTAAATTGAACCAAACTTCCCATCATTATGCTCCTTGCTTCTTCTGCTACTTCTCGGTCAAAGCTTGGGATGGAAACTGTGGAGCATGCACAGGGTGTCTGGCCAGTTTTTGTGCATGCATGCAAGAGGAAATCAACCAATGATATTATCAGGGGTGTCTTAGTCTGACTTTGAGAAATTAGATTTAGTACGATTTCAGTCTGACTAACATGTTTACATGTACTTTCAAAGTCCAGTTTTAATCGGACTAACACAATGTGTCATGTAATATGCTATGCAAACGTACTGTCTGCTTCTCTGGGAGTCATATTACTGACCTGTTGCCAATTAAACTAATTAGCTATGAGATATTCAGCTAGGTGTTTTGTTTTAGTATTACACTTTTCCAGTCTACCCTATCCCAAATTTTTTAAACATGTTTCTGGCATCAAATTCAAATCGAGCATATTTATTGTCATAAACAATAAAATCTGATATGTTGTCTTTGTTGTATTTTCAATTAAATATAGGTTTATTTGACTTGCAAATCACTGCATTCTGTTTTTATTTACATTTTATGCAGCGTTCCAACTTTTTTGGGAATGGGGTTGTTGTGATGATTCGGGTGACGGGCGAGTGAGCAGGGTGTGGGGAACCAGGATATGGGAGAAGGAAAGCCACAGGACGGGGTTTATTGGGACAGACTGGTAACCACACGATAAAAACATTAATGACAGTTCTAACAAGACAGACTGAACGTGGACTTAAATAAAGGACATGACATACACTGTCATTGCCTACGACTACCAAACCATTCTGCAGGACTATGTTCACCCAGTGGTTCCAATATTGTACCCTTAAGGTGGTGCCATATATCAAGATATATCAGGATCAGGATACACAGCAAGACTGCTGACAGAATAGTTTGATGATCATGAAAGTGAAGCTGATCATGAAAGTGAGCTCTCTCATGGCCTGCACAGTCACCAGATGTGAAAATTATTGAGCTACTTTGGGATGTTGTGGAGGAGCAAGTCAGGAAACATTTTCCTCCACCTGCATCCTGTAGTGACTTGGCCAATGTTCTGCAAGAGGAATGGCTCAAGATCCTTCTGGCCATTGTGCATAACTTGTATCTGTCATTTCCAAAGCAAACTGATTCTGTTTTGACCACAAAAAGAGGCACAACACCAAACTAATAAATTGTTATGGTTTAAATCCAGGTGTTTCAGTTTCAAACAGCCTCATACCATTACCCCTTATTCACTAAACTTTACAGTTGGCACAATGCAGTCAGGCAAGTAATGTTCTCCTGGTATTGGCCAAACCCAAACTCACACTGTCCATCACTCTGCCAGACAGAGGTGTGAATAGTTACTCAATGGAACACGTTTCCAGTGCTCCAGTGTCTGCGTGCTTTACACCAGTGGTTCTCAAACCAGTCATACGAACATAAGAAATTTACAAACGAGAGGAGGCCATTCAGCCTATAAAGCTCATTTGGGGAGAACTTAACTAATAGCTCAGAGATGTTAAAATCTTATCTAGTTCTGATTTAAAAGAACCCAGGGTTTTAGCTTGCACCACACGAACAGGAAGACTATTCCATACTCTAACTAAATACTGTGTAAAGAAGTGCTTCCTCAAATTCATTTTAAAATGATTTCCGGCTAATTTCCACTTATGGCCACAAGTTCTAACATTTAAACTAATATTGATATAGCCATTTGGCTGAACAGCATTCAGACCTGTTAGAATCTTATATACCTGGATCATGTTCCTCTTAGTCTCCTTTGCTCGAGACCAAACAGATTCAGCTCAGCTAACCTCTCTTCATAAGACATTCCTCTAGGACCAGGAATCATTCTCATGGCACTCCGTTGCACCTTTTCTAAGGCAGCAATGTCCTTCTTAAGATACGGTGACCAAACCTGCACACAATATTCTACGTGGGATCTTACCAAGAAATTATACAATTTTAGCATCACCTCCCTTGATTTAAACTCCATACACCCAGAGATATAACCCAACATCCTATTGGCCTTTTTCCTTGCTTCCTCACACTGGTGAGAGAGGGACATGGAAGCATCAACATACACACCGAGGTCTTTCTCATAATCAGCTACCTTTATTTCAGTGGAACCCATAAAACATCTGTACTTTATATTGCTGCTCCCTACATGGATTACATTACATTTATTTGCATCCAGGTAATCTACCATTTTCACTTGGTTTATAGCTTCCATTATTTTTCAGTAATGCTAGTTAAACTGATTAACCTATAGTTTACTGGATTACTTCTTTCCCCTTTTTTGAATATGGGTGTTATATTAGCATGCTTCCAATCAGAAGGTACCACACCAGCAGGAATACATTTACTATTCCATTTCTGGAATAGTAAAGTTAAAGGTTGGCTAATAATATCCCTCATCTCTTTTAAGATAAGATAAGATAAGAAAAAACTTTATTTATCCTGAGGGAAATTCTTTTGTCATATACATGCACAGTGCAACAAGAGGAATAAAGGTAAGGTAAAGAGTTTAAAGGGAACAGAAGTAATAGTAATAGAAGTAATAGTGCAAAAAACTATGACTAATACTTTGTATTATAACTATATAAATACTCATACTCTTTACAAAGTAAAAAATAACTATAACTAAGCTATAAGAAATATAATAAAATAACAGATTATTAGTGCACGTGGTAATGAAAAGTGACTTTGTGTTTGTGCCTCGAATAATTGAGATAGCAGCATGTGATGATGGGATAAAACAAATATTCAATAACAAACAGATGACCCTGTTTTAAAACTATAGGTAAGATTCCATCAGGGCCCTGCAATTTATTTATTTTGAGCTTAGTTTAGTACCACATCAGCCTCAGTTATACATATATTGGTCATTGACGACGCTGTCCTCCCCAGACCATGCTTTTGTTTTCTCCTAATTCCCTAGTCACCATTTTTGTGCTGGAGTTAATTCCAGATGAAGTTTGGAACACTGCAGTTAGTGAGTTAATGGAGCGTTGGTGACTTTTAAGCACTATGCACCTCAGCACTCAATGACCCCACTCCGTTGCTTTTCTGTATTTTCTAAATACTACTATATTGCAATAATACCGCTTACAGTTGCCTGTGTAATATTTAGCAAGGACGAAATTTCACAAAATTACTTTTTTTAAAATTGCAAAGGTGGCATCCTATGACAGCACCACACTTGAATACACTGAGAACTTCAGAATTACCTATTCTTTCACAAATGTTTGTAAACCTGACTGCATGGCTAGGTGCTTGATTTTACACTGTGTGCATAATTATTGGGCAAGTGTGTTTTTTATTTGTATCTTCTCTTCTGAGCAATATTTTCTGAATGAACTGTTTAAAAGCAGTGCATGTTCAGTATTTGGTCTGAGTACTTTCTGTTTGGAGAAAAACAGGAAAACACTGATACTGTCCTATGCAGAATTAAGCAAATTTTCATGACTATTAAAATGGGCCAGAAAAGGACCTTGCAGAGAGCAGAAAAAAAAACAAAATTGCAAAGTGCCAGTCAGAGGGATGCAAAACAATCAAAATTGCTAAACCTTTAAAATATGACTACTGAACAATCAAGTTTTGTGGTCAACAGACAAACAGAACGGAAACAGCATGTAACGAGAAGACGACACAAATTAACTGCCCAAGCTGTGTGTTAAACTAAAGGGGAGACTGAATGGGATCTCTGGAAGCAATATGCGCAGTGTGTTACATGACATCACTAGGGTCACAAAGGCTGAAACGTAACCTCCACTCAATAAGGCATACAAGCTAAAAATTCAAGAATGCACACAGACACATCTCAAGACTAATTTTATAAAGGTGTTGTGAACAGATGAGAGTGACTCTTAGTGGAGCAGATGGATGGGCCCATGGACCAAGCACCAACAGTGTGGTGGAGGACTGATGGTGATGGGCTGCAGTTATCAGAGATGAACTTCTTGGATCTTTCAGACCTGCAGATGGTATAAAAATTAACCACAAGATCTACTGCCAATTTCTTGAAGATACCGTCTTCAATCACTAGCACAGGAAGAAGGCAGCAGTTTTCCAAAAGGCTATGATGTGCATGTAAGATAGTGCCCCTTCCCGTGATATGCATGCAGGACAGTGCCCCTTCCCGTGATATGCATGCAGGACAGTGCCCCTTCCCGTGATATGCATGTAACACAGTGCCCCTTCTCGTAATATGCATGCAGGACAGTGCCCCTTCCCGTGATATGCATGCAGGACAGTGCCCCTTCCCGTGATATGCATGCAGGACAGTGCCCCTTCCCGTGATATGCATGCAGGACAGTGCCCCTTCCCGTGATATGCATGTAGGACAGTGCCCCTTCTCATGATATGCATGCAGGACAGTGCCCCTTCCCATGATATGCATGCAGGACAGTGCCCAATCCCATGATATGTATGCAGGACAGTGCCCCTTCTCATGATATGCATGCAGGACAGTGCCCCTTCCCATGATATGCATGCAGGACAGTGCCCCTTCCCATGATATGCATGCAGGACAGTGCCCCTTCCCATGATATGCATGCAGGACAGTGCCCAATCCCATGATATGCATGCAGGACAGTGCCCCTTCTCATGATATGCATGCAGGACAGTGCGCCTTCCCATGATATGCATGCAGGACAGTGCCCAATCCCATGATATACATATGCAGGACAGTGCCCCATCCCATGATATGCATGCAGGACATTGCCCTTCCCATGATATTCATGCAGAACATGTATCAAAGTATTCCATAGATTGTCGAAGAAAGGTGATTGAATTATGACCAGGCCCCCATCATTGCCTGACTTAACGCTCTTTGAAAGTTACAGAACCTGACTAAAGTATGAGATTTACCAAGATAGCTAGCAGTACACTTCTCAGAGCAGTGTCTGGGAGGCAGTCCTTGCTGACATGGCTAATATAGGACAGGATCAAAGCAAAAACTTCACTGGTTCAATGGCGAACAGGCTCACGATGGTCATTCAGAATAAAGGTGGCTATACAGTACAATAAACTTGGTATAGTTTGTTATTACTTATGTACAGTAACAGGATGAAAATAAGTTACCCCATAATAGGTGTACATGTACACAGTAAAATTCCCAGTGTTAAATCTGCAGTGTTAAAGTGTATTGACTCTATCAGAGTCATTATAACAACAGCTGGAATTGCTTATGTGATTATTGTCACAACACACAAAGACACAGAGACACAAGAACAATATAAATAATAGTCTAGATAAATCTGAGTAGAGATCTGTAGAAAGAAAACCACAATATGGATAGACTATGCTACATACAGAAATGCTTTGTATAACATCTGTAAGTCACGCAGCTGAGTGAAAACTATTGACATAGTGGTAGCTTGGAATAAATTATTCAACTCTGGAGCTGGAAAGATTCTCCCACCACAGACTCGTTTTCAAACCGACAGAAATTTTCACGGCGCCATTTTTTTCAGTCGAGTTTCAACGGTAAGCTTTTCATATTCGCTTATTAAACCAACAATTGGACATTTTCAACAGCAGGCAGCATGTTAAAATAACGATACAATCTGACTGTCCACATTTCTGAAGTATTTCATTTTGTTCCAGAAGCAAATGTGACCGTGTCTAATTGCAAACGTAAAGTCGTTAATTAGCTAAACAAGTTAGCTGATATCGGTGTTGGCTAAGACTGTAAGGCCAGTGTTCAAAAATTATTGCAGTGTGTAGTGGTGATTGTGTTGTGTTTTAGCATGTTCGAAATTCTGCTAAATTAAACCCTCCATGTGTTGGGAGCTCGATATTAACATGAACTAGCTAACTAGCATTTTGGCTAATCTAGGTGCGCGGGCAGTCTGCTCGTTACCTTTATGTTTTAAACGAGGTAACGATTAACTAGTAGTTAGGGTTATTGTTTTATTTCAACTAGTCCGTCTTAATGGATTTTACAGTGCATTTGTGTGATGCGTGGTTACAACCAACATGCGGTATAAGCTTCCATCCATCCATCCATTTTCCAAACCGCTTATCCTACTGGGTCGCGGGGGTCCGGAGCCTATCCCGGAAGCAATGGGCACGAGGCAGGGAACAACCCAGGATGGGGGGCCAGCCCATCGCAGGGCACATTCACACACCATTCACTCACACATGCACTCCTACGGGCAATTTAGCAACTCCAATTAGCCTCAGCATGTTTTTGGACTGTGGGGGGAAACCGGAAAACCCAGAGGAAACCCCACGACGACATGGAGAGAACATACAAACTCCATACACATGTGACCCAGGCGGAGACTCGAACCCGGGTCCCAGAGGTGTGAGGAAACCGTGCTAACCACTGCACCATGCCGACCTCGCGGTATAAGCTTGATAAAGTAAAAAAAAAAAGGTCCAGGATCCATTTTATAATGCTTTCTTTTAGTTATTTGAACTTAAGATGACAGCCTTTGTATCTGTAATAAGTTGACTTGATGGAAACGTTACTAATGTTGAATGGTGATATTGACACAAGTAACGTTATCTGTTCCTTTTTGCTGTTTTGCAATTGCCAGACTTCAGTATGTTAAGCTAACATTGAAGGAAATGCTGACTCTAGTGCTAAGTTAGATAAATTAGCGATTAGACCATAGTAAGAACAGACACACGGGGAACGTTTGGGGAGGCTGCTGCACCACTATGCTGAAGAAAGCAAACGTAATTTAACTGTGTTTTTGTTTTTTTGCTCTGGTTTCAAGTAGAGGTCGACCGATATATCGATATATCGAGCCGATATTTGGCATTGTTTTAATGTATCGGCATTGGCCAATATGCAAGTGTAGTACACCGATTTACAGACAGGCACGTCTGGGATATTTGTTTAACTGGTTTGCTAAGGAATGTTGATCTAAAAGAAGCGCGAGCGCTACTGAAATAGAGCGTGAATTACGCTGTGGGGAACTGGTGTGATGATAATAAGTCTTCAACCAACTGTAGCTTAGAGGTAACGTTAAGGATCATTGATTCTGACAGTTTTGTGCACTTGTTGGTGGGCTCACGGACGTTTTTTAATCATCAAAAATTATTTTAACTTTTCACTTTAGCTGAGGCTTACAATGGTCCTTCCTTGCAAATTGTTTGCATCTGAGAGCGTAGATTTGAACAATTTGTCAGACGTCTAGATAAAAAGTGCACGACTTTGCGCAGTTTGTGACGTTGTCGACGGAAACTATCACTAGGGGCTTACTGTGATGCCCGGCTCGTCCGCTCCTCGTGTGTGCCACGCCCCCCTGATTTCCCACGTGTACTTTCCTGATCGTCTCCATCTGTGTCCGTTTACTTTGATTAGTCCCGTCCTATTTAAGTCCTGGTCTTACCTGTTCCCCTTGTCTGTCATTGTGGTATCAGTGTGGTAAATGTCTCCTGGTCCCTTTTCCCTAATAAAACCCAGAGTTTTGCCCCAAGTTCTGCCTGTTCGCCTGCTCCTTACCAGCCTACCCGCACGATCGCCGCTCGCCTCTGCCATGATCGTGACAGAATGACGGACCTTAAGAAGAAGAGGAAGCAGAGGAGGAGTCGATCTGTCTGGGTACCTGCTCGCTCTCCAGCCCTTGGCTCCCTACGGAGGGCGAAGAGGAGGAGCTCGTCCTGGGCCCAGACCTGGGACCGCTCCATCTAGGAGCCTGCTCCCTGGCCAGGCTCTGGACTCCTGGCGATGACGAGGAGGAAGAGCTCTTCTTGGTCTCGGACCCGGAGCCGATCCCCCCAGACCAGCTACCGCCCCTCGAGCGGTACTTTTTCCGGCCCGAAAGCTTGGACAATTGGCGAGGAATTAGAGCAGCGCGAGACGAATTCCGCATGTGCCCCGCTTCCCAAAGAGGGCCGCGCCCGTCTCCCCCTCATGGGACAAACCCGTCCCGCCTTCTGCGGTGGCAACCCCTGAGGCGCTTCCCTCGCCTCTGCTAGAGGAAAGGGCCACTCTGGCTAAACAATTCTTCACCCTACAAGGGCTTTTTTTTAGGGTGATGGATGATCCGGCAGCTCCAGAGGGCCCAGAGGCGGAACATCTCACCGTGCGAATCAGGAGCGGCTTCGAGGAGTTCGCTCCCACGTCCGGTCGAGCGGACCTGGAAAGCCTCGCAGAGGACCTGCAGAGGCTACTCCAGCTCCGGAGAGCTTTGGACCCCGAGCCGGAGCAGCTGCCTCTGCCCACGGATCCAGCGCCCGGACAGCCGCCTTCCCTCTCGGACGCGCCCGGAGACGCGCGCCTTGGGGAGGGGGCTCCCACGGGCGAACGACCACCCCTGCCGGCGGACCACGCTCCCGAGCAGCCGCCGCTGCTGCCGCCTGCACTTCTTGCGCAGCCATCTCCACTGCTACCTGCGCAGCCCCCTCCGCTGCATGTCGAATCTGCGCAGCTTCCTCTGCCTGCGGCTCGAGCGCCTGTGCAGCCGCCACTGCCTGCGGCTCAAGCGCCTGTGCAGCCGCCACTGCCTGCGGCTCGAGCGCCTGTGCAGCCGCCACTGTCTGCGGCTCCCACTGTTGAGTCGTCGTCCCTGCCTGCAGCTCCTGCGCCCACGCCCGAGGCGCGCCCTGTGTCCGCCATGACTGTGCCCACTGAGACTCCGATTCCTGGCCCCACTCCTGTTCTGACTTCCCCTGTGACTCCATCGCCCTCATCCCGGTGATCTCGACCCCGACGGGGCGACCCGCAAAGGGAGTGGACACAGACATAGGACTGGGGTCCCTCCCGCCCTGCCCCCTGGCTCATGCTCCCTTGCCGGTGTTAAGGCTTAGTCTTTCCGCCTTCCCAATTCTGTGTCAGCTGTTGTCCTACGTCCTGTCTCTCGCTCTGTTTTGTACCTCAGTCCTGTTTCCTGTCCTGCGTTAATTATTCTGTTCTTCTTTTCCAGGTCCGGTTTTCCCTCGTCCCGTCCATCGGCGTCCATTCCTAGGCGCGCCCGGTGCAGCGCGCCTTTAGGGAGGGGTTCTGTGATGCCCGGCTCATCCGCTCCTCGTGTGTGCCACGCCCCCCTGATTTCCCACATGTACTTTCCTGATCATCTCCATCTGTGTCCGTTTACTTTGATTAGTCCCGTCCTATTTAAGTCCTGGTCTTACCTGTTCCCCTTGTCCGTCATTGTGGTATCGGTGTGGTAAATGTCTCCTGGTCCCTTTTCCCTAATAAAACCCCGAGTTTTGCCCCGAGTTCTGCCTGTTCGCCTGCTCCTTACCAGCCTACCCGCACGATCGCCGCTCACCTCTGCCGTGATCGTGACACTTACGTTGTCCTTGCATACAAGGCTGTGTAATACGACAGTTATTTTATTTTCTGCGATGGCTACATTATGATTGTGAATTTGGCTTGTTAGCTATCTGTCTGCTAACAACATAAACAACCTGTCAGTGAACGGTTTTGGGCCTTGTACACTACTCATCATACCATGATGCACTTGGTTACTAGTGTTTTTTTTTTCTTTCAAAATGTATGAGTGTAATTGTTTTAATGTGCATGGATTACTGGAATTGTAGAATGAATTGAAGATGAAGGCGCTATAATGAAAATGCTAACCTTGCATTTTTTTCTTCTGTTTTAGTAATTGCTGTCTGATGGCATAACAAAAATGGACTGGAAGTGAGATTAAAACTGAAGATAACATGCACATTCCTTTTTGTATTGTTTGCAAATTTTCCTTCCCTCAGAAATGAGGAGTTTGCTGCTATATTGTGCAAGAGATTCTGATCCTGCTATTTTTATTGTTTATAGGTTTAAATTATTGTTCACAAGTTGTATTGTGTTTTTATTTAAGTTTAGATTTAAATTTACTCAAGTCAGTATTCAATAAATGCTAAGTTGAGATTTTTTTTGTATCGTTTGTTATTATTAGTGTGATATTTTACCATGCAAATAGAGGGTCCAATTATCGGCCAGAAAAAATATCGCCATCAGCTGACCCTGACTCCTAATTATCGGCATCAGCTATTGATAAACCCATATCGGTCGACCTCTAGTTTTAAGTTATGAGTAGAGTAACATTACATGACATGGTTTCAACAGATGATATGCAGACGGAAGCTGGTCTAAATGACCAAAATCAAAAATTACCCGTTTTGATTTTGTGTGGCTGCTTATTTTTTACACATACTGTTTGGTAGGAAATGTTTTCATTATCTACATATCAATAAAATATTTAAAACTTGGTGGAGATACAGGCATTGAATCAGCTGTAATAGATTTTCTCCTATTTAAAAAAAATTTGTCACAGAACAGCTATCCTTTTTGTATTTTGTCAATGCAGATGCGCTGAATTTTATTGATCTACATGATTCAACTTTATTAAAAACAAATCTTTTGCAGGTTGGGACAGTGACCTCTCAACAACTTTATTGCTATTACATCTGATTCCACCATCTGGACAGGGTCGGGAAAGGTGTCAACTTCCCAAGCGGAAAAGCATCTTGTGGTCTTCAGAAAGGTTTGTGTTTCTTTTCTCTTTTTAGGGTATGAATTACCAGTTTAAGTATTATAACCACTTGGTTCTTATTGCCCATCCATCCATCCATCCATCCATCCATCCATCCATCCATCCATCCATCATCTTAAACCAGCGTCGGGTCGCGGAGGCAGCAGTCTCAGCAAGGAGGCCCAGACCTCTCCCCGGCCACTTCATCCAGCTCCTCTGGGGGGATCCCGAGGCGTTCCCTGGCCAGCCGGGAGACATAGTCTCTCCAGCGTGTCCTGGGTCTTCCCCGGGGTCTCCTCCCAGTGGGACATGCCCGGAACACCTCCGCAGGGAGGTGTCCCAGAGGCATCCTAATCAGATGCCCGAGCCACCTCATCTGGCTCCTCTCGATTCGGAGGAGCAGCGGCTCTACTCTGAGTCCCACCCGAATGACTGAGCTCCTCACCCTATCTCTAAGGGAGAGCCCAGCCACCCTGCGGACGAAACTCATTTCGGCCGCACCGATCCGCCTGTTGATCTCCCGTTCCATCGTTCCACCACTCGTGAACAAGATCCCGAGATACTTAAACTCCTCCACTTGGGGGAGGACCCCATCCCCAACCCGGAGAGAGCATTCTACCCTTTTCCGGCTGAGAACCATGGTCTCGGATTTGGAGGTGCTGATTCTCATCCCAGCCGCTTCACACTCAGTATAGAGCTGGTCCACTGTTCCATGGCCAGGGCGAAAACCACACTGCTCCTCCTGAATCCAAGGTTCGACAATCCGGCGGACCCTCCTCTCCAGGACCCCCGAATAGACCTTACCAGGGAGGCTGAGGAGTGTGATCTCTCTGTAGTTGGAGCACACCCTCCGGTCCCCCTTCTTAAAGAGGGGGACCACCACCCCGGTCTGCCAGTCCAGATGCTGCAGATGCATGTCAACCAGGACAGCCCTGCAGCATCCAGAGCCTTGAGGAACTCCGGGCGAATCTCATCCACCCCCGGGGCCCGGCCACCGAGGAGCTTTTTGACCACCTCAGCGACCTCTGCCCCAGAGATAGGCAACTCCACCCCCAAGTCCCCACACTCTGCTTCCATATCGGAAGGCGTGTCGGTGGGATTGAGGAGGTCTTCGAAGTATTCCTTCCACCGACCCAAAACATCCCGAGTTGAGGTCAGCAGCGCACCATCCCCACCATAAATAGTGTTGATGCTGCACCGCTTTCCCGCCCTGAGCCGCCGGATGGTGGACCAGAATCTCCTCAAAGCCGTCCGGAAGTCGTTCTCCATGGCCTCGCCAAACTCCTCCCACACCCGAGTTTTTACCTCAGCAACCGCCAAAGCCACGTCCCGCTTGGCCTGCCGGTAGCTGTCAGCTGCGTCTGGAGTCCTACAGGCCAAAAAGGCTCGATGGGACTCCTTCTTCAGCTTGACGGCATCCCTTACCACCGGTGTCCACCAGCGGGTTCGGGTTCTTATTGTCTGTCTGTATTTATCTTTTCAGACTGGAACAAATATCCAAGAGCATCTTGATGCCATCACTACTAGCACTCAACCTTACCTCCTGGCTGTTGGGGTGAAGAAGAATGACATCCACCAGTTCATTATTCTTGACAAGAACGCCATACCATGTAAGTCAACCTCTTCTCTAGGTTCTTTTGATGAATTGTTTAAAGCACATTTTGTGTTTGGCACATCTTACAACACCATGCTTCACAACATGTACACATTCATCCAAACCACATAGGTGTACAACATAGATGTTGGCATAGTCAAAGAAAGTCCCCGAGTTGCTGAAGTAAGGGCAAGGTTGCTTCGTTAGTGCTTGAAGTTTACTCCTCCATGAAGTGTTTTGTCTGTCAGGCTGAGTTTACTGGTTCAAAAATGCTTGTTAGGCATTTACGGTTACTTCATGGTTACTTACCTGGAAAAAATCTTAGCCTTAAATGTGTCCAGTGTGGCTGTGGCTTTGGTACTTTTTCTGGTTTTAGAAAACGTGTAAATACCAAACACCTTCACTATTTTGACCAACAGGCTGACACTGATGTTAATCTCCAGCCTGATGTGGCAATTAAACAAGTTAGCACTGCAGGGGAGGTGGTGTCAACTAATGTAGAACAGACACACACAACATCCGAAATGTTGAAGTCAAATAAAAGCACTCTGGATATGTGTGCCTCTGCTGTTGCACAGCTCAGGGCAGCGGGATTAAGCCAATGTACTGTAAATGGTTTTGTCTCCTCAATGGAAGAACTGTTTTTTTGAGATTCATACTCAGGCTAAAGATACAGCCTTACAGAGCTTACCTTCACAGGACACCACAAGTAAAAACAAATTTCAGCAGTCATTCGAAAACTTTGAAAACCCATTCACACTGTTAAATTCAGAAGCTAAACGAAATAGACACTAAACAAAAATGGGCAACTATTGACCCTGTTGAAATGGTGCTTGGCACAAGATTCGACAGTAGAAGAAACAAGATCACAGGGACTTATGATCAAGTCGTTGTAACTGATGAACTGCATACTGTATGTTCCCATTTTGGAAACACTGAAAACAATCTTTCAAAACCACCATGTTGTTGACATATTCAAGTCCAGGAATATATCCAGAGAAGGTGTGTATGCAGATTTAAGCGATGTTGCCTATGTTAAAGGAAGTCCCCTATTTTCTGCAGAAAAAGATGCCTTACAAATTCAACTATTTTATGATGACTTTGAAACTGCAAATCCATTGGGCTCTAAAAAGGGTGTACATAAGTTACTGTAGGTGCAATATACTTTACACTAAGGAATTTCCCCCCAATCTTTAATTCTTTTTCATGCACAAGATTCCAAGCGTTCTGGCTTTAATTCAATACTTGAGCCACTTGTCAATGATCTGAAAGTACTTGAGACAGAGGGTCTGAAAATTCCCATGTTTAAACACTTGATTTATGGCACTGTAGTCCAGGTCACTGGGGATAATCTTGGCTTGCATAGTCTGTTTGGGTTTGTGGAGTCGTTTGCAGCTCGATATTGTTGTCGTTTCTGTCGTTTCTTGCTTGAGAAAGATTGTTTTCAAAGTGTGTTCTGTGAAGATTATTCTGGTGTTGTACTAAGAACTCTTGATATGCATAAGCAACACTATGAAAGTGTACCAAGGGATCCTATGCTACCTCATGTATGTGGTGTGAAACGCAGATGTCTCTTGAATTCACTTAAATATTTCAACACAGCCAACAATTTTTCTGTAGATATCATGCATGACATTTTGGAGGGAGTTGCTCAGTTAGAAGTGAAACTTGTTCTGCAGTATATTCAGGAGAACTTCCTAAGTGATGAACAGCTTGCTGGTAGAATACATGCCTTTGACTATGGCTACAATCAGCAACGAAACTGCCCTCCAAGGGTAAAGTTGTTTGATGGCAGTAATGATTTAGGGTTAAATGTAATTCAGTCTTGGTGCTTATTGCGTAATGTTCCTCTGTTGTTTGGTGATTTAGTACAGACAGATGACAAGTATTGGCATCTTCTACTTCTGCTTCTATAAATTGTCAATATTATATTTTCACCAGTGCTATCAGAAGGTATGACCATCTACCTCAAACATTTAATTATTGATCATCATCAGCTCTGTCACGATCGCGGCGATTAAAAGCGGGCGATCGAGCGTGTAGGCAAGAAAGCAGGAAGTAGGCAGGCAGAATAAGGGGTAAAACGGGGATTTAATATTGTAGCGCAGACTGGGAAACATCTGACGCTGACTGACAACAGCTAACATCAATGACAGACAAGTGAAACAGGTAAGACCAGGACTTAAAATAGGACAGGACTAATCAAAGTAATCGGACACAGCAGGAGACGATCAGGGAAGTACATGTGGGTAATCAGGGGGCGTGGCACACACGAGGAGCGGACGAGCCGGGCATCACAAGCTCTTTAAGCAGTTATTTCCTACAATCAGTCTCCTACCAAAGCATCACTTAATGATACATTACCCTCGCAGTATCCAAAACATTGGCCCAATTCTGCACATGTGGTGCATGAGATACGAAGCCAAACATAATTTCTTTAAGAAACAATTAAAAAGCTTTAAAAACATTTCAAAGACATTGGCCAAAAAACACCAAAGTTGTATGGCAATGTATTGGGAGTCCTTTAGCTTTAAAATTAGCTTTAGGACCAGGAAAGATGGTGACACTTGGAGAGCTGAAAGAAGGTCCAGAAATTGCCTTAAAAATTGGAGCTGTATTGTCTACCAGTGTGTTTTCAGCTAAGTGGATAAAACATCATGGTACAGAGTACCGCCCTGACTTTATCATCTGTACAGAGGTAGTGTCTGAGATGCCTGTGTTTTGTAAGATCAAGAGTATTGCTGTGAAAGATGACATTGTATTGCTCTGCGGAAAACTGATGGAAACCCTGTGTTTGGATGACCATTACCATGCATTTAGGGTCAGAATGCATCCCAATATGGTTCTGAAGGTGTTAAACATAAATGAGCTGTGTTACTTCAAACCACTTGATCTTCAACTGAAGTATGGCACGTCAGATTCCTCCCTGTATGTTGCTCCATATTGTCATTTTATGTAGAACTAAAGTCATTGTTTTAAAGTGTTTTATATACTGCATGAGATGTTTTAATATTTTTAGCCTGACATGAAAATAAAGCAGTTAAACCTATTTTGAAGTCAGTTGTTGTTTTTGCTCACTTGTTTCATATGTAAAAGCATTATTAAAGACTAATTTTTTCATGCTGCAAAACAGTGAAAGAAGTGTAAAGGTAACACCACAGGAAGAGTTGTAGTAACATTACTTGGTCTAAAATGATTTTTAAAATTTACTCAGAGATAAGTGTATGAATAACACAGTATAGAGTAACATTTGATTTGATTTGATTTGATTCAAACCCTTTATTGCTGTTGCAATATACCATGTCACTAGTCACAAGTACCAGCGAAAAGCAGGCCATCGCCCGACCTTACATATACGACATCACAGTAGGGGGTAGACCGGCCGGGAGACAGGGGAGGAGAGAAAAAGAGAAACAGGATGACATGAGGAGAGAGGAGGAGAAAACACCTCAGCAACATAAGCACATGATCACTACATCGTACAACATGAAAAGACACGACTCGCAACGGGTGAGGGAATGGGGAGGTGGAGGTAGTCCAGCATAGACAAACAGCCATCCGGTCCTGCAGCCATGGAGGCGCTGGTCACAGACCCGCCTGTTCACGACATCAACTCTCATCAGAATTATTCGAACCTCCAGTGGTCATTTCTAATAACTCAATTCAGTGTTAAAAATCAATGGGATTTTACTCAAATAGAGGTAATTTATCACTGTGAAAGAGTAAATGATATGACACCACTAGTAGTGTTGCATTGAAGTAACACTATGCAGTGTTACTCTGTGTTAAATTTCTACTCTACTTAGAGTCAATTTTACTCTAAATTTTTAACACCAATTCCGAATGGGACCAAATAGACTTGGGACCAGTGTTAAATTTAACTCTATAAGTGTTATTTAAACACTGCGAATTTTACTGTGTACTGTATGCATGTGTATGTATATATATAAAGGTTTTTTTTCTTTCTCTTTGCTTTCCTTCTCCATGTTTATCCACATTGATATGTGTATTAATTCAGACTCCCTTCCGATGGGGGACACTGGAGCTCGAGTGTTGGGTAGAGCAATAATCCTGGGCTGGAAATTCATCTTGAATAAATCCAACACTGTTGCTTAATGCGTGCTGTTTTTCTCTCCCAGCACAGGTTAGTAAATATCAGGGTTTAATAGTCATGTATGCCCAATATCAGATGTAAATACTATCCCTATTTATTCCGCTTTATTAATTTGTACCGAGTTGTGGTTTAAAGCCAGAAATCTATCTTTTTGTTTGGGAAATGCTAAGCGCTAGTTAGCGGTAACAAGCCATCCGTCTCTATAGATGGTTTTCGAACACGTGACTTCCTTTGTTTACTGCCGCCATGTTGGAGGTGCTCAAGGTAAACGAACTGCGAGTATTTTGTGTCTAGAATTTTTTTCGCATTCATTAAGAAATGTCTTAAAAATCTTTGTTAGATTACAGGAGTAAGTATGTCATCAAAGATATGTAGATAAACTTAAAATGATAAGTGAAATTGATCCTTATATGATCAAAAATCAGCCTGGACTGATGATGTGTCGAAGTGGGCGGATGTGTCATATTACGACGTCGTTAATTATGTTGTGTACTCCAACAGCCCCTACACGATGGAGGAACTAAGATCTTTAAAAAGCCTTGGGTTCGTGATGTAGGTGTATGCATTGTAAATAACCTTTGCATACACACGGGCAGGGTGCTTCATTCTCAGAAGCTCAATGAGCCACTGCTAGCTCCCTGGATTATAACTTGGCCAAGGGAAAGTGGTACTATCCTAACTGTAACAGTGTACCTCAAATGTAAAAGGTCGTAAGAAGTAATCATTTTCTCTGTACATCTTTATTCTCCGATCATAATGACTTTGTTTGGTCATGTATTAGTACATAAGTATGAAATCAGGCAATAGTTAAATATATAAAGGTTATGAAAATTAGCAAACTGTAAAATACAAGGTCTAATGAAACTTCATCCATTACCTTCTCTGGTATGAAGTGTACAATACAACTAAGTAAGCAAAGAAACAATATATGTATATGTTGTCATGTATTATTGCTTTTTTATTATACTGGCTTTCACATGTAGATTAAGCAAGGAAAATAGTATATAATTATTTATGTATGGGCATCAGTAGATTGTACAAGAAGATCACTTTCTCTACCAGTGATTCACCAATTGCAGTTATGGAATATATTTATAACATTTGATTTCTAACAGGAAGTATGTAAATCTTTTGTACTTGATGTCATCTCTATTTTAGTGACCAAGCTATACTTCATGATATATCAGCAATATAATACCATCCATCCATCCATCCATCCATCCATCCATCCATCATCTTCCGCTTAATCCGGGGTTGGGTCGCGGGGGCAGCAGTCTCAGCAGGGAAGCCCAGACTTCCCTCTCCCCGGCCACTTCATCCAGCTCTTCTGGGGGGATCCCGAGGCGTTCCCAGGCCAGCCGGGGAGACATAGTCTCTCCAGCGTGTCCTGGGTCTTCCCCGGGGTCTCCTCCCAGTGGGACATGCCCGGAACACCTCCTCAGGGAGGCGTCGCGGAGGCATCCTAATCAGATGCCCAAGCCACCTCATCTGGCTCCTCTCGGTGCGGAGGAGCAGCGGCTCTACTCTGAGTCCCTCCCAAATGACTGAGCTCCTCACCCTATCTCTAAAGGAGAGCCCAGCCACCCTGCGGAGGAAACTCATTTCGGCCGCTTGCACCCGCGATCTCGTTCTTTCGGTCACTACCCATAGCTCATGACCATAGGTGAGGGTAGGAACATAGATCGACTGGTAAATCGAGAACTTTGCCTTTTGGCTCAGCTCTCTCTTCACCATGACAGACCGATGTAGCGCCCACATGACTGCTGATGCTGCACCAATCCGCCTGTCGACCTCCCGTTCCATCGTCCCCCCACTCGTGAACAAGATCCCGAGATACTTAAACTCCTCCACTTGGGGGAGGACCCCATCCCCAACCAGGAGAGAGCATTATACCCTTTTCCGGCTGAGAACCATGGTCTCGGATTTGGAGGTGCTGATTCTCATCCCAGCCGCTTCACACTCGACTGCGAACTGTTCCAGTGAGAGCTGAAGGTCACTGTCACGATCCGGGGTGTAGCTGACGGGCGATCGTGCGGGTAAGGAGAAGGCAGGCAAGCGGGATACGGGAAAACGGGGGTTTATTCGTGGGAATCGGGGCAAGGGACATCAGACATCAGGAAACATCAATGACAGACAAAGCAAACTGGGGAGACCAGGACTTAAATACACAAGACTGAATGACAGCAAACAGAAACAGCTGGGTACAATTCGGGAAACACACGTGGGTAAGCAGGGGGCGTGGCACACAGGAGGAGCGGACGAGCCGGGCGTGATAGAACCCCCCCCCAAAGGCGCGCTGCACCGGGCGCGCCCGGGAGGAGGCGAAGGACGGGACGAGACCAGGGAACCAAAACCCGAAAAACAAGAACCAAAACCATCAACGAGGGACAGGGAACAAGACAGACAGGCAAAACTGACACAAAGGCAGAAGCCAAGACAGGACACTACACAGGACAGGAAAAGCGGACAAACAGACCAGAAAAGGGGACACAGAGGGAATAGGCGGGACAAAAGGACCGGGAGTGAACGGAGGGAACCCAGAGGGAGAAGGAGGAACACGAGGAGCAGAGACGGGAGGAACAACAGAACGAGGAATGGAGAAAGGAGGAAAGATGGCAGGAGGAACAAACAAAGGAGGGACCAGGGCAGGAGAGAAGGGAGAGAAGGCGGGGGAACAAAGGGAGCCCGTGGGAGCCCCAGCGGGCGACGGGCCGCAGCCGGAGGGGCCGCAGACGGCCGGGAGGCCGGAGCCAGAGGGGACCGAGAAGGGGCCGAGGAGACAGGGCGAGGGACCCGCGGAGGGGCCAGGGAGGGAGCAGGAGGGAGCACCGGGGAAGGGGACGAGGGAGCAGGAGGGGCCCACGGCGAAGGCCCGGAGGAGGGGGGAGCCGCAGCAGGCGGCGACGTCCGGTGGAGGGCCGGAGGTAGGGGCCCCGCAGGCAACCGAGGAGCCGCCGTCGGGGAGCCCGCAGGCGGCCGACCAGGCTCTGGAGAGGGGAGCGAGGCAGGGCGACGAGGCACCGGAGAGGGACCCACAGGCGACAGCCGACCCGGAGGGCCAGGAACCGCAGGCGCCAACCGAGCCCCAGCGCAGGCGTGGCAGGGCGAGCCAGGGGGCAGGGCGGGCGGGACCCCAGCCCTGCGTCTGTGTCCCCTCCCCTTGCGGGACACAGACAGGCCGACCCTAGGTCGGGGTCGACGTGGCCGGGACGAGGGACAAGGGGTTACAAGTTCTGTCCCCGAGGGGTCCCATTCCAGCTCCTCCACCTCCAGAGAGGGAGGAGCTGCGGTGGAGTCTTCGGGGACCTCCTCGGGAACCGGGGTCAAGGGACTTAGAGCGGGAGTAGGAACGGGGCCAGGAAGTAAAGTCATTCGGGGCGCCTCGGGAGCTGCTGCAGGCGGAGGGGGCGCCTCGGGAGCTGCTGCAGGCGGAGGGGGCGCCTCGGGAGCTGCTGCAGGCGGAGGGGGCGCCTCGGGAGCTGCTGCAGGCGGAGGGGGCGCCGGGACAGGAACAGGAGCGCGGTCAGGAACAGGAGCGCGGTCAGGAACAGGAGCGCGGTCAGGAACAGGAGCGCGGTCAGGAACAGGAGCTTGCTGCAGTGGGGGCGCCTGCCCGGGAGCTGCAGGTTGCTGCAGTGGGGGCGCCTGCCCGGGAGCTGCAGGCTGCTGCAGTGGGGGCGCCTGCCCGGGAGCTGCAGGTTGCTGCAGTGGGGGCGCCTGCCCGGGAGCTGCAGGCTGCTGCAATGGGGGCGCCTGCCCGGGAGCTGCAGGCTGCTGCAGTGGGGGCGCCTGCCCGGGAGCTGCAGGCTGCTGCAGTGGGGGCGCCTGCCCGGGAGCTGCAGGCTGCTGCAGTGGGGGCGCCTGCCCGGGAGCTGCAGCAGGCGAAGGTGGCAGCGAAGGTGGCAGCGAAGGCGGCTGCGAGGGTGGCTGCGCGGGCGGCAGCGAGGGCGGCTGCACGGGAGCGGGGTCCGCGGGCGGCGGCGGCCGCACGGGAGCGGGGTCCGCGGGCGGCGGCGGCCGCACGGGAGCGGGGTCCGCGGGCGGCGGCGGCCGCACGGGAGCGGGGTCCGCGGGCGGCGGCGGCCGTTCCGCCGGCGTAGCCGGGACCGGTGCTCTCCGGACAGGAGAGGCTGCCTGGGGAGACAGCTTTGCAAAGCTAGGGACCATCCGGGCGATTGGGGAGACATCCCGATCCTCCTCTGGGAGGGCTGCCGGGATGAGGGCACATGCCCTTAAGGCGATCGTCGGGGCGATCGCCGGTTCCTTCCGTCTCCTCCTCCGGCTCTTGGTAGCGGCGGGAGGTGGAGCTACGTCCGCCAATGCGGACGGCGGATGGATTGGTCCCCGCTCGCTGGGAGCGACTGAGCGCTTGGTCCGGAGCTGAGCTATCCGCAGGAGACCCTCGCGCAGCTCCTCGGCCAAGCGGGCTTCTAGGTCGAGGGCTAGCTGGCCGAGGGTCTTCTCACACCAGCGGACGAGGCTCCACGCTGGACGATCCTCAATGATTCCGGGTTGGGATCTCCAGTACGCTACCTGGTCTCCGAGGCGGAAGTACTCCTCCTCGGAGATGTATTTCGCCTTGTTGAGGTCCGTCATTCTGTCACGGGAGATCGCGGGCAGAGCGGCGGCTGCGTCGGCGGCAAGAGCAAAGGGAGCTCCTCAGGCTCGGCTATGGCCTCTAGTCGCGGAGGCGGCTGTCCCAGCTGTACCGCGACCCGGCGTGTTCTCCGGACCGAGGAAGCCGCTTGGGAAGGCAGCTTAGCAGCGCTGAGGGCCTCCGTGTCGTCCGGGGAGTCCTCCAGCTCACCAGCTGGGAAGGAGGCGGGGACGAGAGCGCACGCCCCTAGGACGATCGTCCGGGCGACCGTCCGCTTCTTCCTCCTTCTCCGCGTCACCGTCGGGGGGGTAGGCTGCGCACTGTCCGAGAAAGCGGACCGCGGGAGGATGGTCCCCGGTTCGCGTAGCGCAACCCACCGCTCTTTACGGAGCTCGGCCACCCGCTGGAAGTTATCGCGCACCTCCTCCGTGAGGTGCGCGTCCTTTTCCAAGGACAGCCGGTCCAGGATGTCCCAGCTCCGGCTGATGAGATCCCAGGCCGGGAGATCTTCCCGGATGCCGGGCTGGGCGATCCAAAATAGCAGCTGATCGACGTAACCGCGGTAGTCCTCCACAGTCACGGAAGCTGCTTCTTTTAGGTCTGTCATTCTGTCACGATCCGGGGTGTAGCTGACGGGCGATCGTGCGGGTAAGGAGAAGGCAGGCAAGCGGGATACGGGAAAACGGGGGTTTATTCGTGGGAATCGGGGCAAGGGACATCAGACATCAGGAAACATCAATGACAGACAAAGCAAACTGGGGAGACCAGGACTTAAATACACAAGACTGAATGACAGCAAACAGAAACAGCTGGGTACAATTCGGGAAACACACGTGGGTAAGCAGGGGGCGTGGCACACAGGAGGAGCGGACGAGCCGGGCGTGACAGTCACGTTCCGATGAGGCCAACAGAACCACATCGTCTGCAAAAAGCAGAGACCTAATCCTGAGGTCACCGAACCGGACACCCTCAACGCCCTAGCTGCGCCTAGAAATTCTGTCCATTAAAGCTATGAACAGAATCGGTGACAAAGGGCAGCCCTGACGGAGTTCAACCCTCACTGGAAACAAGTCCGACTTATTGCCGCCCATGCGGACCAGGCTCTGGCACCGGTCATACAGGGACCGAACCGCCCTTAAAAGGAAGCCCGGTACTCCATACTCCCGGAGCACTCCCCACAGGACCCTCCGAGGGACACGGTCGAATGCCCTCTCCACAAAACACATGAAGACTGGTCAGACAAACTCCCATAAAACCTCAAAAACCCTGCTGAGAGTATAGAGCTGGTCCATTGTTCCACGGCCAGGGCAAAAACCACACTACTCCTCCTGAATCCGAGGTTCGACAATCCGGCGGACCCTTCTCTCCAGGACCCCCGAATAGACCTTACCAGGGAGGCTGAGGAGTGTGATCTCTCTGTAGTTGGAGCACACCCTCCGGTCCCCCTTCTTAAAGAGGGGGACCACCACCCCGGTCTGCCAATCCAGAGGCACTGCCCCCCATGTCCACGCGATGCCGCAGATGCGTGTGAGCCAGGACAGCCCCACAGCATCCAGAGCCTTGAGGAACTCCGGGCGAATCTCATCCACCCCCGGGGCCCAGCCACCGAGGAGCTTTTTGACCACCTTAGCGACCTCCGCCCCAGAAATAGGCGAGTCCACCCCCAATTCCCATACTCTGCCTCCATATCAGAAGGCGTGTCAGTGGGATTGAGGATGTTTTTGAAGTATTCCTTCCACCAACCCAAAACATCCCAAGTTGAGGTCAGCAGCGCACCATCCCCACCATAAATAGTGTTGATGCTGCACCGCTTTCCCGCCTGGAGCCGCTGGATGGTGGACCAGAATCTCCTCAAAGCCGTCCGGAAGTCGTTTTCCATGGCCTTGCCAAACTCCTCCCACACCCGAGTGTTTGCCTCAGCAACCACCAAAGCCGCATCCCGCTTGGCCTGCCAGTAGCCGTCAGCTGCGTCTGGAGTCCCACAGGCCAAAAAGGCCTGATAGGACTCCTTCTTCAGCTTGACAGCATCCCTTACCACCAGTGTCCACCAGCGGGTTCAGGGATTGCCGCCACGACAGGCACTGACCACCTTACAGCCGCAGCTCCGGTCAGCTGCCTCCACAATGGAAGCACGGAACATGGCCCATTCGGACTCAATGTCCCCCGCCTCCTCCGGGATATGGGAGAAGTTCTGCCGGAGGTAGGAGTTGAAACTCTCCCTGACAGGGGATTCCGCCAGACGTTCCCAGCCGACCCTCACTATACGCTTGGGCCTGCCAGGCCTGGCCAGCTTCCTCCCCCACCAGCAGAGCCAACCCACCACCAGGTAGTGATCGCTTGACAGCTCCGCCGCTCTCTTCACCCGAGTGTCCAAGACATGCGGCCGCAAGTCCGACGACATGACTACAAAGTCGATCATTGAATTGCGGCCTAGGGTGTCCTGGTGCCAAGTGCACATATGGACACCCTTATACTTGAACATGGTGTTCATTATGGACAATCCGTGACGAGCACAGAAGTCCAATAACAAAACTCGGGTTCAGATCGGGGGGGCTGTTCCTCCCAATCACGCCCCTCCAGGTCTCTCTGCACGTGAGCATTGAAGTCCCCCAGCAGAACAAGAGAGTCCCCAGGAGGAGCGCTCTCCAACACCCCTTCAAAAAGGGTGGGTATTCTGAACTACCGTTTGGCGCATAAGCGCAAACAACAGTCAGAACCCGTCCCTCCACCTGAAGGCGAAGGGAGGTTACCCTCTCATCCACTGCGGTAAACCCCAATGTACAGGCACCCAGCCTGGGGACAATAAGTATGCCCACGCCCGCTCGGCGCCTCTCCCCGTCGGCAACTCCAGAGTGGAAAAGGGTCCAACACCCCTCAAGGAGACTGGTTCCAGAGCCCAAGCCATGCGTTGAGGTGAGTCCGACTATATCTAGCCGGAACTTCACAACCTCGCACACCAGCTCAGGCTCCTTCCCCATCAGAGAGGTGACATTCCATGTCCCTAGAGCTAGCTTCTGTAGCCGAGGATCGGACCGCCGAGGAGGGGTCCCACTCTAACTCCTCCACCTCCGAAGAGGGAGGAGCATCGAAGGTGATGTCCGGGACCACCTCGGGAATCGGGGCCTCAGGGAGCAGAGAGGGGCCAAGAACACAGGCCCCAAAGGGCACAGTCACAGGGGCCAAGGGCTAGGAGAGGGGCCAGGAACACAGGCCCCGGGGGACAGAGGCACAGGGATCACCTCAGAGGAAGCTGCAGCACAGTCAGGAACCAGGGCGAGGTCAGGAACCGGGACAAAGACAGGAACTGGGGCTAGGTCAGGAACAGGGGTGAGGTCGGGAACTGGGGCTGCAGGCAGTGGGGGGCACCAGCTCGGAAACTGCAGGACGCTGCAGTGGGGGCGTCAGCCCAGGCGCTGCAAGCCACTGTCGTGGGGGCGCTTGCCCAGGAACTGCAGGACGCTGTAGTGGGGGCGCTTCGGGAGCGGCTGCAGCAGGCGAAGACGAGGGTGCTTCGGGAGCTGCTGCAGCAGGCGGGGACAGGAGCGCCTCGGAAGCGGCTGCAACAGGCGGAGAGGGAAGCGGCTGCGCGAGCGGCGTAGGCGGCTGCGCGAGCGGCGTAGGCGGCTGCGCGAGCGGCTGCTCTGGAGCAGGGTCCGAGGATGTCGACGGCCGTTCTGGTGCGGGATCCACCGCTCTCCGGAGCAGGAGCAACCCTCGGAGATCCGTGGCGAGCTGCTCCAGGACTTCAGGAGGGGAAGCAGGAGTGAACGCGGCGAACCCCTCATCTAGCTGTATCGCGAGCTGGTCCGCTTCGGGCGACATCTGCCCGGCCTGTTCATCCCTCACCCTCCAGTATAACCCCTGGAGGGTGAAGAACTGGGTGACATGATTCGGGGGTTGGAGCGATTACCTCCTGCGGGAGCGTCTCTGCCGTAGACGGCGGGACGAGCCGATCCAGTACAGGCGAGACGGGCTTGGTCCCTTTAAGACGCCGCGGGATTCGCGGGATGGCGTCTCTTACGCCGGTGGCCCCTTTGTTCGCCACCCGCTCAGGCCAGAAGCAATTCCGCTCGAGCGGCGGGTGGCAACTCGTGGCATCCGGTTCGGATGGCCACAGTAGCAGGGATTCATTGCTCAAGGGCCAAAGCCTGGCCAACGCGCAGGCTCCCAGACGGATTACCGGTTCTTCCGGGATTCGCTTGCTCCGCTTCTTCGTTAGGTCCGTCATTCTGTGACGCGCTGCGTCGGCGGTAGGGGCTCACGGGTAAGGTGATGAGCGGAGAGGCAAGCGAGCAGGCAGAAGTAGGGCAAACGGGGATTTATTATAAACACAAGGACTCAGGATACATCACACGCAGACGGACATCAATGACGGACACCGCTAACAGGTAAGACCAGGACTTAAAACCAGCTGTTGATGGTGAAAAATCCACTTAGTTTCTGATTATCAGTGTGCACGACTATTAGACATTTTCTCTCTAAATACATTTAATTTGGAATTTATTTGTAGAAGTCTGCCCAACTTTTGCTTAAAATATCTCCGAAAATAGCACTTACCTAATAATTTTGCATGCAGTGTATATACCTCTGGCAATGGGTCTGAATGAAACACCTCACCTCAATTATTAAGAGATGTTCATCAGTATGATTATTGCCAAGTTCAAAAAGAGGTGCGTGTTTTTTGCTGTTCCTAGTCATCATAACACAGTCCTCATCTGAATTCCTTGCCAGTAATCACATCAGAGCCATAAATCCTGCTGTGTGTGTTGAAAAGCTTAGAGCTCCTAGCCCACAAAAGACTGAATTTGGATACAAAGCAGACAATGTTTTTTTTTTCAGAAGAATAATCCATGTTTTGATGGCTTATTATGTTTCAAGCTAAATATCATCAGATAACTTTCTGAAGAACATGTTGAATAAGCTAAATGAAAACTTTGGTAAATGGTCTAGCATAGACAGGCACCTCCATAAAATGACATGAAATAACATGAAGCATTGTAATACTTTATCCCCATTCTTTCATGATCAGTCAGCATTCTTGAAGTCTTTCCCCTACTTTAGAAACCTATTTTACAGTGATTCAGTATCAAAACTGAGATACATTTCTGCACTACTGCCTAGAGAGATTAAACATGCTGGGAATAGAGAATAAGTGAGTGAAATTGCCCATCTGTCTACAGAGTGCCGATACTTCACTAAACTAAAGCAATAAGGGTCAGATATGAGGCTTTGAAACCACTGTGGTTGGGATTAACATATATTGTCACTCTCTGCCTGGCTTAAATCAATAAGAACCAATAAAGTAGTAAATATAACTGCCAGTGAGTGACAGTGGAGGTAATCTTGCCCACCTTGGACTCAAAGTCTCATTTCTGCCATCACTAAGCCACACATCTAAAGAAGTACGCTGCTTTGGATCCTGTTTTTATATGTCAACTCGGATGAACTGAAATGAACCTTTTCCTAATAAGAGCTTTTATGTCTTTCACAGCTGAGATGTCACCCTGAGCTTCTAAATATCCAGCTAAACCCTCAGTGTAAGCTTTCAGTAACTGCTTATCCATCTAGGGTCCACCTTGGTTGGGGGGGGGGGGGGGGGAGGGAGTGTGGCTCAGCTGTGCCTTTGATCAGACAGTTATTGGTTCAAATTCCATGCTCAGCAGAGTAGTCACATCTTTCTTGGGCCCTTAGTCCCCCAAAAAATCCCAAAGAATGGATAGCTAACCCTGCGTTCTTAGCACTACCTTTGGTCTCACTTCTAAATGTGTGTGTGTCTTAACAAAGAAGAGCAAGATTGTATACTCAGAAAAAAAACATTCCAATGTACCTGTCTTCTTACTTGTACAAATGGCAAATAAACAGTTCATTGAATAGGAAGTATGGGCCATTTTGCAGGATGGACATACTGGAGTCCACTAAGAGTCAGTTCATATTAGGTCACCTACATACAGTCATGAAATCACTCATCCACTTGTGGATGAGTAGATCTTACAAGTAATGCATTGGAGCAAAGAGGTGCAGTTGGCCTTGTTTGCTGCAGCCATACAGGCATGTCTGGACGTCTGCATCCACCAAGTTGCACAACAAACTCCTCTCACCATGAAAGCATGTAGTGACATCACTGTTCACTTTGGTTCACAGGAAGTTCTCCTCGCCATGTTGGCATGTAGTGATATCACATTCACAGAGCTCCACAAGAAGCTCCCCTCTCCTACTTATTTAACCCTCAGCTGCCTAATTAAGGCCACATGCCCAGCGTTCATTGGTCTGTGTTTTATTATTACCAGCATTTGCCTGTGTAACAGGGGTCTGGCACACGGAGATAAGTGGGAGCACTGCTGAGATTCACTCATCTGTTATACTCTAGTTCATGTTTACCACTGTAGGGCAGCTGCTATTATTTCATCCTCCATCAATGAAAAAAGATCTTTTGTATTAGTTCACCTCTCAGGAGAAATAGCTGGTAGGTGGGAGTTTAAACCCTAAAGGAGTGTTTTTCAGGATTTTTTTTTTTTTTTTTTGTCTTTGCACAGAACCATTCAATGCATGTGAATCTGAGACCTGGAATCTGGAAAAGGTCATTTAGTGTCCATTTATTCAGCTTCAGTATTTCATTATTCTTCCCCCCTCCAAGAAGGAACCTTTTGGCCATAACACTGTCCAGTATCCTACTTCCTCATAAAAATAGCACCTACAGATTGCAGGAAGTGTGCTTTAGCGGTGCTGGGCAAACTCAGTATTTCCACGGAATATCCGTAGAACAGCTGTTACAGGATGTGAGCATACTGGATCAGCTCACAGTGCATCCACAATATAGCAGTTAACACACTGACTCAGCCCACAGTATATCCACAGTATAGCTGATAGCACATTGGCTCATCCAGAGAAACAGTGAAATGGGGATATCTGAGATATGAATGGTCTGAATACTTCTGTCACTGTCGCTACTCTCCTATTCATGTTGAGCCACACTGGGTTTGTTGAGGTTGGCTTTACCTAATGAGCTTGCAGCTGCAGCTGCCTATAGTGAGCTCCAGGGGCGCTGCAGCCAACAGACTCCTATGGTGATCAGACATTGTTTCATGTTTGAAGAGAGGCCGCTTACTCATTAAAGACATCAGCCCAGCAGGCCCTCTCTGTGCACCATTTCTAATTTATTAAGCTCTGCTATGAGAAGTTGATAAATTAGCCTGTCGCAGTACAAGCCTCTCAACAGTGATTGTGTTTCAAGGTCAATGGATATGGGTTAAGGAGCTGGTGAAATGAAATGAGACAGGGATGTACCAGTATAGGGGACTGCACATGGACCGTACTGTGACATCACTGTAACACACGTGCCTTTGCTATTTTAGGCTCAGTGTTCTTCCTGACAGGGGTAGTTAGGGAGTCCTGGTGCTGCTTCCGATGTGAAAGGGGCGGGAAACTGTTTGTAGGAAACACATACTAACGCAAGACCGCCTGCTTCTCACTCTTTACTACTTCTGCTCTTTCAAAACCCGGCTAATTGTGTATTTCTGTTTTGTGTTGCATTTTCCACTCTGAACTCCAGGAAGAGCTCCAAAAACCACACAGTTTTGGAAAACAGAGGCTGTGGACAGTACAGTTAAAATGCTTGAAGTAAACTGCTATCAAATTATCATGGATCTTGCTGGATTCTGTACTTGGCAACAGGCAGTTTAGGAAGCCTGAGGACTGAGGATCACACACTGCCCCATCCAATCACCTTCCTCACATCCTTCTGCCCTATATCTTACTTCACTAACCCTTACTATCCCAAACATTCCTACCCCTCACCTTCTGATGACCAGAGGGAACACAAGTTTAAATTTCCCTTGCACCCCCCTGTAACAATTTCTGTATATCTAGAAGCAGTAAAGGATGTTGACTATCATCTTTACATTTTGTCAGTTCCTCATGCTTGGTTAGAGAAAAATGGAAATAGCAGCTAGTCTTATTCCTTTTAATTAAGACAGCAAGACAAAAAACAGGAATGTGTGTGTGTAAATAAATGTAGCTATCCTAGAGGAAGGAAACATTTTAAGTAATGTGGACCACGTCTCAATTTGCCTGTAGTGAGCAAGCAAAATGAAGGAAAAGTTGATTAAATATTACAAATGACAATTCTATGGTTTAATTGTTCATGATGTCAAAGGGGGGGTTTTAATGTTGTTTAATGGATGTGAAATGCAGACTTGGCAATCACAGTTATTTTATTAAAGTCTGAAAGCTTAACACTGGTAATAAGAAGAGAATGCTCTTAACGCCTTATCTCTATGCTTTGTTTCAGTGTTCACAGTTGATGTCCACTGGGTGATGTCCTGAAGCTTACATCCTAACATGCCTGCAAATAATCTTTCTATCATCTTTAGAATTTTGGCATCTGTGTATTGGCATACTTATTTGAAGGTTTACATAATTAATGTAATGATCAGTCTTTCATATGCCACCTGCAGTTTTTGATCCACTTACTCAGTGTCCATACCCCCTAATCCTATGCAGGGTCGCGGGGGTTTGGACACATCAAAGGTTGCCTGCACCGTTTTTGTTACTAGATTTTTACATTCTTTAGTGATTTACAAATGTTTTCATTATTTATTAAGCATTTAAAAGATATCTTAATTACTTATTTAATGATTAAAATGATCTCCTATGAAGGTTGTAGTTTGTGTTCATGCGGCAACCGCCCCGCCCCCCCACCTGGACACAGAAAGGTGTACTGCATCTTGAAGGAAGGATGCAAGTCGGGTCCCCACATACAGACTGACCACACAATGCGACCACAGAAAATGTTACTGCCCACATGACTCTGTGCTCATATGTGTGTGACTCACCCACTTAATTGTCAGGGGTAGCAGATGATGCTTAATATCTGTTTCCAAAAACAGAGACATAGAGGGAGATCTCTCCAGCCCCCAGACTGCTTCTTTACAGCCCAATCCCCTGTGGTAAGCATATGAGAATTGGATACATTTGGACTTGCTGCCTCCGCTGTAATGAGAGCAGCCATGGGAAAAATGAGCTCTCAGAGCACGTTCCGCTGCTCATCCGCTCTCAGGAATGTCAACATTATGGTTATTCTATGCTGCCTGTAATGATGATAATTATCTTAGGCCAGCTGTATAGATGGGGTGTGTCTGGCAGGCGAGTCAGACCCCCCGCTCCGGGATACACCGCAATGAGCGCTATACTGAATCCAGTAAGCATTCGTCCACAGGGCACGGGCCTGTAATTAAACACAGGACTGCTGAGGCTGGCTACACAAAGCACATGTTTGTAATCTTCAGGGAGAAAGAAGAAAAGAACTTTTTGGAGCAGTCTGTGTGTGAGTGCATGCGTGAATGCTTATTCTGTCTGTTATGTGACATTACCAGTAACACTCTAAAAAGCAAACATTTTCCAATCCACCTGTATTAGCCTTGTCTCTGACAGGATCCACATCCTTCCAATGGACTTATCTGGAGAAATACAGTATGCTGTTGATAGTCATCCAGCACAGTGCTGGCTCAGACAGTCGTTTGACCTCAAACCCATGGTATAAACAGGACAGCATGAGATTCAGACCCAGCAGGCCTTTAAAGATACAGTCACCACCTTGTGGTAAAGAATGTGGCCCTGCAGCCTGCTTTGGGGGCTCTGCACTTGTACCAGTGAAATACTCAGCTGTATAAACTGGTGAAGCTGTAAGGCGCTGTGGGTAAACATGAGTTAAGTAATTCAAAGGCAACTAAAACAGATGATTTTTTTATGAGTGCTTATTATTTTTTTTTGTAAAGATGGTCAAATTAAAAAAAAAAAAAACAATAGAGAGACCAGGGTCCTGTATCATGAAGCCAGATGTCTTACTTAGCCAGATAAATTGTTGAATTAAAGGTTCCCCAGTTAAAATGTACTTCATCTTTGTTCGGTTGCATTTAGCCGGGACTGCCTTAAATCTGTCAAGTTATCTGGCTAAGCTTCATGATAGGCCACTAAAGCATTCAGCTGGCAGTGGTGGTGAGGAGATCAGACCATGGTTTGAAGTGTTGGCCAATCCCTGATGCGTGGGGACGGCAGAGAGACCCAGCCTACTGTGGAGTCTCCCAAGCCAGTAATTAAAGGTCCAGGGCTACACAATTTGGGGAGCTTATTCTCCTACAAAAGATAGAAGTACCAGAACCAGTATGGATTTTATGGAGCTTACTGAGTCCTGGCTTTCTATCAGATGGGATACAGCGTCGTCTATGACCAATATATGTATAACTGAGGCTGATGTGGTACTAAGCCTAGCTAAACTCAAAATAAATAAATCACAGGGGGCTGATGGCATCTTACCTATAGTTTTAAAAGAGATGAGGGATATTATTAGCCAACCTTTAACTTTACTATCCCAGAAATCGTTATCTTCTGGTGTGGTACCTTCTGCTTGGAAGTGTGCTAATATAACGTCCATATTCAAAAAACGGGATCGAAGTAATACAGCAAACCATAGGCCAATCAGTTTAACTTGCATAACTAGAAAGTTGGCGACAGCCCACATAAGGTGGCATGGTGGTGCAGTGGTTAGCATTGCTGCCTCACAGCAAGAAGGTCCTGAGTTCGGTCCCAGGGGGAGAGAGTTTGCATGCTCTGGGTTTTTTGGGGCTCTGGTTTCCTCCCATGGTTCAAAAGTGTGCAAGACAGGTTGATTGGCGAGTCTAAATTGTTCCTGTAGTTGTGTGAGGGTGTGTGCACCCTGCGGTGTGTTGGCGACTGCCCAGGGTCAATTCCAGCCTGTGCCCATTGTTCCCAAGATCCCCTGCGACCCCAGAAAATGGTTGGATGGAGATAGCCAACATGGATTTAAGAGATTTAGATCCTGTTTAACTAATCTGCTTGAGTTCTTTGAGGAAGGTACAAGAGAAATTGATCACAAAAAGGCCTACGATGTGATCTACTTAGATTTCCAGAAGGCCTTTGATGTTGTCCCCCACAAATAGCTCTTGTTTAAGCTCAAAACCACAGGGATTTTAAGAACTATAGCGGCTTCGAAAACTGGTTAACAGACAGGAAGCAGCGAGTAGTTATTAGAGGCATAATGTCACAGTGGGCCTACATTCATAGTGGGGTACTGCATGATTCAATTTTAGAACCACTATTGTTCCTAATTTACATTAATTACATTGACACCAATACATACAATAAACTGGTTAAATTTGCAGATAACACCAAGGTGGGTGGTGCACAGATACTGAAGTAGCAGCATAGAGGCTACAGTGGGATCTTGATTTAATTAGCGACTGGGCCGATACCTGGCAGATGAAATTTAAGGTAAATAAATGTAAGGTACTCCATGCAGGGAGCAGAAATATGAAGTACAGATATTTTAAAGGTTCTACTAAAATAAAGGTAGCTGATTATGAGAAAGATATCGTTGTGTATGTTGATGCTTCCATGTCCCACTCTCGCCAGTGTGGGGAAGCAATAAAAAAGGCCAATAGAATGTTGGATTACATCTCTAGGTGTGTGGAATTTAAGACAAGGGAGGTGATGCTACAATTATACAATTCCTTGGTAAGACCCCACCTGTCAGGTCCATGTGGAGGCGAGTGAGCAGGAGACGCAGAAATAAGGTCAGGCAGACCAAAGTCCAATGACCAGGGGATTTATTAAAGTGCGTGACACACAGTAAAAAACTTCAATGACGGAACGGGGGAAACAGACTTGAATGCGGACTTAAGTACACAAAACTACTCAGAAATAACACGAAACAGCTGAATACAATCAGGAATTCACACGAGGTAACAAGGGGGCATGGCACATGGAAGGATCGAGCAGGTCATGACACCACCTAAAATATTGTGTGCAGGTTTGGTCACCATACCTTAAAAAGGACATTGCTGCCTTCGGAAGGGTGCAACGTAGGGCTACAAGAATGATTCCTGGTCTTAGAGGAATGTCTTATGAGAAGAGGTTAGCTGATCTGAATCTGTTTAGCCTCGAGTAAAGGAGACTAAGGGTATATAAGATTCTAACAGGTTTGGATGCTGTTCAGTCAAATGGCTACTTCAACATTAATTAAAATACTAAACTCGTGGCCATAAGTGGAAATTAGCAGGAGAACATTTTAAAACAAATTTGAGGAAGCACTTCTTTACACAGCATGTAGTTAGAGTATGGAATAGTCTTCCTCTTAGTGTAGCGCAAGGTAAAACCTTGGGTTCCTTTAAATCAGAGCTAGATAAGATTTTAACAACTCTGAGCTATCAGTTAAGTTCTTCCCAAGTCAGCTTTATAGGCCTAATTGGCCGAATGGCCTCCTCTCGTTTGTAAATGTCTATGTTCTTAAGAGATATGTATGTAACAGGATTTGGATTGGGCCTTCTGAATTGCAATGTTCAGGAAGCCCAGTGTTGGCATTTGAGCTTGGGTCCTGCCCCTTGGGTGAGCATCCTGATTGCTCAAAATGAGTTATCTCCTCATTATTATAAAGCCTGCTAAATAATAATAGTATTTTATTATTTGATTCCAGGGTGGCATAGTGCAACAGTGTTAACCACTGCACCCTCACACCTCTGGTACCTGGGTTCGAGTCTCCACCTGGGTTACATGTGTGCGGAGTTTGCATGTTCTCCCCATGTCGTCGTGGGGTTTCCTCCGGGTACTCCAGTGTTCCCCCACAGTCCAAAGACATGCTGAAGCTAATTGGACTTGTGGAATGGTGGTTTATGCACTGAGAGGTCAACATTATCACTGCTGTGCAAGATTGTCATTCAGTTTCATTGTGTCAGCAGTGCTGAACTGTTGCAAATTGCTCAGTGAACACCCAGACCCTCCAAGGTCCCAACCCCCTACGTCCAGTTTCAACCCAGCTGTACACATCATGAAATTGCTACTATGCCTTTAAAAATAGTAGCGCTATTAATTAGACCACTCAATAAAGTCTGTAATCATGTACTAAATTAATATCCTTTGAGTGTATTAGAGCTGGAAATGTTTTGTAGGCAGTTTCCCTTCGTCAGCACAGAACCATATTATGTTGCTTATGATATCCATCTTTGGGCAACCTTTTCAAATAGTTTTTGCATATTAAATTCTTATATAAAGTTGGAATGGTACACTGCAATTTAAAAACTATTTTCAGAGATGTAGGTCAGCCGTGAAAGATCCTAAAGATCCTAAAAATTCCATTTTAAAGATAATCTTCCTCTTCACGATTGTCAGTCATTCCTTTAACATCAGCCCTCCTTTCCCCGTCCACCCCCTGCATACCCCGCCCCTCCAAAAAAATCTTTTGTCACGCCTGAGTCAGTACGCTGTTCCTTACTTTTGACTGGAGTGTTTTCCTCTCTTTCCTGGCCACCAGTCATCCAACAAGTGTGATTACTGTACGGACTCTGAAAGCGCACGTAGAGCCGTTTCCCGCAGCTTCCCGGCGGACACACGCACTCTGGCGCCGGGGAAAAAGTGCCGCTTGTCTCAGGGTGTTGCTCAGAGCCGGCTTTCGTTTTTGACTTGGTGTGAACGGCAGAAAAACAAGGTAAGTTTTACCTTCACTTTATTCTGTCACAACTTTTTAACGTTCTGTGTTCAGAATTTAGTTTAATGGACCGCATGTTGGTCTTCGTCTTTACTTTCATTTAGTTATCTATAAACTGTACGCGTTAATATTACATAATCGATCTAACAAATAAGTAACGTTTGTTGACAAAACTTTGTTAGTGTCCGAGACATGCGTTTTTACACGAGGTAGGCGTGTTATAAACGAACTTGGTGGTACTAGGTTTTTTTTTTCTTTAATGGTGAATTCTTTATTAAAGTTTCGATGCATCAGTGCGAAGTCCTTATATCTGATTTCCGATTAATGTAGTCCGCTTGAAAGGTTCTCATGCTGACAATTAGTATTTTTGTAATATCGATTTACCTAGAAAGGAAAGACAATGATAGTGGTGTAGCAGTAATCGTAATGAATTAATCCTTTACATTTAATTACGTGTTGCGCTAATGACTCTCTTCCAAAGAGTGATTAGTTAACATACATGACTGCGCTTTAGAAAACAGTCAAAAATGCAATCTTAGGCTAGTTAACTGTCTATCTGACAAAGAAGCAGGGAGATGATGCGATTAGTAAATTATTAAATTGTGTCTGTATCTCCTCTTGTGGGGACATTTGTTTTTACCCCAAGGTTTAAACGAATTTGCATCTTAAAAGACTGCAGCAATTAGAAAAGGGCATGATGTAACTTTGGAAGACGGCCTGAATGGAGACGTGCCCTGAGAGCACTTAACGAAGCCCCTGCAGCTGAGAGTGGCCGGTGTGGGAGCCGCAGGAGGGTAGAGCCGGCCAACTGTCCTGGGAACCAGCACTGCTGTGGTGCAAACGCGCCACCCCCCTTCGCGGCTCGTTTGACAGGGATTTATCAGAGCTGCATGTTCATCTGCAATAGACCTGAGCCCCTTAAATACAACCTTCTGACCTCGATTCTTTAACACGCTTAAAAAATACAGGATCCTCATGTGGCTTGAAAGGATGGCTAGGTATAAATCTTGTTTTGATAAAACAATGGTGGTGGTGGGGGGGGGGGGGGGGGGGTGAGTAGTGGTGACCCTTGGTTGTGCTGATGTATCAAAACATACCAAACATACCACAAACGTTGGAGGAGCCCTCGGAGATACGCCACAGCCAAGACACTTTTGTGGAGCGGCTTTGGGTCCTGTGACTCATTCAGCAGATGGCGTTTCCGCGTTCCGCGTGCTGGAGGAATTCTGACCATTCCATGTGGTCCACTTATGTGCATGAGAAGAATTCGCATCCGGAACTGGAGCAATTCTGCCTCATCCGCGGTTCGCAGATAAACCCATCTGTTATGGGTCACGTATGACTCTGATTATGCCCATTGTATCTGGAGGTGATTTATACGTCAGTTTCGGGCGCTGACTTTGCTTACAGATCTTCACAGTGCGGCCAAAGGAGAGTGACTGCGGTTGAACTCGTGCTCGAACGAGTCCAGGGTCAAAGGTACCTGTAGAGCAGGAGCTCTAAAATGGTGAGACATCAGGGTCAGTCAGTCCCTGGAGCAGTTAGGGGCCTTCCTCAAGGGTCCAACAGTGAAATCAATCTGCTGACCCTCGGATTTGAGTCGGTGACTTTCTGATCACAGAGACAGCATCCCAATCTGTTGGGCCACACGCTAAATGCTGGCTTATTGTGGGTGATGTGATGGTAACTGACTGAGGTGATACTGAGGACAGAGAGAGACAATGGCCACACCGCCGTGTGTTGCTGGCATGCAGTCAATCATTTTTTTAGGTCAAAAATATTTTCTTGAAGAGGTAACAGCACACACAGACACATGAACATACACGCATGCGCACACACACATACATACATACACACTCATGCACAAACATCTCCCATCATTTCTGCCCCCCCCAGCCCCCAAGGTCTTGGTCTGAAATAGTTTCACTTCCTGTTTTCACCCTTTCCAGAGGTGGGGGTAGAGTCTGCTGTATGAACACACACACCGAATCTTCCATGCCTTCGCAAGTCGCTGGTTTTGTTCCCAAAGCCTCGAATGCGTTTCATTGTGTTCAGCTGTTTGTCACACCCATGTTGGCTTGATTAAACCACCCAATGGGCATCAAAGAATCCTTCCCACAAGAGCCCCTTTTTGCAGCCCTCAGGATTTTACCACGGAACTTTGCTCAGCACATGTTTATTGTATTTATTTTTATTTATTTTTGCTTGAGATGGTTGTGTTGTTCTGAGGCCCAAATCCTCACAGGTTTCTTTTCCTGTGCTGGGCCCTGTTTACGGCCCCTCTTGGGCCCTGACTTATTTTAGTCGTTCTCATCTGGCATTCTGGAGTTTTTCTCTAAGGCTCCTGTTCCAGAGTGTTGGCAGCGCAGGGCGTCTGTGGCCCCTTGTTCCTTCTCAACAAGGCCAGAGATGTGTGCTGATTTTGCCCCACAGACTTGTTGTTTCTAACCTTTAACCTTGCAGATTATAGTTTTGACCCATCCCTGGCAGGGATGCCAGACTGGCTTTTCCAGATGTTTCTACAATGGTCACTGTTCCTGTAGTCTGTTAGCATTGCTCCCCCTACTGACACAAAGAGCCATCTACAGCTAGTCACTGTGATATGGTGATGTGCTTAGAGTACTGTAGCATAGGTGTGTGTGCCTGAGTGGACCTTTTGTAGTTCTTTGTACTGTTCACATAGAACCAGAGTCAAATCACATCATTTCATCACCCTGAAAATGTTTTTATTGAGCTAGCATGTTTGTTTATGTCTTATTTAGTGCAAGATCTAAGTGAAGGATTCAGCAAATTTGTGTTTTTGGGGTAATTGGCAGGAAGGCTCTGAGGCTAGCATGTTATATTCTGCTGGCTGGAAAATAGGTGGGGACTGGGGACTACTATTATCACTCATCTGTGGGACAGCAGGCAACATCGTGGTTAGAGTTGGGTCTACAACATTCAACCAGAAGGAAACACCCAGTCAGGAGCTTGATGTTGTACCCTTGAGCTAATTTCTTAACCAGAATTATTCTGTTAATTGACTGATCTAATATAACTTTTTGGAGCCTGTGGTTCTGTATGATTTCTTGAGTCTTTTTCAAGCCATGTGCCTTGCTATATGTCTTAGCTGTGTCACATGGTTGTTAGACAGCCATATCTCATTCTGTTTGTTTTATTATTGCTGCACCAGCCTTGTGTGGACCCCCGAAGATGCCACAAATTAACTACTCTGGTTTTATGGGCTGATAAACTCCCTCTCAGGCTCCATGTGACTCTTTAACTCTGGGTTCAAAAGGCGTTAGGATAGCTCACTTTATGGGCCGAGGTCTCAAGGGCTTATATTAACTTTTTAATTACTACGCACACTGTTCTTTGTCTCAATAGGTGGTCTAACAGGGAAGAAATTTACAGTGAAGACTTTTGCTTTACTTTCCACAGATCTGAGGGAATTATAAGACATTTAAGAAATGTAGAGTATTGGGATTTTATTATCTTTTTCGGTGCATGAAACAATGGACAACACATTTGTGTCTAATGAACTTAAAAGCTAAATTTTGATTCCCTTGGGTATGGATGCTTTAATGAAATGTTCTGTGAGGTACTCAGTTTTGGCCTCTAAGAGGTATTATATCAGGATTGTGAGAGTCAGGAGCAGAACGGAGTCTCCATCTCCTAGGCAACAGCACCACTTTCTTGCTTCTGTGATTTTCCTCCACCTTCAGGCTGCAGCAGAGAAAGTGTCTGTATTCACTAGGGGCTTGGACAAGCCCCCTCTGTTGACAGCAGTAAAATCTGCTGCCCGTGGGATTATTGGGGTGGGGGGGTGTTAACCGCAGCTGTGTGCCCCCATGTCTCCAATTATCCAGATGAAACCCACATCTATAATATTTATAAACTGATATGTTTGTGCTGTAGCGAATCAGCCATGCAGAGTTCTGCTTAGAATTAAAGTTACAGCCATTGTTCCGATGTAGAGAAAAGGTCTAAGCATTTTAATAGTGTTCTTTATCAGGTGTGTGATTTGTGACAATCAGAATGTTAAAGGGGCAGTTCACCTCAAAATTGGAAAAAGATGTGTTTTAGAGGAGTTTTAGTGCAATATATACATCTAGGTTGTTCATCTGGGAGTTGCCTAGTTTTGGAGTTATCGACCATAGAAATGTAGGGCTTCTCTCTCGTATCACCGTGCAAAAGATACAAGTACGAGTACGTTGAGTTCAGTAGAAAAAAATTGTTTGCACATTAAACTGCTCGCTACAAAGTCTGTGCATTATCTTCAAAAAACGGGTCATGATTTCTGGTACGAGCCATTGCTGTTGGATTTCTCAAATGTATTTCTCTGCTGCTTTAATCACCACAGAAAGAATGCCATTCACTCCCATTATATTCGAGAGAAGCCTGACGTTTCTACGACCGATATCTCCAAAACTAGTCAACTCCGAGCAGAATCACCTAGATGGATAGACAGCTCTATCCATCCATCCATCCATTTTCCAAACCACTTATCCTACTGGGTCGTGGGGGGTCCGGAGCCTATCCCGGAAGCAATGGACACGAGGCAGGGAACAACCCAGGATGGGGGGACCAGCCCATCGCAGGGCACACTCACACACCATTCACTCACACACGCACACCTATGGGCAATTTAGTAACTCCAATTAGCCTCAGCATGTTTTTGGACTGTGGGGGGAAACCGGAGTACCCGGAAGAAACCCCACAACAACATGGGGAGAACATTCAAACTCCACTCACATGTGACCCAAGCGGAGACTCGAACCCGGGTCCCAGAGGTGTGAGGCAACAGTGCTAACCACTGCACCACCATATCGCCTCTAGACAGCTGTAAAGCCCCATTTAAATATATCTTTTTCAATTTTGGGGTGAACTGCCCCTTTGAATCATGATTTAATGCTTCCCTGCATTCAGCGGGGATACACCAACTTTTTATCTTCCATAAGCACCAAGAGAAATAACTGCCTGTGATTCTTCTGATATATTGGGTGAACTGGGCAAGCTATAGACATAAATTTAGAGATACTCAAGCTGAATTCTTGATAGTTTCCATTCCCCCGGGGGTCATGGATTAAATGTGGCATCTGTAGGTTTGTCTCGTGAGTCATAGTGTGCAACATTCTAGAAAACAGGGCTGTCATGAGGCAGAGAATAACTTAATAGCTCTGATTTGTGCCCGAGCAAAACCATGTGAAGTTGTCTGTCATTGAACAAAATGGGGTTTGACCTTTGGTTAAATTGGTTATTAGTGTATCCCCGTGCCTTACACCCGACATGAGTAGCCCAGGGCCATTTGCTTTTTAGTTTATTTTGTTTTCAAGATTCCCTCCCATATTGCATTACTTTGAGTTGAAAGCAGAGCCCCCACCCACCACTAATCACTGTGCTCTTAGCTTCAAATAGAAGCCTCATTAAGCAGATCTTCAGATGTGGTCAGACGAGCCTCACTCTTGATAGGAGAGCATATTAGCTTGCTGTTGATCTGTTCTTCTCCTTCTGATAGCTTTTATCCAACTATCTGTCCTGGGGTGGCCCGTATGAGGCTGTCTTCCGCGACCGTATGAGGCTGTCTTCCGCGACCGTATGAGGCTGTCTTCCGCGACCGTATGAGGCTGTCTTCCGCGACCGTATGAGGCTGTCTTCCCCGACCCTTCTTCTCTAAGGTTCTGTGTGTTACAGAAGAATGCAGGTACTTTATCCGATCTTGTGGGGAAACTGGATGTTTTTCACATGCTCCCTGTGACTCTCCACACAGTCAGCCTGGATCCAGCACCCCTGGAACAATTGAGTTAGGGTTTTGCTCACAGGGCCAATAGTGATGTGATTACTATGCCAGGCATGGGATTTGAACCCACAGCCTTCCAGTCATAGACACCAATCCTGAGTTCATTGAGCTACTAATGACTTGTCCAAATGCAACTACATGTAAGTTTCTATCTGCTCAGCAACCACTTACCATCTGAAATAACAGCTCTTTATTTACCTCATCAGAAGACCCCTGAGGGAGCAAATTCAGCATTCAGCAACTTTGCTCCTTTTTTGACACTGTAATATCATTGTTCAGAAGCATGCGACATTGTGTTCAAAATTGTTTTTTTTACCTCCCGCTAGTGGTCTGGCTCGTGGGGCTGTTGGTGAGGGGTTATGGTAGGGTTTTTGGTGTGGTGGTCTCATGACTTAAGTGCTCATCCTGGTTCCCCTGTTTGCATGAACATAATCAAACACACTTGAGGTTGTGGTACACGCAAATGCCACAGGGACTCTTCATGTGGACAGCCTCATCTCTGAAAGTTCTCTGGTTTCTTAGATTATAAAAATATATAGCCAGTTCTGAGAACTATATGGGGAAGCAATGAGTTGTCTTTCTGACTGTTGTCATGGAAACATGAGACATGAACATGTCAGATTTTCACAGACACTCGGTATGGTTTGTGGTTACCTGACTGGATGTTGCGATGTTTCTGTGAGGGTATTTCAGTCTTTTATTTATGAATATGACCACTGATAGTATTTGGATCGATGTTTCCATGAAGAACAGGGGTCATGTTACAGGTATTAAGGGTCTGAATTGTGTTCTCCACTCACTGAAAGATGTGCTGAGGGTCACGGTGTGTCTCTGTCCTCTGCCTGCCACCTACTGGCTGCACTGAGGCTGTTATCCACAGAACACTGTCTCCGAGGAGTATGTGTCAGCTTCTAGAATTATATTCTTCCCCACTGAGGGTCTCAGCTGTGTCTCTACTGAGTTAATAAATCAGGATTAATGGCTGAGATCATGCGAGGTTAGATATCTCCATGCTACATGTGGTCGAGGAAATCTTTTAATATGAACCGTGCAAGACCAATGTGGGAAAACTGAGACCCAGTATCCTGAAAGATCCAACTCATCCCTGAAAAACCAAGCCCAGAACATGCCATCTACAAGCATCAATGGGAATGTTACATCGCTGGTTCCTAACTTTAAATGAATCTGTAATTCTGTTTATTTATTCCATTTAGTATTAACAGCAAAACAGGCAGTCACTCCCAGTCGTGTGGTATAAATGCCCACAAATACTTTTACATTCATTTTTAAATACACTTTATTAATTGAACAATTATTAATTGAACTGTCACCCAGCTCTCTGACAGTAATGAAATGCACGGATACCGTTAGTGTTCAGTTCAGTTGAGCGGGTTTTCTGAATTAATCGCTGGACACTCCCTGCCCAGGCCCCACCCCACCCTACTGTCCTGCCCCTTTGAGCGAGTGAATGTTGGGGGAAGGGACACTGCAGGCTGGCTTTCTAATGGTTCACACTGGCATTTTAAACTGGCCATGTGAATACTGGGGTTTTGCGTATTTGGAGCGCTCCCCAGACACGCTGACTGTAGGTTTCTTAATGAACCTTACTAAATGCACAGTCAAATTACAATAATCCTGCGCCCAGCCCTGGGGTGTTTGTTGACCAGTGTGGGGTCCCTCACTGTCTCTAAGAGGCCGCTGATTATGGCTTCTGGGATACACCCTGACATTCAGTTTGTGCTACCTCGATGCTGTTCCTCCTTTGCTTATTATTCTGCAACACATTGTTTAATTAAGCGTGGAGTGTTTCTTTAGCAGAAAGGTCCCTATCCTAATGCTGCTGTAACACTCTGTATTCCATTGTCTGGCATCCATTCAGTTACCAGGCAGTCTGTGGTTTCCAGGAGCATTAGGCTGTGTAAACCTCCCTGGCTAACTGAGCATGCTCAATTCGACCGCTAATAATACCATCACCCAGTTGCAATCAATTCATCCAGGGACAATTACACTCTTCCTATGTCTGGATATTTCTTTCCATTGTATATTTACACTATTTTAGTAAACATGCACTACAGTGAAGAATTTTTTGGTTTTGTCCTACTTCATGTATATATATATATATATATATGTGTATATATATATATGTGTGTGTGTATATATATATGTGTGTATATATGTGTATATGTATATATGTATATGTGTATATATATGTATGTGTATGTATGTGTATGTATATATGTGTATGTATGTGTATATGTATGTATATGTATGTATAGTATATATGTACATAGTACTCTTAAATTATTTATTTTGAGATGTTATGCTGTTTTTTTTTTTTTTTTTTAATAAATTTGTCATTATATTGCCTGGTCAAGGAATTTATATGGTTTTGGGACTGGTCCACTGCAACAGATGCTTTCTACTTAGAACGATAACTCAAAAAGTATTTGACAGATCCTTGTGATACTCAGATGCAGACATATTGTATGGGTTAAGAACTGGATCTCATCAAATTTAGAAAAAAATGCATATAAATTGAAGCCGCAGTGCTTAGTGGAAGCAAAGGAATGGGTGACCTCAGAAGACATTTGACCATGTGAACATGATAACTGATAAGCAGTTTTTAATAGTCTTATGGTCTTGGATTTGATCTTATTACCACTTGATCATGTCTTAGATCTTATCTTGTTACCCCATTGATCTTATTACCGCAAAACAATGCATTATATGGATGAGATCTACACCAGAATTCCTTTTGAGTCAAATACCCTTGAAATTTAAGTAGCAGTATTTGGTGGCGGCAAAGAATGGAAAGGGCAACAGCAGAAGGCCTTTTGAACATAGATAATGTGGGGTGCCAAAAAATAATGGAGTGGGTTGCTAGACAATTTTCTGAATATGCTAAAAAAAAGTTATCATTAGCAGTCCATTAGCTAGTCAACAAAATTTATCTGGGAGTAAAATATATTCCATGTCCCTAGAGCTAAACTCTACAGCTGAGGATCGGACCGCCAAGGTCCCTGCCTTCGGCCACTGCCCAACTCGCATTCCACCCGACCCCTTTGGCCCCTCCTACAGGAGGTGAGCCCATTGTAGGGGGGACCCACATACCTTCTTTGGGCTGTGCCCGGCCAGGTCCCATGGGTGCCGATCTGGCCACCAGGCACTCGCCATCGAGCCCTACCCCCAGGCCTGGCTCCAGGGGGTGGCCCCGGTGACCCGCGTCCGGGTGAGGCAAACTGTGAATCCATGTTTTTATTCATCATAAGGGGTCCCTCCCCAAATGGAGGAGTTTTAGTATCTCAGGGTCTTGTTCATGAGTGAGGGAAGGATGGAGCGGGAAATCGACAGGTGGATCATTGCGGCGTCAGCAGTGATGCAGGTGCTGCATCAGTCTGTCATGGTGAAGAAGGAGCTGAGCCAAAAGGCAAAGCCCTCGATTTACCAATCGATCTATGTTCCTATCCTCATCTATGGTCATGAGCTATGGGTACTGACTGAAACAATGAGATCGCGAGTACAAGCGGCCGAAATGAGTTTCCTCCGCAGGATGGCTGGGCTCTCCCTTAGAGATAGGGTGAGGAGCTCGGTCATTCGGGAGAGACTCAGAGTAGAGCCGCTGCTCCTCCACATTGAGAGGAGCCATATGAGGTGGCTCAGGCATCTACTTAGGATGCCTCCTGGACACCTCCCTGGTGAGGTGTTCCGGGCATGTCCCACTGGGAGGAGGCCCCGGGGAAGACCCAGGACATACTGGAGGGACTATGTCTCTCAGCTGGCCTGTGAACGCCTCGGGATTTCCCCGGAAGAGCTGGATGAAGTGGCCGGGAGAGGAAAGTCTGGGTTTCCTTGCTGAGACTGCTGCCCCCATGACCCGACCTCGGATAAGCGGAAGATAATGGATAGATGGGTAAAATATATCATGCCCCCCTCGCTCCGCAAATTTTACATTGTGTCATGGGGTTTCTTATGGTGATCTGATTAACCTAATTACAGTGCGACAAGTCACATACTAAGCTGGGCTTTTAATAACGATTTCTTTTTAATAAATGGGGAGAGTTATTAGGTACACTTCGGTGGTATTACAGTCATATGTTTGGTGTTCTTGCCCACCTCCACAAAATACCAGACTAGCGTTGCTTTTGAAAATACTTGCAATACATGACAATGCTTCTGAAGATACTGTCAAATTATCATATACCATGGCTTAATGTATATATGATAGTATGAAAAACAAGATGCAAGTCTAATGTAGGGGCTAATGATATTGGAGGTGTGAGAGGAGTAGGGATTAGATGGGAGGGTGACAGAAAGTTGGCAGGTGGGGAGTTAGGAGCATTCTAAGAGCTTCAGAGTGACAGGTCCGTAAAAAAATTGGCAAATAATTGAATTGGTTTTGGTTGGGGGTGCAAAATCTCAAGTGGCTCCACTGGTGACTGGGTCCCCAGAGAACACATTGTTGTTCTGACAGCATCTAATTTATATTGTGTTCTTTAGTGTTCTGTATCATATACAGTGAATTGAGTGTCTGGAAATTTTGTTCTGTACTTCTTGTTTGGCACCAATCTACAACCAGTCTTGGTATGTTAGCACATACTGACAATAAAATGTTCAGAGTTCTGATGGTCCGCAGGCTATCGTGCCAAATGTCCCTGCGCTGCAGGTCTCTGCATGCAAGATGCCCACTCTTCAGAGCTCCTGGCTCCCCTATACCTCCTTTTTAGACTCAATTGACTTGGTGAAGCTCTAGGCCAATAAAGCTAACACCGCTGATAATTATCAATGTGGTTTGTACATCATGGGCTCCCACAGCAGTTAGGGTGACCTGGCCTTTGTAAGCCTTACTGCTCTTTGTTTCTGATTAAATCAGTCCTGCTGTTTCTTCATCTCTCAGGTAAAATGAGAACGTTTTCCCTCTTTGGCCCTGAAATCGGACACTAACACTGCTAATGTCATTACTGGCCTAAAGGTTGTTGTTAATGCCTGTCTGTTAACACGTGTGTGTGTGCGCGCGTTAGTTATATATTGCATTGTGGGGACCAAAAGTTCCCACAATGTGATACAAACTTATTAATTTCACGTTGTGGGGACCACTTTTTCGTTCCCACAAGGGGAAACTCAAATTTATAAAAATCTGTGACTGCAATCAAAAAGCTAAAAATGTCAAAAATCATGTATCTTATTTGGTTACTTATGGTTAAGGTTAGGGATGGGTAGGGGTTAAGCTTGTGGACAGTCCCCACAAAGATAGAAATGTAAAAACATCTGCGCGTGTGTGTGCATGTGTGTATGTGCGTGTGTGCGTGAGCGAGAGTGAATACGGGTATGTAGATATTTGGGCTTACCCTCAACTGGTCAAGCTCAGGTTGTGGCATTGGGGGGGGGAGGGTGAGTTTAAGTAGTGAAACGGGCCACTTGCCCCATCTGCATCAGGCCCTAACTAGATCCGTATGAGCCCCCCCCCCCCCCCCACAAGAGCTCTATTTAAAATGGATTTTATTGGTCAGAATGGAAAACAGCTATCAGCTCCCGGGCTCACTTTCCCTGTGCTGGCGAACCATGTAGTCTGTCCCTCAGTCTCACTCTGCATATGTGAACTCTGTAGACATACAGGCTCTGTGGATGCGCAGGTAAGTCTCCAAGTCCACTGCTTGCAAAATCGATCTTGATTCAGGAATTGTTTACTCCTAATGGCCGTTGCTCTCCTTCTGATTCCGCTCCTGTTAATTAACTTCGTTGCCACCATTCAGTAAGACTGCCATTATTGAACTTAACTATTCCACATCATTCTCTGCTGTGGAAAAACTTTATTTTTATGAAGAAAAACACGTTCCTAGTTTTTGTTCCAAATTAGCAGATTTTAATCCATGAAAGTTATTTCTGGAAACTTTTGAGTTGTTGCTGTATAATGAGATAAATGGACTCACTTTTTAATATACTTGTAAATATTTCTAACCGTATGTTTTTTATTTTTGTGAAGTTATTCTGTAAAAAATTAGAGAGCTAATGCTGACACTGTGCCATGCTGGAATGAGTGCGTCACTGAATCTGTTTCTCTCTGTGCCACAAGTCACTGTTGTGTGTCCAACAGTGTCCACAAGCAGTTTGGAGAGAAAGTTCTGGAACTTATGAGGATTCTAGCTCTCACTAGTGATGTGCGATATAGGAGGTGGTGACCAGCAGTTTATCTGACTACTCTGTGACAAGCCTGACCCCTGCTTGTACTCTTGTAGTTATATTGGGTTAGGCTGGAGATCAGCTCGTTGGCTTGACCAGCCCTATACTGTGTCTTGTTTGTGGGCATCAGCCATTCGGATCTGATTCCCTACCGGCCTCAGTGGATGTTGTCTGCACTCAGCCAGTCATCTGAGGCGTCCCAGCTCTTCTGTGTCTCCTGCTTCAGTGCTCCTGATCGACAGCTTTAATGTAGCCGTTACAGGGTCCCATGTGGTGGAAGCTCTCTGAAATGGAGGCCAGGAGAGGGATTCTTTCTGTGCAAACACTCGTCCTCCCTCTCCTGTCTAATCCTGGGTTTTGGATGGTGAGGGCTGTGAATACTGTAGCTGAGTTTTTGTTCTCCCCATTCTGGATTTGTGGTTCGTCCCTTTGTGAGCCCAGCTGGAGGCAGTGTTCCTGCCTCAACTGTTCAGAGCCTCCCTGTTGGATTGTAGGATTGTGGGACTGCCTCCTACATTCCTTAGCCATAAAGTGAGGGTTTTTTAGCTTGATTTCTTAAAAACATCTGAGAGGCTATCACAGCCTGCTTCTCTAAGAGTGTTTTCTGTCTTATCTCTACCAGCTCCTTATACCTCACTGGGTGTGATGTGACACAGCGAAGCTGAGCTTACCCTTATTTAGTTATCTAGCCATAGTTTTGTCCTAAAGTGCTAGCATGACTCGCAGTTTAACAGTATGTATGTTCACAAGGCTGGGTTTCACCCAGTCCTTTTTCTATAATAGAGTTGGGATTTAAGCTAAGCTGTCTTAGCTCTTCTTAAACAATCGGATGTTTATCTAAGTATCACAGCATGGCCCCATCGGTCACAACTATACAACTGAAGCATCTTAATCACTGTGCCCCCTGCTACCTTCCTGCGGTTTGGCAGCGGAATGGGAGCAGCCTGCTGGAACTGGATTGGTGGAGATAAGCCATATTCATTCTCTGCTGCGGCTCCTTGAACTTCCATTATGCCACAAAGAGGGAAATAACCACTGTTGATGCTTGGGTGGAAGGTGAAGGTGCGGAAATGGGTTCATCAAGAGTTCTGTCAGCTTTCTGCCCCCTATCCCCCCCCCCCCCCCCCCCGTTCTTCCTAGCCCTACTTCCACATGGGAAGACTGGGGGCTCACCATTTGGTGACAGAGCTGCACTTCTTGGAGTTCACCAGAGGGGCTGAAAAGGACTTTCCTGGTTCAGTCTTGACTGTTGTATACCCAGTTCAGCACTTTTATGGGAATACGGCGGAAGCCAGGCATTGTGGGTAATGCCATGTATCATCTTGGGAAACAATAGGGATGACTGCATTGGGTTAAGTGTCCACAGTGAAGTTCCTCTGTGTTTCCCAGCCCCACCCAGCACACAGAAACCCCCCAGCCTGCTTGGCAAACACAGTACGAGTCTTTTAAAACAGTTAAATCTTTTCTGAGTGTTTGTGTTTTTTACGGTGGGGGGGAGGGTGTTCATTTGGTTCATTTTTGAAGAGATAGTATTTACTGCAGAACCATTTATTTATTTAGTTTTTCTGTTTGCTTGTATCATTGTTTATTTTGTTGATTCCCACTATTGCCTTTGGGTCAAACTGTGACTCACTCTGACTTCCAGCAGCTGTCTGAGCCCCAGTTCAGTCCTGGTATGGGGTAGGTACAATGCCCTCTGAGAGCAAGCCCATCACCCAGGGCACATGCCAAACAAGATTTGCCCATAAAGTAAAGCCTAGTTGGTGTGGGCACAACCCTCAGGTGTGGAATCTGTGATGCTCAGGACCTACGATGCGGCAGCACCTGTTATCTGTACATAGGGTAGGATAACCGGCGATTCTTCAGTTTGTGACCTATTTATAGTTATAAAGGCCATTGTATGAATTTGGCTGGCTGGCTGAGGCATGCCCCCATTGTTTGTAGCAGTACTTTTTGAATGTTACTGTGATGATATGCCAGCATAGACTGGGGATGAAATGCAGAGGGATGTGCTTTAGATCCATTTGTATCAGGCTGTAATGAGAGGCGGGACCAGTGAGAGCAGCTGATTGGTTCACCAGGAGGTCTGCAGCAAGCCCTGCTCCCAGGGCACTTTTTAATTATTTTTTTCAAATGATAAAAGTGAATCTGATCTTGTTGCTGTAAAGTGAACAGTAATTATCCAACCAGTTTGTCATAGTAATTATCACGCCATTGCCCTGTGATGGAGTCTAAGCAGAATGAGCTGTAATGGAAACGACCTTGAATTTGATCTTTTCGTGTTTGCCGTTTCTCTCAATAAAGTTATATTGTCATATATCAAACCTCCAGCTAGTCCTCCATTTATATGAGACAAGGGACACGCTAGATGAGATCACAACCCATCACATTTGTGATGAATAGGTCTCTTTGCTTTAGAAATAACTGTTTTATTATATAGAGATCCATAAATTAGCTGGATTTATACTTTTTTTGTGCTTTTTAATGAAAGATAATAAAATAATATTTAATTGCAGCCTGATTTTAGTAAAATGTAAATATGCTCTCTATAGTTCTGCTGGTCATATTCTATTATTTCAAGGAAAGGTCTCTGTCCCTTGGCTGACAGCCTCAGATCACCCCAGACCTCTTGTCACATATACAGAGTCCACTTTCCTGGGATGTTTCTCAATGCCAAGAACGCAAAGATTGTACTTGTGGTTTTGGCAAGAATGGTCCCACTAACTTGCCTCCCAAGAACTCAGGGCACAATGTGGGGATTTTTACTATGCTCTGTACTTCTGTTCCTGGTAATGGAACTGGTTTTTGGCAGTGGAAGATGACATAAAACTCACAAGAACACAAGTACGGTCAAGTACACATATTGAGATACACCACTGGTCTCTGCAGTGCGTAGGGTAGCATGCATTTTGTGAAACATGTTCCTGAACATGTGACCTGGCAAAGCCGAACTCACCCTTGTTTAACCAATAGGGATAAGTACATGCTGACACATTAGGGGCATGTTAGTATATACACTTGCCTTTATTGATACATTGTGAAGAAAACTCCTCTCTCTCATTAGAATGGGTCATGGCAAAATGTTGAGTCCCAGAGGTGGCCTGTGACAACATGATCAAAATCGCCATTAACAGCCTGTCTAAGAATACTGTCTTGCAGGCCACGGCTCATTGTCTCTTAATATTATCACAAACTTTGAAGTGAGCAAGATGGTGGTGCTTAATAATAGCGATCCTTTATATAAAAGAACATGGGCATCAAAAGTCTGGGAGTATTTTAAGAAAAAAAGCAAACAATACAGTAGTGGTGCACAAATGTGGAAATTTAATAATCAATATTTTTTAATTTAATATTGTCAATAACTGACTAAACTCTAAGATCCATGCTGAGCTGGGAGAGAGCATTGCTGGCGTGAAACTTGCTAGCCCAGGTTAACAGAATAACATTAGGCTCAGCATAATTTTTTATTCTGTGGAAAATGAAAGATCTTTAAATACACATGGTATTTAAATATTGGCTGGTATCTTGATTTTTAATGAATATAGACCAATGTTTATACAATAAGCTGTGTTCAGGCATTACTTAAACTAAAAAATGTTGGACTGCTAAACAGAGCTTATATGCATGTTTTAAAAAGATTCAGATTTTGCTAGTTTGTTATATCTCCAGTGTTACTTGAACTTGAAGTCTAATGTGACTCTACTGATATCTAGCTGCAGCTGCACATGATTTTGTTATACCCATAATGTTCCTTGAATTGCATTACTGCAAACTGTAATACTTCTGTTAGCAGCCCTGAAATTGATTATTTTACTTTATTCTAAAATATTTTTTAGTTTGCTTATCTTCTTGCATTTTATTAGACAAAATGTTGACATTCGGATGGTCAGTGATTAATGTTTTCTTGTTGGTATTAATTTTTTAATGGCATAATCGCATTTTTATTACATTATTCAACAAATAAATTGTTTGATTAGTCGACTAATCATAGACAATAATCATCAGATTAATCAATACAAAATAATCATTAGGCGCAGCCCTACTGGTGTAGGTGTACCTCCGTTTGTTGTATAGACCTATTTACTAGGGCTGGAAGATTTTAGGTTGTGATGTTGCACAGAATCCCAGAATTCAGAGCTAAAATCTAAACATTGTTAGAATCTCATGTGAATGCTGGTGTTTCTTGGCTTAATTCTGCTTTAAAAATTGCCATATGGAGGCTTATGAAGGATGAAAAATATCATAATTTGCAATATTTGTTTTATTTTATTGAAAAGCTTTTCCCTTAAAATCTTAACATCTCATGCTATAAAGTGTACTTTCAGTGGTTGTCAGGCTTCTTTTTTTAGAGCTGAAGTGAAGTTTGATTAGAAAAGTTTTATAACCCTACTCATAATATGGTGGCTGTTCTTTTTTCTTTTTGCTATCTATTCATCATGCCTTTTTGAAAGCATTGAAATTTAGCTTGTATTTGCTTGCAGGCAGTATTTGTATTAGAAACTAATAATCTTTACATCACAGGTTAAGCATTAAACAAATATTAAAATATCAACGGTAATAATGAAGTTGTATCATTTGAGTCAGTATAAATCCTCTGGTGTAAAACACACAACAGGTTCCCCCATGTCATTATTTATGTAACAAAAATGGAGAGGCCATGTGTGGAAAAACATAAATGGCTTGTAGAACCACCTTTACCAGTAATAACTTGAAGTAGTTGTTTTCTATATGGCATTATCAGTCTCACATCATTGTGGAGGAATTCTGGCCCACACTTCTTGGGATCTGTGCTTGGGATCATTGTCCTGTTGCATGACCCAATTTGGTCAAGCTTTAGCTGTTGAACAGACGGCCTTCCATTTGACTCTACAAAACTTTGATATACAAAGGAATTTGTGGTGCCCAGGTCCAGTGGCTGCAAAACAAGCCCAAATCATAACTCCACGAACACCGTGCTTGACAGTTGGTATGAGGTGTTTTTGCTGATATGTTTGTTTGGTTTTCGCCAAACGTGGTACTATGCATTATGGCCAAACATTTCCACGTTGATCTCGTTTATGTGCAAAGGACATTGTTACAGAGGTATTTTAGCTTGTTCAGATGCAACTTTGGAAATCTAAGCCGTGCTACTAGATTCATTTTAGAGAGAAGAGGCTTTCTGGTGGCCAACCCTTCCAAACAAGCCATACTTCTTCAGTCTTTTTCTAGTTGTATTGTCATGAACTTTAATATTTAACATGTGAAGAGTCTGAGATTTAGCTCTTGGGTTTTTTTGCAGCTCCTCTGAGCATTGCACAGTTTGACCTTTTAGTGAATTTGCTGAAGATTGGTAGCTGTCTTGAATGTTTTCCACTTCTGAATATTCTTTCTCATTGTACAGTGATGTACTTCAAATTGTTTGGAAATGGCCTGACAACCGTTCCCAGATTTATGGGCAGCAACAGTTGTTCGTCTAATATCATTGCTTATGTCTTTCCTCCTTGACATTGTGTTAAAGCACACCTGAACTCTGGTGAGTCAGTGGCGTCCAAGTAGGGTACAGCCATTGGTTACCACCATGTGTTCCAGGCCTGAACTTCTGCCAAAACTTCTGCTTTTATAGAGGTGGCCACATGTGCTGATGACCAATTAATCATGTGCATTAGATTAGCAGCACCTGACTGCGACTTACACGCTTAATTCCTATGGAAGCAGTAAGGGTGACCTTAATTTTGCAACTTCTGCATTTTTGACTTCGTTTTTGTTAATTAAATAATGACATGGTGTAATATGTCATGTGTTATTGTTCATCTGAAGTTGTATTTACCTCATTTTAAGACCTGCTAAGGACCAGATGATTTTTTTTATTATGTCCTGATACGTAAACCTTAGCACTAAAATCTGGTGAACTTTGTTCTTCACGTGGCTGTACACATTTTGGAAAGGAAATGATCACATGGACTAGTTAAAGATGCTTGTCCAAACAGTTGTATGTGCATGTGTAGTCGATTCTTGAAAATTGAAGGTGTAAAAATATTTTGATAGTTAATTTCATATTTATGCATCCATCCATCTTCCTGCTGCAGATCCAATTTGGTTAGGGGCCTGGCAGAGGTACACCCTTGATGGGGATGTCAGTCCATCCCAGGACACAACATTCATGTGTTATGTTAAAATGTGCATACATAGCTTCTGATTTCAGCAGTGTTTTCCCTCTTCAATATGTTGAATTAATCAGTGCCAAGACACACACAGGCGCAAACACACACAAACACACAATGGGTTCCAGCTGCGCCAAATGGCCAGTGTACTCATGTCTGCACTGTCTTTTTGTTTTTATAGCTTAGCGCCAAAAGCCACGTAGATTAAGAGCCTCGGTCCAGACTGCCACAGTATCCTCCACCCGGGCCCTCCACTCCTGTTTCTCTGGCCTTAGGCACCTTCCCTTGGGCTCTCCATGTTAGCAGCCCTCTTCTACCAGCTTATTCAGGCCTAGAACATATGGCTGTAACCAATGACTTCAGCCTACATGGGATGCCACTGACCCACTCAAATTACGCCCCCAAGGGGAATGGAAGGGCTCTGCACCACTTAGATCCTGAAAGAGGTGCAGCTGAGCCCTTCAGCATACCAGTGTAAGAGTACTAGGGAACACTGAGTCGGTAATTACACAACCCCCTGAATCTTTTTCTACTGGCAGCCCCCTTTCAAAGAATATCAACCCCACAGAGATGTCAGATAGGTGAGGACCCCCACAGTCCAGCACCCCTGCCAGCAGACCTTGCTTCATCCAGGCTCCATGATCTACCACCTAACTCCAGGATGCTTATATGAAATAATAAGCTTCTTTTCAAACCGGAGTCATGTTTAGTGATGTTTATCATAATTTCATTCAGTTTATCACTTGGTTTATCTGGTATCAAGTATCATGTTTGGGTGAAACAAACTGTAGTTCAATCTGGAGTCTTTGACCTAATTTTGATCTAATTTTTGTGTGGCACAGACCTTTAGCAGACAAAAAATACCTGGCTGATTACCAGCAGGTTGGGTGTTTGACTGTTACAGCTTCGTTACTGTGAAATTACTACCATCTAGTGGATATTCTGAGGTATTGTTCTGCTTACGGCTGCATCACCAGTGGTAGTTTATTTGAGAACTGCGGATTGGGTATTTTGATTGAAAGTGGCCCATTCTTCTGCTAAGGTTAGTTTTTCACCTGTAGAAACTATGTATCAGTGATATAACCTTTTGACAGGTTTTACTGGCATGATTCTGCACCCAGAAGTGCTTTTAATTTTGTGATCACTGATTGTTAACCTTGTGGGTGGGGTGACAGAAAAACAGTAGATATTTATGCAGAACATTAGCTTCAATAAGTCTGTTTTAGCATACGTTTTTAGTTTTATGTAATGTTAAAGAACCTTTTCTAGCTATCTGTGAAATGACGTTAGAAACGTCAGTTGGCTTAACAATGTAACATAAAATAGGAATAAAATATTTAAATGAATGTGCGCAAGTTCCTTGATTGATTTTGGTAGCATGATAATTTAGCCAAAATACTGCCTAGGATAATTCTTTCTTCGTGTCTTCGGGATGTACTCCTGGTCGCCTCTAGGAGGAGTCAGATACCAATTCAAAGCATTGGTTCACCACATTTACCTGAAGGGGACCTGCATTGTGTTTAGGAAAATGGGTAGTTTGTTTGCTTCAGCTCCCTTTGGTCTTTTGCTTGAATCAGACAAAATTCACATAAGTAAAGAAAGGTTAAAACCAAAGTTAGCTGAAAATTTTCTGAAAGAGGTTTCCAAATGGGTTTAGATATTGTCTATGATTATTTTAACAGCTAGTGTAAAGGTGGAGATTTGATGGTTCTTTGAGATTAAAGTTTCGCAAGGAGTGATGTATTCCATGTGATACCATGGCAACTGTAGCATGTAGGATGTGAGAACTAGAAAATGAAATTCCTTCACCCTCCTTTCCTACCCACCATTATCCCCTGGTCAACCCGAGGAAAAAAAAATACTCACTTTGCTTTCTAATTACTAATTACCAAGCTGGGCTGTCAGATGTCACGTTTCAAATACGTACCTGTTTGCAGCTCATCAATGTTCGTCTCAGGGAAACAGAGAATGTGCCAGAAGGATTGGGCTTGCGCTTCAAAGCTGACCGCCCTGAGTGTCTATGGAGCCTCCATCGGGCTGTGGGGTCCAGACACGCTCCTGATGTTGGCACACCTCGCAGACTCTCAATGACCTTGACCATTCCAGCTGGACTGCCTCTTTCCCCAGTCCTCAAGATTTTGGTACTTAATGCTTTCCCCCCTTTTCCAGCCCCCTCCATATTAAGTGATGGGGGTGAGGGGTCACTGTTGGACCGGGTCTGCACGATTCTGCTAGACTCAACTCTCTTTTGCATAGCGAAGTGCAGCTTGTTACAAGGTGTGTTCCTTAACAGAATCTCTGTTGAACTTCCCTGAGGGGTGGGGGGATTAAATATGGCTGCAGCAGGTAGGAGTGAAGATAGAGGCAACTCCCACAGTCTCGCTGCAGACCTGGGGTCACATATGCAGCTTGTAGGCCCAGTTAAATATGGACTTAATATGGACAGTCCCCCAGTCTCCTGGCAGCGATGGGGCCAGATTATGCTCTATGGTCCCTGATTCCCACTTATATGAAGCTCATACTTCTGCTATTGCTGTTGACATTCATACAGGAAGAAAGTCTTGAGGTGGTAATCTCACATAGCTGCTTCATTAGTGCCTCCTATGGGCCTGACAAGTATTTCCCAGTTGCATTTGAGGAATGGACCCACCGTGGAAGGCTGTGTCTGAGGAATGGACCACCTGGGAGGGCTGTATCTGAGGTTATTGAGGGCAGTAAATTATAATAAATTGGTTCTGAAAACAGGTATAGGGGCCCCTTTTAAAATCGGGAAATAATCTTCGTAATGAGGGTAATGGGTCATTTATGGCAGGATAAAAATAGGTATTTACCTGCTGGCTGGAAGGCCCAATTTCCTCCATATGTAGCCTGTTCAGCAGTGAGCCTTTTAGAGATTTCAGCCTGTGTGAGACTCATGAAAGTCAGCAACCTGTAGAGTTTTTCCCGATTTACCCATAGTACCCTGACTGACAAGAGGGAGGCAGTAATCTCACAGTAATCTGACAGTTATGCATTTCTGGCAGAAAGTTTCACCATGCCATGTCTCTTGATAAGGACAAACTCGTGCTAGTGTTCTATCCTTTGTCTGAGGCAGAAGCGAAAACTTCTGGAACATTTTGTCAGGTCGGTTGGGACTGTTTCCACCATATGGCATGGTTTATCATCTTCAGGGCTAACGACGCTGGGCAGCTCTTGTAATAGCAGCCAACACATTGGATTGAGGTCGTATCAGAGATCTCCTGCTTTTGTGAAAGGACAGTGGTTTTTCAAGCTCAGCTGAAGATAAGGATGATGCTGGAGCCCATCACAGGACAATAATCTGTTTTTTGTCTCTTTTTTACTTTTAATACTGCAGAGAGATTGACTTCCTCGTATGTTCTCTCCCAACAAGATGCTTGCAGAGCTGGAGGGACATGCAGTGTTTTATTGGAAGGGCAAAGCAGAAGGACACACTCACCCAAAACTCTGATGGAGGGCAAGATGATGCCTCTTTATCTTTGACGCTCACACGCTAGCTCACTCGTTTGCTTTCTCTGTCCTGCCCTGGCAGGTAACTGAGCCCTGCAGTCAAGCCGCAATCTGTCTGTGTGATTAGAATCACGTCGGCCGTGAACGGCTGATTACACAGGAAGCGGCAGAAAGGAGCGTCTTTATATCTAAGGGTCGTGTATCAGGAGTGCCAATTATTTACCAATTGTTCTTGGAGAATACCAATCAGAGTTCTGCGGCACACTGTGAAAGGAGCTATACCGGGTACCCATCCATTTAACAGTGGATCCTGTGAGAGGGTGCAGAAACTGGGAGTTGGTGGGCAGTGGTTTTCGGGGGTAGCCTAAATAAGCTTTCTGCCCTTTGACCTTTGGGTGGGAGGCCCTGTTACCCTGGAGACTTGTGGTTTGTGTAGGTTAATCGTTGCTAATGCTGCTCAGGCATCTGCAGTGCTGTCGCCTCGGTGACCAGTGGCCGGGGGAGGTGCTGTGTTCTGCTCAAGGCCAGCCAGTTGATGCAAACGTGCAATTAATTTGACATTGTACATAAAAAAGACTAAAGTGAGAAATCAGGGTACATTATGAGTATGTGGGAAGATGTACCAGTAAACATATATACTGTATACATTATAAGTAAAAGTTGCTGCAGTTGCCCACATAATCCAGTCAAAACAATATCCAAAGATTACATACAAAGGGAGCTGGGAGAGAAAGTCGAAGATATCTATAGTATATATAGTATTGTGCGTTGCCTAGTAACATTGAAAAGTGCAGCAATTTCTAATCGGCAGAATGAAGAAGTCAGCTAGTGTACTGAAACAACTAATACAAATAGTGTTATGTGAATACTTTAAACAGAGGTTTTGATTGGCCATGGAAAGCACTTAATTTTGAAGCTAAAACGAATTTAGTCCAGTGGTTTTGTCTTAAGGGATTTGTCTTCCCTGCAGCAGATCTCTTCTTTTTTTCAGTATTGTGCCTAATTGTATTATTTATTTTGCATTTTAAAACATATAATCAATAATAAATGCACTTCATGAATGCATGCAGAGGGATAAAAAAACTCTTGCATATTTTTTAGAAGAGGCAATGTATGTGCACTGAAAGCCAATGGTTTGTGACTGGGGGCTGATGACTGCCCCATATTTTAGCTCCCATGACTAACGCAAGGATCTCAGTGAATTGGGGCGAGTGTTGATCTTTGGGGGGCATTTCACAGGAGCCTCTCTTATGCTTCTCCTGGAATTGTCGTTATCTGTAAGGATACTTAAGTGATGAAAAGACATCCTCCTCCAACATGCATCAGGTTGAAATGTAAAGCAAAACAAAGAAGCGACTCCATAGGTACTGACTGCAAATGTCAGTGTAAGATATGAACAAGCAGTGGGACAAAGAATGAACCACTGGATGGAGAGCATTTTAGTGAGTGATCGCATCTGCCTTGTGGTGAAGCGTTTCTGACTGGAATCTTCCGGAATCACCCTGATGCCTCGGGAAGGACCTGAAGTGGTTACTGAATGGAGATGGAAAGCAGTACAAACCATATGCCCAGTCTCTCAGCATATCTTCTCACACCAGAGTGTTTTGCACCCGCATTAGAACACCAAATTATGGAAATTCCCCTTTAATGAATGATGTCCATTGTAGTAAGGGTTATAAAATTCAATTGACCTATGTATTATGGTGGTTCAACACTTTAGACAATTGCTTACGTTTTCATATTTATATGAGTGCAATTGTAATGTAGTACAAGCACCTCCACCGATCTATACTTTTTTGGGTCTGTGTCTATAAGTAAAACAGAGCAAAATCATCCAGACTTTCCATTTTCTCTTTTTTTTCTGCTTCCGTATCATCTTTGAAATATATTTGCAAGTTCAAAAAGGGTCATTTTATTGGTTTTCCTCTGTCTTTAACTTTCCTTATAGTAATTAGATTAATCTTATTTCCATTGGGAAGGCCTCAATTTGAAGTGGTACACTGCAGGGCCTGAAAAAGGCAGGGGCCAGGGGGGTGATTCTTGTTTAATATGGGCTGTTTGGGCCATGTTCTGACTGAGCTATTTTGATGTGTTTCCTTGTCAGCTATTGTTTGTTCGTGTCCTGCTTTGAACTAAAAAAAGTTACAGTTTTTCCATGCCTCTGGCCATGGGTACCACTTACCCATGGCTCAGTTTGTGTGCAGACATCATGCAAGAGACAGACATTTTGACGAGACCCAGATTTGTGACTGGTTTTTATTTCCTTTTACATTTTTCTTGCTAAAATCGACATTTATTTACTCAAAATGTGCACAAAACAGGAAAGAGAAGCTAAAACAAACTGCCAGCCTTTAAAATATTACCTTTAAATGCCTCCGTGCTGCCAGCTCGTAGCGAGTTTTAAAATGCTAATTTACCACGTCTTAAAGCGGCAGGGATCTGCAGGGTGAGGTTTTAACATGTCCATGCAAAAATCCATGTAGTTTTATGGTTTAATGTGATGCGTAAATAAACATTTTAAAGGAGCGCACATAATGTGTTCTCTACATGTCCTTGAATAAGGTCCAATTAAGTGAGGTTGTGACAACCTTCAGTACTGCTAACTGCTCATTAAACATTTTCACTGGCTCTTGCACTGAGGTCAATACTTTATCACAAACCAATATGACTTAATAATGTATTGAAAATACATGTTAAAGTGTTGGTGGACACATTTTTGGAAATTCAGATTTATAGGGTATGAGACACCACATGGAGACGCAACTTTCAAGAAGTCTCTAGAAAGTTCCGCATTTATACCTGAACTATACACAGTTCTACTTTATAAACTGGGACTGCCTTGTTGGACTTCCTCTGCTGGCCCAGGGAGGATGGGCTCCCCCTTTCAGTCTGGTTCCTCCCAAGGTTTCTTCCTATGAGTGAGTTTTTCTTGCCACTGTCACCTCTGGCTTACTTTGCGGGGGCATTGGACAGGAATAAGTGTAAATCTGTTTGAGATAATGTAATGTCATGAAAATGCATTATATAAAGATTGATTGATTTATTGATTGATTGATTAGTTTGTGTCCATGGCTGAGTGTTGGCCTTTTGCGGCCTTGTGAACCAGGCTTCTGAACAAGGACAGAAGAAACCATTAAAAAAAGAGCCTCAGATATCTAACTACATACAGCCACAGAAAAAAATGAAGAGACCACTCTATTTTTAAACAAATATGCATTTTTAAATCCTTGCTTAATCGTGGTTCTGCTGCCAGAAAGCTACACTGAGCAGCAGGTTGCTTCCAGGTTCAAAATTTGTAAGACAGCAGTACACAAGAATAAGGTGAAACTGGAGATACTGGGAATGACCAAAAACCAAGCAGGTTAGGGGTGGAAGCATTTTTCTGATGCCAGAGATGACCAATAACTTATGCAACAGTTTAGCACCTACCCAGAATGCAGGTGTGAATCGGAGGATGACATCAAGTGACTTTCAAAAGGAATGGCAAACATTAAGCACAGGTGTGAAGTGCACTGCTAGGATAGTTTACATCAGGCTCCTAGAAGCAGGACTGAAGTCCCATAAAGCAAGGAAGAAACCCTTTATTAATGATGGACAGGGAAGAATCAGGCTTCAGTTTGCAAAAAAAGTATATATTATTCACAGCTCCACACCCATGAATTGAGAAATGAGTGAAACAAAAAATTGAGCTGTGGTTTTTTCCCATGGCTGTTTATGCATCCAGTAATGCCCATCCGAAAACCCCCAAACCTAAGACCCAGACACCACCACAGCCCGGAAGCTTCACCCATCTGTCCTCCAGAACAGGATGCCGTAAAGGGAGGAGGGGGGAATTAGAATGATTCCAAGGCCCACTGTGTGATAGGAGCCTTAAAAATTTTTAAACATAATTTGATTGGTCTGGATTGGGGTCCAATATTATATGCATTAATGGGACCTAAAATTTTAATTGGCACTTAGAAGTCCCACACCCAGCCTTTTCATGTTTGTCATCTCATAGGACAGAGAGAGCCAATCAGCAGGCAGGCTCTTCATACAGCTGAGACCTGACATTCAGGAGGTCCAGAGTTGTCCAGGCCAGCTGCCTGAACTTGTGTGGCATGGGAGACTTGCAGAAGTGATGATGTCTGGCTTTGTTGGTTAGGACTCTGTGCCAGTGACTGGAAGGTTGCCAGTTCAAATCCCGTGATTGGCCCTTGAGCAAGGTCGTTATCCCCAATTGCTCCCAGGACACTGTCTGACCCTGCTGTCTGATCTTCATGTGTATGTCAATTTGGATAAAAGCATATGTTAAATTGATAAATACAAAGCTTGTCTCTGTACCATAAAATGAGAGTTGGGTTAGGCATTTAGTCACATGACTACTAAATAAAGCTAAAATTGCAGTGATTCACATTGCGTTCTTGTGGAGAGCTTCTACGCTGCCCAAGTCATGCCACCCACGAGGAGCTGGTGGACCAGTTTCCTCTGAGGTACCAGGTTCTTACAATTATCATTAGTGAGACCTCTATCTGTCACCTCCTGAAAATGATGCTGTAAAACTCTTCAGTATTGCTATACAATCACATCTCAGCATATATACCCTAACGCATGCCTGGGGATAGTTTTTGTTCCCCGAGTTTGTCATATGTGAAGAAAGGGAAGGAAGGAGGGATCTGAAAAGTGATATTCTCCACAGTTGTTCTTCTCATTTACTGATGCATGTGATGCTGGGCAAAGCCTGCCTGGTGTGGCAGATGTTTCTGTGAGAGCTGAAGGTTCTTTATGTGTGAAGTACTGGGTCTCTCTCTAGCTCTGGGGTTTTTGCATTTAAAGCAGTCTGTGCTCTCATTTCAGACAAGAGGGATGCTGGTCCGACTCGGTAATGTCCTCAGATCTGAGGAGTGTTTCTACAGCCACTCCAGAGCACCCCCCATCCCCCACACACATGCTCCATCTCTATCGAGTCAGACCTCAGTGCTACCAGGTTAAGAGAGTTATCTACAGAAATTGGCTTGTTGTGGGAGTGTGGGTGGTGGGGTGTGTGTGTGTGTTTGTGTAGGTCTGTTACACCCACACCAAACATAAGATAATGAACTGTGGTTAAACTTTGATCTTGGATGTCTGCTGGTAAGGGATCTGTTTTAAATGAATTGGCTTAACTCTGTACAAGAGGGCACTCATGGTAGTTTTCTTTATTGGACTGTATGTGATAGAATGTAATACTATTGGTTTTGTTAAAATTGAATTTCCTCAGTCTTTGTGTGGGTGGCTCACTCTTGGCCCCACTCCCCTGCTGAGCAGCCATGAGGATGAACTCGGTACCCATCAGGGCTCCAAGGCCCAATGGCACTTGTCAGTTGAGGATGCCCAGGAACATACCTAGCAGTTTCAGCCATACTGAACCTCAGGTGTAGGGAGCCGCCCACTGGCCCAATGGCGGAATCCAATGGCGCAGCCGAAGGCTGTGAATGCGTGTTGGTCCTTCCAAGCGCTCCTGGGAATTACTTAACCTTTTTAATATACAAGATATTCTTTTAGACACATATCTGACTCCATTTTATTAAAGACCTTTATTTCAGTATATTGTAGTCATGACGTTTATGTTGTTCGGATTACTTCGAGACTCTCCTTTAGATTACCAACTCTAGTTTACCCCTGACGAAGGAGTCCGCCAGATTCGCCTCGGCCGACAGGGCGATCCGTGGGCTTGTTCCACAGGGTTTGTCTTAGAGGTACGGAAATCGCCACCATTTAAGACAATGCCAGCCTCTGATTATTCGGGTCCCTCGACCTATATAATTCCCCAAAGGCTCAGTGTCTGCCAATTACTGAGCATGTGGGTGCCTCGGAGATTAAGCCGATGTTTACCCAAACCACACGTACGTCCACCTCAGAGGCTCAGCCGGGGGCAGCCCATATCATAACATGTGTCAACCTCAGCGGCTGTGAAGGCGCACCTTTTATTGCGGTAGTTTGTACGAGGATTACTTTTGGCTCGTCTCAGGGACTTCGCCGATGCCGCCCATTGTCTTACCATGTGAGCGTCTCAGGGACTATGCCCGGTGCCTAGGAACATAGTGTGTATGCCCCTCAGAGGGTAGACCGGTACTTTTCATCAGCGTGTGTTGTGGGTTAAGTCGGCCCGTAACTGAGCGTGTGCGAACTCCAGAGGTGTAGTTTTGGTATCCACCTAACTTAACTTGGGCAGTCGAGTTTGGGACCCGGATAAAGGGGATTTAACCCAGTGGCTGCAAGATAGTATTTACCACTTTAGTCCTAATCAGGATAGAAGCCCAATCTGGAAAGTTTATAAAAGGTTAGCAAATCAGACAGTCATGAAGTAATCAAGACAACATTTATTAAACATATTACAATATCCAATCATTGACATGTGGCCACACATACTTGTAAATACAATTTGACAAATACAATATTAAACAATCACATTCCTCAGCTGAGAGTGCACAAAGTTCTGCGGAAAGTATCTGACTACAGATGGACTTTCACATAGTTCTCTGTGGGAGTTCTGATTACAGAGTGACTCCCCGAATTCTTCTGAGGTCCTACCTTAAGTATCCAAACCAGGTGATGGCATGTCTCTGAAGACTGACCAATTTCGGTCAATGGTTAATTTTAGGGGCATTGTTGGCCTTGGTTCTCAGGTCCCCAGCCAATCAGATCACTTTAGGGGGTGGTCGTAATTCCCTTGTTCTGCCATGTGAGAGTCTCTCTCAGTTTGGTGGGTTTAGCCGAAGTTTCTATAGTTCTCTTAGGGAAAACTATACTGCCTTAAATCTGAGTGTATAACACGCACCGTCTCATGCCTATTCAAACAAGACCAAACACGCGTATATTTTCTATGTGTGATGAATTATCCTGTTTATAGTGGAAAAGGTGTCTGTGTCTGGAGACTGACAGCTGTTGTTGCTGTGGATTGACTGTGGAACTCCGGCCACTCCGGAGGGTGAAAGGTCTTGCTTTTTCTGTGTTGCTCCAGTTATTCCTATCCAGTCTCTCAGAAGCCAGCAGGCTTTTGCCTTCCTTAAAAGGGGTGGTTTGACGAGTAGAGTCCAGTCTTGCCTGGGCCAGCAGAGCTCTGAAATAGACTGATGCAGGCTGATCAGAGTTGGGGCCTGCAGGACCGATAAGTTTTATGTCCTTACACAGGGGTGGGGTGTTTTGAGAATTTCAGTCTTACCAAGACATCCTGCAGTAGGCTTGTTTGGAAAATAAGCTTGAATGTCTCACAATAAATGTAAAGGCTAAAGAGATTCCGCATTACCATAGAGGGTGGGGTGGGGGGGGGGGATGGGAAGGGCACTGGGGACACTGGAATCTTGCCCCCAGATGTTACAGATTGCACAGTCCATCAGGAGATAGGCCCATAGGCAAGCTCAATGGTTGGCTGCTGATCATGCAGATCATGTGGAATAAAACATGCCCATCTGGCAGCTGCCGTTCAAACTGAAGGGAAGAGTGAGACAGGTGCTCTTTGGTGTCTGAGGTGCTGATCTTCTTGGGATGCCTGAATTTTGCACATTTGTTTGGTCACTCATTCTTATATTGGTAGGGAACAGAGAGGGTGTAGGTTTGGTTTCAACATTGGTAGGGACCAAACAGCCCCAAACTCCACATCCCCCTAAACACACACAGTACTCCCACAATATTGGTAGGGACATGTCAGTACCATCCATACCCAAACCTACACACTTGAAGAACAGAGAGCTTTGAAGCTTGCAATGAAATCAGCTTTTTTCGCTCTGTCGAGTTCCCAGCCCAGAATGGCTGGTGAATGTGCTGTTTGAATTGCGTCAGACACATCGATTCATCTGCTATGACCTGCCCAGTTCGAAAGTCAAAGCAACGGGTGGGATTATGGGGCATGGCGATGGAATTCTGCAGTTAGCATTAGTGTTACATCATTCATCCGCACCAAACGATGAATGACGGATGAATCCCATAACAGCTGCAGCTTCTGAATATGTGACTGGCAATGAAATTTACCTCCAATACCTCTGGAATAACGGTTGCAGCGGGAGATGGTCACCATAGACTCCAATGGGTCACATCGTAATTACTACTCATAAATTCCTAATATAGGAAAGCTGTGTTGAAGATGGCACTTGGAGCCCATTAATAAAGGATGTTATTAAAACTCATTTACGGAGGGCTGGTGGCTGTTCTTTGCTGCTTCGGAGATCAGCGGTAATGGAACAATCATGATTATCAAGCGCCGGGCATTAGAGGTGCACCAGGTGATGTCATATCTCCCCGTGGTTTTATATACCTCTCCTTTGGTGCAAATAATTATGGAAATGAGCACCTACCCAGAATGCAGGTGTTAATTATGCATGCATCAGGTGTTTTGACCAACGCATGCATCTGTGTATATGTACACATGTGTGCGTGAGCATCTGTGTGTGTGTGTTTGTGTGTGTGTGCGTGCATGTGTGTATGCATACCAAAAAGACAATCCATGATCTCCATTTCTCAGTTCCACATTTTCCATCCCTATCGTCTACTGTCTGAGTCCAAATACGCCAGGATTTCACACCCAAGGCTAGGTATAACTCAAAATGCTTTTTAAATATAACTACAGAGTAGAGTAGAGTAGTAGGAAAACAAATAATGTAAAGCTTATCAACCTTGTTCACCCCTGGCAGAGTTAATCGAGAAAGCTGTTTGAGTATGTTATCCTCTTTTTTTGAGAAATGGAATAATTGTTCAGGAGAACAGGCCTTGTTTATTCATTTAAATGTGGTGGCAGGTACTTCTGACTTCTGATAAGAAGAATGACTGTCGACATGAGGTTAATTTGCATCAGTGGCAGCCAGGAAGACTATAAACTTTATTTAGATGTTAGAAGGGCACTGAATCTGTAGTCCATCTTTGTACAGAATTTTTGTCATCTGGAACCTCGTGAACTTAGGAGGGAACCATAAGAAACAGACCATTTCTGGCATTGCAGTGACTTGGGCTTGCATCCCCCAGCATGGAAGCAGATCAGGCCCTGTGCAGCTGTTGTGGTTTAAAATTCATCTGAAGAAGTTCATCCCAGAGCCGAGTTATTGGTGGAGGGAGGGCTGCATTTTCCTGGTCCTGGAGCTCGCCAGGCCCCTGCTGGAGGGGAGGGACTGGCCTTGGCTTGCAATGGTGCACGACAGGAAGTTGGATATCTGTGAGTTCCCGGCTCTCCTTTACGTGAGGGAGGATCCTGGCTCCCCATGTTCACTTTTGGGGCTCCTGCCATGTAGCGTTGGATAAGTCATTTGCTTCGCTGGCCTCCTGTTATGTTCCACAGAACTGTCTCTTGAAAGCTGAGAGGAGCTTGGTGTGTCATGGAAATACATTGCGTGCTGGAGGTTTAACTGTTTGGGGCAGGGCGCGGTGGACCTTCTTAACCTAGGGAGATTTCCTGGACCCAGATATACAAGCCCAGTCACAAGCCACAAACTGTCTTACAGGGATTACTAGCTGACAGGGTTCCAGCAGCTTAGCGTACTGATCCGGCCCTCAGCCCCTCTATGGGATCTGAAGCATCATCCTGTCTGTGGGCCATGGAAAATAGGGCAATGATAACAACAGTAGTTACAGTTTTTTTTACAGTAGTATCTCAGAAAGTGACTTACAAAGCAGGGACCACTTTTAAAAAATAATATGTGCTCAAACACCATATAAAACACCATATAAAGGAACCATATAACCCAAAACACCATATAAAAAAAACTGAAACAAAAAAATACAGGTGCTCTAAAAATCTGCATAATTATTTAAATGATAATGATAATCCGATAACAGCTATTCAAGCGTCTTTTTTTTTGACAAGCACGTCTTGTATTTCTCATGTAATACGCTATTCCAGATGACCAAAAGTTCATCTGTTGTTCCAGCCCTGGATTATCTGCATGGTGCTGCTTGCCTGTAACAGATTCCAGCCATCCTCTGAATGCTGACTCATCATGCAGAACTTTGACTGTGGGGAGATGTAATTGCACCCAGCCGTACGGCTAATAAGGCAGACCTGAGATCTTTCTCAGAATGAGACAATTAAACATGCCGAGATCGTGTTTCTCTGGGGGTGGCCAGAGGGTGTGGGAGCCAAGCGCAGGTGCTTCTAGGCGTCTGTTGGGCCTGCATGACTGAGGATGATGTCAGATGAAGCCTGACTGTGTGGCTCTCCTTCGCACAGAGGCGTCTCTGAGGCGCTGGTCCTGACTGACCAAATTACACGGACAGTCTCCCGCTGCACACACGCAGGCTGCCTCAACCCCAGCCTGATCATTTCACCCTACACTGACAGAGCCATTCAAAGTTTTCATTCCGACGTCTGTAATTCTACAGGGTCCAGGACTAACTGTCACCTCGCAGAAGTGCTGACCCACACCCCGGACACGCCAGCCCAGGTCCCGAAGCTTCAGATCCTGCTCCTATCAGTGTTTTGTGACGAAAGGTAAGTGAAATAACTAGGAACAGATCTATAGGACCAGCAGCACGGGTTTCCAAATCCAGTCTATAGGCTGCAGGAATCTAATGATTTTCTTGGTAGCTCACATTTCTATCAAGCGACAATTGAAATGAATTTTCAAACTGCATTTTTTGTGTTTTAGAGAACAAAAGAGGAATTTGTTCTGCAGTCTGTATGGGCAGCTGGCCCATTGAACATAATTATGTGTTGGTATTATTTGCTGTGGTAGCGTGGATATTTACCTTCCAGAGCCCTCTAAAGGGAGTTCGAACCCTTCCTCTGAAACCCATGGTGATCTATACACTCGGTCCAAACCCGTCATAGCCATGAATCATCCTGGGAAAAGATGAGTCGTATTTGCAGCCAATGTCAGGCCAAAAAGGGACAGGAAGCAGGTGGGGCTGTGGGCGCCTTGTTCTTCCAAAAAGGAAGAAGATGAAACTCCCTCCATGAGAAAATTAGCATTTATATTTCCCATGCTGCCCCACTGGCGTGTGTGAGCGACCGTCATGGACCCCCACGCACTCCGGCATAATTGCGTATCGATTGGCCGCATCTGGGTAGGGTGGATCTTGAGGGGAGTGGCCAGGGGAGTCATGTCCTGTAATTTGATATGCTTGGTAATTAACAGGAGCAAAAGGGTCTCGGTGAGACCCCCACACACACATACACACTGGTCTACCAGCAGATTAAGCCAGCTTTCAGTCCTGCACTAAATTCTGTGTGTGAGTTGTTACTCTCTCTGTAGTGAACGTGCCCTAAGCGGCCAGTTACATTGCTCTGTGTGTTATTTTAATAAAACATCGTGGTGCATCGCCATGACTGCAGAATCATGGGCCTGGGCATCCGCTGCTGGTGCTGGGGGTTTATTAGTGTTTTGTAGCTTTTTCAGCATGTAGTGATCGTGTAAATGTGCAAGTCACATCCCTTCCGTTTCCAGCGCTTTTTTTAAATCGTGAGTGAAGTTTTCCTTTTTGGCAGTTCCTCGCTCTTTTCCTCAGGGAGCCTTAATGGCCTTGAGGACCTTTAATAGGGGCTGGGTTTCCAAGTGACGATAGGTGCGCATCCTTAGTTAATGGGGCGTAGAGTGGGGGGCTGTGTTTGAATCTGGCCTGTCGTGAATCCTCATCGCCATCCACCATTATTCTGTATGAATTTTCTTAGTGATAAATCTCCTTACATTCAGGAGGATGGAAAAACTCCATTTCCAAGCATAATCATTTTGCAATCTGCCCGCGAGACTGCAATCAGTAAACACAGAAGGAATCCTGTATTTTTCATAGAGACTGAACATATTTTTACTTGTCAAGGTAGGTAGAATGTATGCGAGATCTTTGATGACATCTTTTGGGCTGAATATTTTCATGCTGTTTCTGCTGGATACCAGGGTCAGGGTCAGGAGATGACACTCCCAAATGTGGCCGTCCTCATCCTTTATCAGCTGCTTCCTGCAGGATAACCTTTGGCCTTTTTGTAAGAAGTTGACATAAGTCATACAGTGAGCCACTGACTTGGGGACGGTTTGGTCAGTGCATCAGTGCCCCCCCCCCCCACCTGCTGTACAACCACCACAGCCCTTGTTCTTCTGCGTTGAGACTTGTTCCACTACTTGTTTGTAAAGCTGGAAAAATCATTCATGAGTGCTTGTCAAGGGGGTGTCTGCCCAGCCTCTGTAGATCCGAACCCCTCCACATCTGGAATGAAATCTTTTATATTTATTTTTTTTATTTCCGCTAGTCCTTGGATCTGCCAGGAGAGCTGCCTGTTCCCTGAGATTATCTCTGCTGCAGATAGGTGGTTTTATCTCCTGCTTATCTCTGCATCGGAAGCCTGAGATCTGCCTGGGGATTGGTCACCTCAGCTGGGCCGACCTGCCTTATTTCATTCTCATCACATACCGCTGCCAGGCTCCCATCTTCTCCCGATAAGCCTTTTGTTTTCATATGGGCTTTGTTTGCTGTATAAGATTATGTGAGAGAATGTTATCCTGTCTGACAGTTTGACCATCGATCTGGAATCCTGTGTGTGCTGTATTCTGGCCCTCTAGGAGATGCTTCAGAGGGCCATAGCATCACACTACTTGAAATTATTTGTGACCTGAACTGCAGCCTTAGGACCAAATTGGAGCGAGACCATGAATGGAATTATTTCCAGGGGCAGATCAGGCTGACAGAAGCCCAACTTCATTAACAGTCACCAGGGAGTGTCGCTTGTATGCTTCTGGGGTATTTTACTGCAGTATCAACCCATACAAGGACAGCATTGTAAGTTATTTGGGGAGGTCTTAAGGGAATTTAAATTCAAAAATGTGAAACCAAATAGAGCTGCGAAGCAGAGGTGCTGCAAGGATGTTAAACTCTTGTTTAAATGTTGTTTCTCTGTGGGGTAGAGGGATCAGTGAAATCAGGCAGGTTTGCCACACCCCATCCCAACAAAGGGCACATCTTTCACTAGCCACGATGTTTCTTGGGCAGCATTGAGGCTGGTATCATATCACAGGCGAAAATCTCCACCAACCCTCAAAACTACATATTTGCTGACATGGAACATTGCTAGTGTAGCTCTCAGGTCCCCAGAGAGAGACCTTGTCGTTTTGCTGCTCTGTTTCCAGCAGGAAAAATTTCAATTGAAAATGTGCAGAGGCATGAACTGGAGCATGCATGAGTGTAACACCACTAACGTTCTGCTAAAAATTTGCGTGAAGTAATCCCATTTAAATTCTCTCTGTGTACTCTAGAGACATTGCTATTCCATTTAATAGTCATGAAGAATTTGACTGCTAATCTATGAAGTGCAGTGTTTGCAATTTAAAACAAGTAACTTTTAATAATAATTTAACTCATCCTTTATTTTTTAATATAACCAGATTTGCTGCCATTAATTTAGATCCTGTACCACTTTCTAAAAGTCACAGCTGTATAATAATTAGAAAGTTTTGCGGCTGTCTGTTGGCAGTCCATTGGACTGTAGTTTGTCACACAGTAGGCGGGGGTGGGGGTGTGATTTGGCACAGGGGCGGGGCAGTGGGGGGGGGGGCAAGACAGTACTAGGTCTAGGTCAAGTTGGCTGTGTTTTCATAACGGGTTTCAGCATTTATGAATAGGAAGATATGACAGCTGTGATGACCACTATGTTTATCAAATGTTAAATATACAGCTTAAAGGCATCTAGGAACCCCCCCCACTACCAGCTTATAATAGATAATATGGAATATGGATGGATGGATTGATTAAAGACGAATGTGTTGCTTTTAGTCTTCATTTGTCCCCAGAGAATTGGCACTAATATCTCACAGGGACATTGAGGATTGAGTAGGGCAGCATGCCCCCAGGGGACAATCTCTGTCACACAGCTTGATGGAGAGCCTCCCAGGCCGCGAGGCAGCCCATGAGCCGTGGAGCAGGCTGTTCTCCATGCTCGTTTAGTACACATGCACGGGATGCGAGATGTGAGAATGCTTCATTAGCAGCTCTTAATGAGCCTATTTAAAGCTTTTTGTGTTCAGAATTAGTGCTGTTAGCTTCCATTCAGGAAAAAAAAACATGCAGCAAGAATTAAGAGCAAGTATTTTTGGTAACGGGAAAATCAGGATAAGAATAATGTGGTCCTTTCAGATGCCTGGGACAAGAACTGAGCCCAGAACTACTGTGACAAAAGTAACTGGCCTATGAAGTTCAGTGTTGTCTCCTGCAGTATAGCTTAAAAGAAAATAAATCTGGCAGTTGGCAGCCTTGTTAAAATCTTCACTATCGGTCATGCCACTGTTACCTTCTTTGACCAGTAATGTCAGCATGCAGATTTACTTGCTGTCAGCTGTGAGAATTGCTTCACCGCCTGACTATAAATGAGCTGTGTCATGGACTTTACCTTAGTGGGTGCATAACAAGCACCACTGTTAATTCTGTGACGTCTGTTCTGTATAAGTTAATTTTGACAAGCTGTGATTGACTGTCATCTGCGGTTCTGTGGCTGTAGTTTTAAATCAGATGGGTGCTGAAAATGCTGGTTTTCAGAGGTGTGATGACTGCCCTGACCGAGGAGACCCCCCACTTCCTGAAGTAAGCAGTCACATTGAAACTGACACCAATGAAGTGTCCATGCAGTAGTTCAGGGGCCCCAGAAACATTGCGGTCAGGTAGCCCAAGGTCTTACCTTATTGTGCTTAGCCTGATGAACATCTCACACAGCATGAGGCTGCAATGGGAGTCCACCAGTTATGTGGGCTCAGTTGTACACTACTGTGATGTAGCAGAGTCTCATGTAGGCCTCTAAACCCATTGAATCTGACAGACTTGATTGGGTAGAGCAGTATATGTTTCAGGCCTTGGCGTCTCCTTCTGCATGACTCTCTGCTTGATTCTTACTCCTTTGTGGCCTTTTGCAGAATCTAGTGAACATTCATTTTTTTGTTGATTCATTTTGTGTGTGTGTGTGTGTGTGTGTGTGTGTGTGTGTGTGTGTGTGTGTGTGTGTGTGTGTGTGTGTGTGTGTGTGAGAGAGAGAGAGAGAGAGAGAGAGAGAGAGAGAGGTATTATTCCAGAAATGAATTGGGAATTACCAGTTCTAATCCTGGGGTTAGCGGACTGATGCTGTCACTGGGCAAGACTTTTATCCCCCTGCTCGGGGGGTGCTGCATGCTGGTTGACCCCCTGCTGACCCCCCAAGCTTGCTCTCTACTGTATGTTCCTCTCATGGAGAGAAAAGGCAACTTCCTCATGGGGATCAATAAAGTATACCTATTCTAATTCAAAGTACCTGAATACCATTGCTTTTAAATATATGGTATACCATGGTATAATGTGTATACGGTATGAAAAACTAGATCAACTTCATCAAGGTTTTTGAAGACGGCATGGTTAGCTGATTACGGCATGAGGGTCAATGCCCGATGCTCTGTTAAGGCACCTTGTGTTTTGCGGATAGGCTAGGCAGGCCCCCCGGCCGTGACTCCCCCCCCGCCCCCCCTCCTTTGGGCTGTCCTGGATCTCCTCTCATATTCACCCGAGCCGCGCTGTGACCGGCTCCATTTACATCAGCCATGCGCTACTCTCACTCCTCACATGTTTCACTCTTCAATAATTAAAGCACAGCACCTGCTTCCTCTCAGCTTCTGAGTGGATGCATTAAAGGGTCCTGTGGGCGGTGCCGGCGTCACAGGCGGATGAGTCCTTGTTAACGCCAGAGCCATCGGTGTGTTGTAGGAGCGATAACCACTTCAATGACAGGCCCTCGTTTTCCCACTGAGATGTAAAAGGTTTAATCTAGATGGCATGGAAGTTTGCAGATTTAATGGGATTGTAATTAGTTTAATTGCTTGCTTGAAGCCGAATCACAGGTACATGTGAAGTATCATTCAGCAGAATAACTCATTGTGTCCTCGTAATTAGCTCTACAAGAGAAGCACCAATGCAAGCTGACAGCCGCTAAGGTGTTTCATAGATGGTGGAAGCTTCTAGAAGGCTTTTTGAAAGGGGGGTGTTTATTGGGGCGAATGTTATCTATTGATAGGAAAGAATACACTTGGTTTTAAGCTGTTTCCTTATTCACATACATTCCTGTAGACCTTTGACTTAGAGCCTTGCTCTGTATTACCTTCTGCTGGCCTGCCTTGGAACAGCATCATGGGAGTGCCAGCGGACTACTCGGGGTATCAGGCTCTGCTCGCCCATTCTACTCACGATTGGCCTGGCAGTCACACCCATGGTGCCATTCCAAGCAAAGCAGCTCCATAGGATCAGAGTCTGTGTAGAGAGGGTTGTGGTTTGTCCCTCGCGGAGGTGAAGGGGGGCCAGCAAGGCAGCGGCCATGGTGATAAACCACTCAGCAGGAACATGGCGGCCTCGACTCATGAAACCTCTCAAGCATAAAATGACATGCTGCCGAGCCCCTGACCTTTGCATATCTCACTGGGACATGTGGGGGGGTAAACTGGGATTTGCTGCAGTGTAATCTGGGCCTGCCTATGTTTGACAGTGAGCTTAATCTTCACTAAGCAGGCAATAAGCAGTCTTTGTTATACTTGCAGTCCTGAAGCTGTCAGCTGGTTTGGGCTATTCTTTCAGTGCAGGACATACCTCTACCTGAGTGCTTTGATGCCACTATTAGCCGATGCAACATTTCTGCTAGGTTGTTTATTCCAATTTTCTTCCTATCTAATGGTCAGTAAAGCTCACACTACTATAGACCAGTTGGGGATCACGTAATCTGAAGGGAGCCAGGACAGCAGATATATGAATGTGCATTGTATTTTGAAGAACATCTAGTTGCTCTCTCTGACATGGGGCTGGGCATGAAACAGGATCTTTGTTTAGAGAAAATGGTGTCCTTTTGGGGGAGATCCAAACTGTTTGGGCTGCAAACAAGGCGTTTTTGCCTTCCGGTATTTGTGGGATGAATTTGCAGGGTTGTTTTGGGGTTATGGCTTCTTCTGGGATACGAAGTGCTTAAAGACAAAACAGAACAAACCAATCTATAGATATCTCATAGGTAGCACAGGACAAATCAACACACAGGAGCTGATCACAGAGAACACCACACCAGCCTCTCACAGTAGGGTGTGGACAATAGGCATGGTGGGGTGAGGAATAGGTGGGGTCGATACAGTATATGTAAGATAAGATAAGGGTAGATTACACGAGACAAGATAAGATCCCAGGGGGAAATTCTTGTGCATAAAGTAGCGAGGTATATAAAGTACAAACAAAGCAATGCCAAAGAGCAAGGATGGTACACTATGCAAACAAATTAAAACGTACACAGCTTGCAATAGCATATGCTGGAAACAGAATACAGAAGAACCTTGAAACTCGAATACCTCTCGAACGCCTCTTAACTCGACCAACTTGGACGTCGAGCGGGTCTATCAAATTGTTTTCGACAAAATCTTGGAACTCGACTTTTCCTGCTAAAACTTGTATGGGTCAAAACACATTTAATTCTGCCAATTCAGACCTTGAATGGGTTGGTCAAAAAAAATCTAGCTGCAACTCAAGCAAAAACAACAAAACAGACCTTCTAAAACATGTACAGATCGAGATGCATCTCCCCTTCCAAACAATAACCCCTCCATCCCTCCTCCTCTCCACCTTCCACTTCCAGATTACTATCAGCTCACCCCAATATAGGTAAAGTGCTCATAAACTGTCATTTATTTCATGTTTATTGCTTTTGTATGTCTGCTCGTTCATGTGTTCATTACTTTTATATTGATTATTAATGCTTTTTACCATTAGTTAGGTAGGTGGGTAGGTTTAAATAAGCAATCATTTGGGAGTTTGTAATGGATTAAATTCATTCAAGTGGCAACATCATAAGGTTTGAGGGAGGTTTTTAACCAGGGCAGGGTAGACCATGTGTGATGATTGACGCTTGGCCAACCTTGGAACAGGACAGAATCCGTGACTTTAATGCTAAACTCAGGTGCTTTTATTGAACTCCAACTCTGTGCTGACTTTCTCCTTTCAGCTTACAAATAATTTATGGAAATTTGGGTTGGTAGAATAACAAATAAAGTGTTCATAATTTCATAAAAGCTACTTATATAGCTAGCTGTCTAACAGTTTTGCTGGTAGCAATCCCATACTATGGGAAAGCTAGCTGTATCCTAATATGCATATACAGAGAGTTGAAACTGAAGTTATTAATTCAAAATGAATGTTTTAATGAACTAGCAATCAATCAAAAGCATACTGCCTACTGTAAAAATGAGTTCTCTTTATAATTTGAGCCAGTTTCTTATTGAGCCTCTGAGTGGTATGAGAAACAAGAATGCTCTTTCATTCTGCCAGAGTCCAGATGCGCTGATGTTTCTAGGCGTGAACTGCTTTAATTAAAATTTCACATGTAACGAGCAGATTAGTCCCAGACTCACGTTAGAATTCTGAACCAGCATGTAAAAGGGCCTTGAGAGAGGCATCATTTTGTTAAATGCATTCTGCCAGGAGTGCAAAATTATTTTGTTAAATGGAAATGTCAGGTTTTTTTTTCAGTGTCTCAGCCGGAACTCTGCTCTGGTTTCCCCTATGTGAATTTGGGCTAATTGGCATTCCAAATGGTCCACAAAGTATGATAGTGTCAGAGTGTGTGTGTCTGCCCTGGGAGGGGCAGGCATCGCATTCATGGTGTACCCTTCCACTTTGAAGATGGATTATGCAGAAACTATTTAGAAAGCGTAGCCATTCTTGGGTACCTCGTCCTACATGGTTGAAGTGGGACCCTGTGGACAACATTGACAGACAGACTGGGGAAATGCTAAGGGAGAAAGCCTATGAAAGGGGCAGGCCAAGGCCTGAGTACTATGAGATGGGAAGGCCAGGGGCCGTATACTGCGAGGTGGGCAGGCCAGGGCCCGAGTACCTCAGGGTTGCCAGACCAGGGTCCGAGTACTGCAAGGTGGGCAGGCCTTGGCCCTACTCCTGCGAGGTGGGCAGACCAGGGTCCGAGTACTGTGAGGTGGGTTGGCCAGGATCCAAGTACTGTGAAGTGGACAGGCTACAGCCTAAATACTATGAGGTGGATAGGACAGGGCCCAAGTACTGCAAGGTTGGCAGGCCACAGCCTGAGTGTTGTGAGGTGAGCAGGCAAGGGTCCGAGTACTGTGAGGTAGACAGGCTGGAGCCCAAGTCCTGCAAGATGGGCAGACCAGGGTCCGAATCCTGCGAGGTGGACAGACCAGGGTCCGAGTACTGCGAAGTAGGCAGATAAGGGCCTGAGTCCTGCGAGGTGGGCAGACCATGGCCTGAGAACTGTGAGGTGGGCAAACCAGGTCCCGAGTACTGTGATTTGGCCAGGCTGGGGTCAGAGTTCTGCGAGATGGGCAGACCAGGGTCCGAATACTTTCAGGTGGGTAGGCCAGGGTCTAAGTACTGTGAGGTGGACAGGCTGGGGCCCAAGTCCTGCAAGGTGGGCAGAACAGGGTCCGAGTACTGTGAGTTAGGCAGATGAGGGCCTGAGTCCTGTGAGGTGGGCAGATCACAGCCCGAGTACTGCAAGGTGGGCAGACCAGGGTCCGAGTACTGCAAGGTGGGCAGGCCATGCCCTGAGAACTGTGAGGTGGTTAGACGAGGGCCCAAGTACTGTGAGATTGGTAGGCCAGGGCCCAAGTATTGTGAGATGAGCAGGCAATGGTCCAAATACTGCGAGGCGTGCAGACCAGGGCCCGAATCCTGCAAAGTGGGCAGAACAGGGCCTGAGTACTGGTCTCCACACATGCCGTCATTGGGTTTGCTACCTTCACTCCCTTTATCATCTCTTCGGCCAAAAAGAGGGCTTCCACAAAAATCTGACAATTTCATACATTGATCTTGATGTTTATTGTACTTACTATTTACTGTAAAGGCCATTGCACAGCAAGTTTTTGTTTTTTGTTTGAAATTGTCGTACATTTAAAAATAAATTTGACCTCACATTGTGTTAATCATGTTTACACACTTATTCTGAAACTTTTGTCCATCATTGAAGTTTTCGAAATGGGTTTGGAGTTTTGTGTTTTTTTGCATGTGTCAAAAGCTATTGAACTAAGGAGTTGTATGTATGTTGCTGTGCCCTGTACATCTACCAGTCACCTAGAACACACTTCTGATGCCACAGTTTGAATTGCCTATTAAACTTTAAGCATTATAAATAGCTGCATTTCCACGTATTCAAACCGCATTCGCATGGTAATTTGATGAATGACGCAGCGGTGAAACACGATCCAGAAACATCCCCATCAGCACCATAAAAGGGCAGAATGTGCCCAGGTGTGAATGGCTCATGCATACACATAAAAGTTACTACATATTCAATGGAAGGAGTCCAGAAATAGTGACATGAGTTTTTCTTATTTATTTATCCAACTGAATGTTGCAACTACACCATTTAGTCATCTTCATATAGCCAAGATTTTGGTGATCAGATATCTGGCATCAAAAGAAACTCCCACCATGTACTGCTTACAATGTACTTTTATAATGTTTCTGAAAGTGTTCCAAACTGCATTTTGCGATGTCTATACTTTGATGTCAAATTACAAACTTCACATAAACCTGACATATTTATAAAGTAAGAGTTTAATGCCAAATCAAATATATAAGAAATAATTTATTTGCCATGAATTAAGTTTGAAATGGTTGAAATAAGATATGTGTGACCATGCCCCAGTCAGTGAAAGTATGGTCCCTACCCCTAGACCCCAGAGGGTTAATATGTTTCTGATGTAGTTTGGAGCGGTGGCTCTGGGGCTGGGGATCTGTACCAGCAATTGGAAGGCTGCTGGTTCAAATCCCGTGAATGGAACAAAAGTAGTAATGATATCCCCTGTAGTCCACTTAAGATGTCTCAATCTGAGCGCAGTCAGAGGTACCTTGGTAAATGCTGGTCAAATTATTCCTAAGACAGGTGCTTTGGAGTGAAGTGCTTGCTCAGTGGCTGGGTAATGAATATGAGAGTTAACACAGTGCCTATGATTGCACTGGATGGATAGTCTCTTCACCCCCATTGGCCCAGTGGGGCTAACTGTCACTCTGCTTCTTCCGGGTTGGTGGAACTGAATTGCCTTGATAACCTCTTTTTCCTCTGTGGTCTCTAGTCCTCATTCCTTTCGGCCCCTGGAGGCTCAGCATGGTTTGTGTCTATCCTGTGTGGTCAGTGGGAGACTGGTAATGGCTTTGTGCTTCCCTGGGGCCTGACCTCTCTTCTGTTATTGCCTTTGTCTTAAAGGGGGCTGTCTGGGATTCGATTCAAGGGGGGGCAGGAGGGTTGGGAAGATGTGACTCACTATGGCAGAATGATGACCTGAGCATTGTGGAGGCATCATTGTGACCATGAACACATCCATAGGAATCTCTGCTTCATAGCTGTTCTCCACTGAGTTGCTCACCATCGATCTTCTCTCACATTCACTTGTGACATTTTCCAAATGCTGCTGGACAAGTGCTACTGTCATTTGCTTTTGTGGGCCTTCTAGCATGTTCTCTGCAGGGCATAGATGGGGATGATCAGAGAGCAGAAAGAGATGAACTGTGCACATGTGTTGCATGGTCATCCAGAAGATCATTTATCTTGCCCTACAAAACATGATCTTCCTCAGGAACCTCAAAGGTCATTTGGACTCTTTCGCTCCTAGCCTGAGAAATTCTGGTTCCATTTAATGCTTTTGAACTGGGAGGGAGTTGTAACCCTGTACTCGGTAAACATCTGCATCTGCAGGATCCCCCTGGCCCAGGTCCTTCCTGTCCCACAGTCCCAGCACAGACTGGGAGGGGTGGGATCTGGCACAGGGGCTTCATAGCCGCAGTCTCCCAGCTCTCCTGTGTTGGCTGCAGCCAGTTACATTGATTAATCATGGCTGCAGTGGGAGTGTGCAGGACTCCTGACCCAAGAGGTGCAGCTTGGGGCTTTCAGCCATGTTCACTGTCAGCGTGGCTTAAATGCTTCATTCGGGACATGAAGAGCCTGGACTGTCTTGTGTTCTGCATGCTCACTCCTGAGATTACATAGCCTCAGTGTCATAAGGCACCAGTGGCTGATCTGGGATTTGTGAATCACCAACAGATGCTGTGTCTGGAATTACCTGCTCCGCATGTGGACTGAGTGTACAGCCGAAGCTGGCTGTCAAAATATCATGTCGCTGTGAGTTCCCGATTCTGATCGGTCAGAACAGTGTTGATTAATTTCAGAGCCAGGCAAATCACAGTAGTAAAAGAATGCATGATTATAATCTTTAATTGTAAGTAACATTACTTTACATTCCAGTGGTCGAACATAATTTGAAATTAATGAAAACTGTATGGAATTGTGTAAGAAAATAGTTCTAGTAATAAATGCATTTTCGAACTGTAAACATGAAAATAATGTCTTTGGGTACAAACCTGTAAAGTCCAATGTGTAGTAATTGCGGTATAAGTGGGTTAATGTACTCCAAGCTGTGCACTACATGTGGGTGGTTCTTTTGCCTCTGCTGTGCACACAGTGATTTAGGGTTTGGATTATAGATTATGAAGCATTTTTGCACAAACAACCTTCGCTGCTACCATACAGTAACAAATACTGTATCCAGAATGTTACCACTGTTAATTTGCACTGTATGTTGTCCTGTCTGTCTTGTCAATCTGTACAGCTATGCTGTCCTGTCTGCACTTATGATGTTGCTCTGTTTTGTCCTGCTCTGTGTTGCACCATGGTCCTGGAGGAACGTTATCTCATTTCTCTATATACTGTGTGTATGGTTGAAATGACAATAAAACCTACTTGACTTGACTTGACTTGACTTGAAGAAGTGGGAGTAAATATCCCATGCCTGGATTCAAGGTTCTACTGCTGCTGCATAAGAGCTGCTGGTAGCGTCTTCGCCTTCTGTATGGAGCTTGGCTGTGTGAGTCAGGAAGACATCAATATGTGTGACTTCTTCCGGAACACATGTCTGATCAGTCCTCAGAGGTCTGTCTCTGCTAAATGAATGGTTACTTTGTCCAGCTGCTGTAATCTGGGGTCTCCTGTGTGGGGGTGATATAGGAAACTGAATGTGAGGTGTCTGAAAGCTAAAGCGTGCAGTGGAATTAACAGGGACAGTTGGGGAGAGCTCTCTGATTGGTAAATTGCCCTTCATGGGGGGGCCATACCACCGACCCTCACTCCTTAACTACGGTCTCCAGAGACAAGCCAGGCTCTAAGCTCATCCATGCTCCATAGGGCCACTGGTGAGTGGTGGTGGGGGGGGCTTATTGGAGGGGTGTGTCTGTGGTGTCATCTGAGCTGGGGAGCACCCTACCCCAGACAGTTGCATTGTCACTGCACACCTGTGCTCTAGCCGGAATGCCGTCATGGAGACTCTCTGTCTGGATCCGGAATGGCTCCGCACCCAAATTACCTCGGCAGCAGGAATGCACCTGACCACAGCATTCCGTCTGTCCTCCTAGCCTCCGATGAGTTCCGCAGACCCAAAATAGCACCGCTTTTTCATACTGCGGTGGGCTTTCTAACTTTACACTATGCCTTATTTCTGTGTTCACTGGCTAGATTTTGTTGTCCCACTTCCCCCCCCCCCCCAACTTGCATCTCAGGCCAAGTCGTCTCGCATCACGCTTGGACTGCCCTGTGGAAGCGAGCTGTACGCCAGTGGCTATTTTGGGTTCGTTCGTGCCCCAAGTAGCTTGAGCCTGCCTGTATGGTGTGCAGTGTGCACGCCTTGATTTTTAGGTGCCGTCTGTGCATCGCAAGGGTTCAGTTTTTTTTGAGGTTGGATTATAAGGGAGTTTGTCTCCTTATTTTTGCACGAGGGTGAAGCGACAGAGCCATGGGCTGGTGAGCGATGGGTGCATCAATAAAAGGGGATCTCGTGGCCATGTTCCCATGTGACCATATTGTCATGCGGGATGTTTCCATGTGACCATATTCCCATCTGGCCATATTTCCAATGACTATATTTTCATGTGGTTATATTCATAAAGACTATATTCCAAGGTGGCCATATTCCTAATGATCATATTTGCATGTGACCATGCTCCAATGTGGCCAGATTCCCATGTGACCATATTCCCAATGAATACTCTCCATAGATGCCCCTGATTCATGTGGTCAACATCTGCCAGGGTAACAGGGTCTGCCTTTAATTACATGAAAATTCATAATGGACCTGCTCTGTCCACCTGAGTTAGACAGCCAGGCTTGTTCCACACACACCTCTTAATGCTTCGTGGTTGGTCAATGTGTCGCTTAGCCCCAGAGGTCCAGAGAAGCGCTTAGAATGTGCCTTACGCTGGCCACCTGACCCCTTTAGTGGTGACGTACATCTTCACACATAATTAACCTTCAGAGCTCTGAAACGGTTTAACAGTTTCGGCCTAGTCTGTGTTCTGAATGGAGCCATATTCATTTAATATTTACATACATGCATCCATCCATCCATTCATTTATTCATTATGCCAATGCACCATCATGGAAAATCAGGATGCACTGGCCATAAGGCAGAGGACGCCCTGGATGCCTTATGGTGACTGGGCCCATAAACACACAAGGAATCAGATAAATTGCAGCTCATGGCAGCTGTAGACCTGTAGAGGTGTAGCTGCAGTGTTAGTTTTTGTGTTACATGCCGTTTAGTATGATTAAACTCCCTGAGAGTGATGTATCACAGTGCCTGTGAGCTCATTATTATTACAATGTCCTCCTTGTGGAGTTTGTCCATATTTATCTGTTTCTGGATCTGCTTCACCTTGTTCGAAAAATTTTCCTTTGTGTATTTTTTATAGTCTGATGTAGCAGAATCTCATGGTCCCAGAAGGGCTATTTCATACTTGCGGAGACTAAACATTCATTTTGTTGTCCTGTTTGTTTCTACAGGAGCATTTGTCTGCATTTCATGCTTCTGTTTCCCCCATTTTTTCTTTTAACCCATGTTAGAGTGGTTTCATTCCTATCAAGAGGCACTTATTTTTTAGTTTGAATTTTGCATCAAGATGGTAAGAGGAGCTCTTAATATTTCCTAAGGTTATATGTGCTTCATTGTATGTATGAAGGCAGACACATTTTGAAGTGGGGTATAATGTAAATCTTCAAACACAGATTCTTCAACTCCCTACTACTCATAGTTGTAAAAATGTGACTCAAAACCTGTTTGAGGTTTACTAACTAAACAGAAGAAATAGCATATATAGCATCAAGGTTGCTTGTGATGTTTCAATACGGATTACTGTGAATGAATATCACCTTGTATTCTATATTAGAGAAACCTTCAATGGGATTCATGAAAGACCTGATCTACAAATGTAAAGAAATATAGCCACAGCTAAAGCCCCCTTGGCATTAGGGAATGCTGTGGGGGTATGAGCAATTGCTGTTGGGAAGCGATTGTGCTTTTTTTATTGCCTGAAGGCCATGCCGCTGTACAGAAGTTCAGAAGTTGCTGCTTACCATCTTGTCTGAGCATCATGCTGTAAGATGTACGTCGGTCGCATGGTTAACAGTAAAGTTGATCGTGCGTATTTCCTGGGCTGACATGGCGCGAATGAAGCCTCTCCTGTGCAGGCCTGCCCCATCTGGCTAATGGCCAGTCTCTCTCCTGGCTGCCCTCTCTGGTGCTTCTGAACTGGACATCATTCAGACCTGTCCCTGAAAGCCAAAACTCAAAAGCCAAAAAGGAATGTGGACTGAAACTCATCACAAGCGAGTGCTGTTTGTACTGAATGTGTGATGATCTCCTCTAGGTTTCCTAGCTGCATTTCTAAACAATCGCAGTTTTAGAAGGCTGAGCTGTAAACCACAACAGAATGGGTTGTGGCCCAAACACCAGACCGGCTATGTGTGGGTGGAAGTGGATGGTTCGTTAAAGCCCCTCCACCACCACCATCTGGACTCATTGGACCATGGCTGAAAGTGGAAGGGGGTACACTATGGGTGGGACATTTCTGGCCCAGGCTAATAGGTGTCTTTTGCTACTCTCCCCCCACAAGAATGGTGGTCAGTATGTTCTAGACAGGGCGAGGACAGCTGGCTTGGTCAAGGGAGGCCCCTTGCAGACGATGGTCCAGAAGGTTATGAAGAACCTCAATTGGTCTCCAACTGAGGTCGTATCTATTTCAATGAGACCAGGTTGTTTACTCAGTCAACCATGTTGGTATAAATACATGACAAGCTGAGCCGTGTGATTAAACACACAGCTAAACAAAATTGTTCACAAAACCCCTATAGACCGATTGTTCATTCGAGTATTTCAACATGATATTTGAAGGTGAAGGAGATATTCCTTCCACAGTCCATTTTGTGCATCATGCATGTATTTTGTATTTAGTTTTTCTCACTAAAGGCCATAAAATGCCCATGGCCACTGAGATGTAGGTAACAGCTATACAACCTTCAGGTCGCTAGAGAGGCCATCTCACTAGGCATTCTGTTTGTGGACCAATGGGGCCAGGATTTCAGTCTGTAAATCGTGGCTCCAAGCCCGACTCATCCTCCAGGCAGGAAGGGACTTGAGCACCTGGTGGACAGAAAAGTGACCTCCTCTGTGGCTTTGGTGGGCTGGGTGAGGTGACCCCAGGCACTGACGGTTTCTGCTTACTAATAGGCTACAATATGCCAGCTGTGTCTACTTTATCCACTGAAACTCCTCTGGCTGGTGAAGCAGTAAATATGACTTCAGTCTACAGGCTTCTGCCTTCTGCTCCCTGGACCCCTCATGCAGCTCATGCACTCACGTCTGAAGATGTAAAACTACTTACGGCCCTAGTTCCTGTGTCCTACCCACCTTCCATTTTTTGACATTGTCACTGAGGTCTCTGTTTGGGTCTGAGGTATTCTGCTCTCTGGTATAAGGAGGTGGCTTATAACTTCCTTAGGATCTGAAGAATAGAAGGCAACGTGAAGATAAGGAGGTTGGAGGTGCAGGACTGTGAGCTCCTGCTATAGGTCCACAAGCCAACGTGACATAAAGGTTCTGGAAAATTTCCACACAGGGCACAATGTACAGTGCTGACCTCCAGTTTAACCACACATGGTATTATGGGTAGTCTCTGCACTGCATTTTGCCACAGTATATGGGGATTGGTGTTCTGTCTCTGATGAAAAAAAGTAATAATCTGGCAGTTTTACAGCTTTTGTTTCTCTTAGCTCCCAGGGAAGAATATATTCACATTTATACACTAGTGCTCTCCAGGCAAATGTTTAGTTATATTTTTTGACTAATGCTTTACTACAGCAGTTGAGAAAACTCTTACGAACATGGAGTCATGAGATTTTGGGTTCCTAGCACCCTAAAAAAGGAATTGCTGTCAAGAAAAGGACTTAACCATTATTTGATTCATTAATACCCACTTAGTTAAATGTTTAAAACTGTGAGTTGTACAGGACAGCTGGAATCAGAAATGAACTGAAATATTTTGACATTACACAGATGGCAATTTTATGACTGTCTTTGTTCTCAAAACACACGCTGCTTGCTTGTTTGTGGAACAGCTGTGATCTGAATTTGGCTTATTGTGGCTCTTTATTGAGTGAATGGCTTGAATTTGAAATTTGAATAACTTTAATTAAAATGACGTAAAACGAAACGTGCTTCGCTGACATTCATTCATTTTTCAGTTGTGCTAAACTGAATTATTCTTAGGTGTCACTGCAATGGGGAGAAAAACTAGGTGTTTGTAAACACTGGCGTTCACAAAATAAATTCCTCGATTATTTGAGCAATGAGTTTGTAATTAAAGTATATTCAAATTTCGTAAATGATCATATGCAAGTAACATATTTTGTTTTTAAGTGCAAATGTCACACATGTATTCCTTGTGGACCGTGTTCAATTAAAGTTTCATTCAAGCCATAATTAAGAGCTCAGCTGGACTCAAAAGCTCTATTTGCTGCAAGGGCTAGGGTTTGGAAGCACTGCACCCCCAAGCAACCATGGCTATCCTACTCACTGGAATTACAAGCACAGCTTAATGAATCCATTATCGGTTCTCTTCTCTGAACACCCTTTTGTCTGTGTAGCACGTTGACCCTACCCTCTCTGCAACTGAGTAGCCAGCTTTCAGAATCTGGGTCACCAAGGACAAGTTTAGTAAAAATGTCCAGTTCTGTCTTTGGCTGATAAAGGTTAACAGTAACAGATCATTGGTGCACATGGACAAGCAGTAGGAATGTTTAGAAAAGGGGGATATATGGCCAGCATTCAAAGTTGTTTACTGTCTCCATTGCGTCCTTCAGCAGAAAATTACCCTTTACAGTGGTAGTTGTACATAGTACAGCCTGAAACTTGTACCAAAAAAGCGGCCACATACATGGAAAATAGTGTTTTCTAGAAATGATCAAGATTCTCAACCTCAGACTTTCCACTGTTGAACTTTTTAATCCTGTAAATGAAAAGCCCACAGGCTGGCTTGTCACCTGTGTATCAGTCTATTGTGATCAGAAGCACTGTGTGTATCGTACTTTCTGACAGTTATTTAAGGCCATGTTTACTTTTACAGTGTCTCCTGCTGCTGTTTAAACTTGCTGTTCAGAAGCAGGTCCTGATCGCTGCCACGGGTGTCAGGACATGATGCTTTCGTATCTGCAGGTTGCTTGTGTATTCTCTGAGGGCTCTGAGTCTTGCAGCTTCCTGGAATGAAATTGAGTTTATTTCTAGTATTTTTTTTTTTGGATGAGTCTACCTCTGTCATTCGTTTGAAGTTATCCTTAGGGTAAACTTGGTTTCGATTTAAGCAGATCAGAGGCTCTGATCTGTCGACGAATTGTAACAAGTATGAATCCGTTGCGGTAACACACTTGTGGTTATGGAATCACACTACACTGCCTCCTACTGGGTGGGTGAGCCATTATGTCTCAGTGTTTCCTGCAGATTCCAGAGTTCTGGAGATCTCTGTGTGAGCGTGAACTGGCATGACTTTCCTCGTCTTTTGGACAAGACAGTGCATCCTTGCTGACTCTCTGCTTCCTTCCATCTATGCTGCCGTTGGTCTTTTTCAGTTTACTTCCTGAATGGTGCCGGCATTTCTTTTTCTGGACATGATCCATGCACTCGATTTGGAACAGTCTCTAAAAGCCTCTCGCAACCTGTGACCTCTACACCCTGTGTCAGTGCTGATCAGCATTGCTTTAGATTCATCATTTTAGATTCACCAATGTGGACTGGCAGCAGGCTGTCTGCTAACAACACCTACCCTGCACCATAAGCACAATCCTTAATAATGTGATGCCAGTATTTGTAATCAGCCTGATTTTCAGATCTCACATTGGATGTCCTGAATTATTCCATAATAGCACTCCCTCAACGGTTCAACAACTATTTCTTCTTCTTTTCTGATCACTAAACTCCCTGTAGAGTTTTTCAGTCACAAGTAACCCTGTGAGTAGTGGTGACATAGCTAACTATCATTCTTTCTCTAGGAACACCTGGATTGGATTCTATTAATATGGCAGAAATATCATACCTGAGCATCAGGATTAAAAGCATTATTATTTTACACATTATAGTAAATAACAGGGAATTTTAATAAAAAATTTGTATTAGTGCTTAAACAAAGGGAAAACAAGATAGCGATAGAGAGCATTGCACCTCTCTCTATGGTGGATGTGAGGACATAGGGCAGCGGAGTGCCTGTTGGAGGCTGGTGTGAGGATGAAGGGGAGTGGAACACCTGTACAGGGCTGGTGTGAGGGTGTAGGACAGCGGGATTCCAATATATGGCTGATTTGAGGGTGTAGAGCAGCAAGGTGTTTGTCGGGGGCCTATGTGAGAATATAGAATAGTGGGGTGCCTGCAGGAGTCTGATGTCAGGGTGTAAGATAGCAGAGTGCCTGTTCATGTCTGACATGATGATGTTGGGCCTATGTGAGGGTGCAGGACAGTGGGTTTCCTGAAGGGGGCTGATGTGAGGGTGTAGGACAGCAGGGTGGCTGTATATGGTTGATACACTAAAATTGCCTACTGTGGCCTTATGAAAATCTGGCCACTTAGTCATCCCCTGTATTTAATTGGTGAATTCTCTCCTGCCCCTTCACCACCTTAGCTACTGACTGGTGAGCGCACTGGTGCAGAATGGCTGCTATCACATCATCCAGGTGGGGGCTACGGTGACTCCCCATTGCTTCTGTAATTAGCTGTGGCGTCATGAAAAGTGCTATATAAATGCAACATTCATTCATTCTTTCATTCATTGGACAGTGGGGCACCTGTCGGGGGCTGATGTGAGGATGTAGCACAGCAGGGTGCCCGTATGTAGCTGATGTGAGGGTGTAGGATAGCGGGGCACCTGTACATGGCTGATGTGAGTATGTAGGACAGCAGGGCACAGCAGGGCCACATGACCTGGGTTTGCCTATGAGCACCCAGGATGTGTGGAAGCGTCTAAGAGTGTAGGCATGTAACTTGGGGATGCAGGGGATGAGACTCCTGCCTCTCCTTGCTGAATGGGCATTGGTGCTGAGATGCACAGCTGATGCACAGCCTGCATTGTCACACAGCGGGTTGCTCATTCTAATCAAAGCTGATCTCCAGCCCTACGTGGCCAGTGAGCATGACTTGGGCTTTGGGTGTCATGGGAGTCAGCAGCAGGTTAAAGATGTATTATTATGTCAACAAGCTGCCTCAGGCCACTTTGAGGCGGAATCAGTTCATCTATCGGGATGAGGTTAGCGTCAATAAATCATGGTCCGGTGGTCCATGTTGCCATGTGTTTTGCTGTCGGGGTTCCCCTCTGTGACAGGAGTCCATTACTGTGGCATCTGTCATTTCCCAGGCTGCATCTGTGCACTGAAAAAAAGAAAGAAGGGGAGATGGCTGGTTGTGAGTGTTACCCAATGGACTCGGGGTCCTCTCAAGCTTGGTCCATTAGCAGGATGATGATGATGATGATGATGATCTAGACCGCTAAGCCCATGAACCCCCAAAAACACTTCTGAAACATTTGAATGACGTAAATAAATAAGGTGGTCAGGAATTAAGTTTCCACCAAGGTCTAAAGGGGAAAGACTGTTCCTGAATGACTTAATGTATCCTAAGGCTAGACCCTAATGAACATAAGCATCTGACAACGTAACATTTTGTGCAAAACAAACAAGCAAACAGAGTCCGCTCTCTGCTTATGACTCTGAACCTGTTAAAGATATTACTGAACTTTCCTGGGAAGCATATGGCAAATAGCTTAAATATCTCTGGCAATCTTCAGAAAATGAGAACAGTAATAGGATAAACACTCATCTCTAGAAGAGCGCTGGCTTTCTGTATGCGACTGTGCGTTATTTTCCATGTCTGTTTGTATGAGAGCCCCCAGTGTCAGCTGGTGACCTCTGTCCCTACTAAACCACCCCCCCCGCCACGCGCTAGCTGCTATCTCCTTGTCGTGCCTGAGATAGTGTCATAATTCCAGAGTCTGGGAAAGGCGGGTCGGCCATGCACCTTAGAAGGAAGAGTTGAGGTGTTGGGAGCCCGTTTGCCAGCACTACGCGTCCCTGTGGCCAGGCTATTTACAGTATGAAAGATCTGGAATATCCTAACGAGAGGAGCGGCACATTAAAAGAAGGGCAAAGCTGTTAATTACGTTAGGGACATTACAAGAGGACCATGGTGAAGTCAGAGGCTAAACACGGTGTGGCAGGCAGCCTCAGTTTAGCTAAGCAACTGAAAGCTTCCCAGTCACGCTGTGGCTGACAGCGGCACCTATCTGGGCTCAGCGGATCCCACACTCCTTCCTGTCACCTCATGATTTTTTCATTCCTCGATAGCCTCTGGCTTGCCGAAGCCTAGGTGGGGGCTACATGAAAGCACGGAGCACCTACGGCGATTGTGGGGGGGGAGCCGTGAGCTCGTTTAAGGCATGTTGCGAGAGAGGGAAGAGAAGCTGGGGCCGGCGACGGGCACTCTGATTGGTCAGGGGGTGGGGTCTTTCTGGAGGAGGACAGGCAGAGAGAGGTGGGAGGGGGAAGCAAGCAGAGGAAAAGGGGCTGCGCTCCAGCTGGGAGAGGGAATGTCTGTCACTCAAGGCCGGTGATAGGAGCGACGGAGCAGAGCTGCAGCTGAGCGGCAAAGCCGAGGAGAGCAGGAAGGAGGGGGGGGGGGTTCTGAGAGTGAGAGGAGATCCAGAAAGTTCAACGGAAGAGGATGAGCACTGCAGGCAGCTGAGTCTGGAATAGTAAGGAGTCAGGAGGACCTGGAGCACAGGGAGCAGGATCTGAGTAAGCGGGAGATGAGCCCTGCTGGAACGGCTGCAGCCTGAGTACCTGGCAGTGGAACGGCGAGCCTGGGGTGAGCGTATGCGTCCGCCCCCCAGCAGCCCGGGACAGAGACCACTCTGCCCCTATCCACACGCCAAGTTGACACCGGGACTGACATCTCACAGAGGGACTGTTTTTCGAGACATGAGAGTGTGGGAGCGTGAGAGCAGCCATGGAGAAGTCGAGTAGCGAAGAGTCGGCTATCCACCGCAGCCCCTCGTTGGACAGCCACGACTCTGACTTTGCCCGCGCCTCTGCCCAGGGCCGCCCCTTCGGGGGCCGTGGCTTCACTGCCGGTGCCTTCTACGGCACAACGGGCCCCCGTGGCGGGTCCACTGGCACCGCACCGGTCGGGGACAAGTACAAGTCACCCAAGAGTGGGAAGTACGTGGTGTTTTACCTGGACCTATCCTTTGTGTTCCTCCTAGAGTTCAAGAAGTGTGACATGGCGCAGGGCTGCGTCTGCTGCTTGAAGTACATGATGTTCCTCTTCAACCTCATCTTCTGGGTAAGTGCAGCACCCCGTCTCTCACCTCCTGACTCACAATCTATTCTCCTTCCTCGCATCATCGTATTTATTCTCCGTTTCTTGTCAGTGGTTCTCAAACCGCATCTCCTTGTCCATGCTCCCTGCTTGCTCCTCTCCTACTTTTCATCCCCTGTCTGCACGTGCAGATGGGGAGATCGTGCCAGCCTGTAGCAGAGGCAGATCCTTGAAGTTTGCCGGTTATGGGTTTCTGTACAGCAGCACAGGGTCACAGCTCTGTCAGAAATAACCCTTCAGATGTTTTGCTCTCGCGTATAGAAAGGCTGTTTTTCTGTACTGTTATCAGATTTCTCCTATGTCTGCAAATCATGCGTTTGACAGTCCAGAGTGCTGTGGGGAAGGGGGAGTGGTGTTCGTAGCATCGTCTCAGCCATTTGTGGAACTCAGAGAATCCTTGCCGTTTCAGAAGCATGGGATAATGGGATTAGCATGCAAGTTGTGCTGCATTAGCCTTTGGAGATTGATCCCTGTAGCTGTGGTGTTGAAAGTGGCACCCACAGTGGCAGTGTCATGCTGTAAGACAGTGAGAGGCGAGGTGTCTGGGAGGTGGGCATCTTTTCTCTGGCAGCCCCCTTCACAGACGGTGAGTGCTGAGGGGGTGCAGGGTCCCCAGTGTGTCTGCTAGCATGTGCTTAAGTATTGAGTAAATAAGACAGTGTCACTCAGTCAGGGTGCCATGTGAACCTGGGGGGGTACATTATGTCACACCCCCCTCCTCTGCTTGTCATCCTCTGACCCCCCCCCCCCCCCGCCCCCCCCCCCCCCCCCCCCCGCAGGGATGATATCAGCCCCCACTGAGCAGTCCCTGGGAGAGGTGGCCTCTTCAGTTTCTTGCACTAACCTAAAGGGGAGATCCTTGAAGGGGGATTGGGTGAAGTTTCAGGACGAGAGGGCAGCACATGTCAAGGCCGTAGTGTGGCTGTTCAGGAACGAGGGGGTGTGTGATATCACTCTGAAGAGGCAGCACATGTAGCAGACTCTTACCCTGATATTTAACTGGAATATGATTTGATACATAGCAATTTTGATGTACCTATTCTATTATATTTTTACATACTGCTTAAAGTATAACATCTCATATAATATCTTTATATGTATATATCAAAATGAAGCATAAACAGTGAATTGTGTGAATCCTTGTGAATGGTAAGGTTATGTTACAGGCTCTTACCGTGATACGTGATCAGAGGTGAGGGGGGGCTGGGCTCCCAGCTGTGCCCCCCCACCTCGGCCCCCTGGCCCTACCTCTGCTCCCTCACCCTCAGCCACGAAGCAGCTGCTTGCTGCCATATGGTTCCTCTGTCTGACAGGATTAGACCGGCCTTCATTGAACTCAGCCCCCCCCTCCCCCACGGAAAATTCTTCCAGACCGTCCCAGTGAGCTGACCATACCATCCTTCCCAGCGGGAACTTTCTGGACGGCGCCCTGAACAAGACAAACTGCTGTCACACCCTGGATTTTTGATAATCTTGTATTGCTCTCTGGAAGTCTCCACCATGGTCCTCTTGGAGCTGGTAGCCCCCCTCCCCCCCCCCCCCCCCACCCACCCCTCCTCACAGAAATGTGCTGCCGCACGCTGACTAAAACTGCAGAAACAACACTTTCTTTGTTAGTGGGCAGTATTGTCACTGTTTGATATTCATCCATGGAGTATTGTTTCTGTATGCCCTGCAGATCGTCACGGTAATGCCATTGTGCCCTGTCGCCCGGGGGTAGGGGGCTATGAGATGAAAGGCGCCTGTGTTAGTGCTCACCGAGCTTCAGTTGGGTTTGCTGCAATATGCAGCCCAGGATCGCAAAGGGGGGAAGCCCATTGATGATAACAGCAGCCCTCCCCACACACACACTCTCACTCCTCCCCAATCCCCACACACACACTCTCACCGCCAGCCCCCAGGTAATACAGTCCGTTGGGATTCATATGCACTAAGGATTAACACGCATAAAAAGATCCAGTCTGATATATGTATTTCGTGTATAGCATTCAGTCCTCTGCGGCTGTGCCAGTGCTTAGAGGTTATCAGATCCCTTCTAAGAAGCTCGCTACGAGCCCCAGGTGGTCTGCTCCTACCCAAACATAAACCAGGAACAGCTGATTTCCCACAGAGTTCCCAGTGCCCCGCCGGCATGAGGAGCCGGGTGCCATTTTAATTAGGGGCTGATTTATTCCCCAGGTATCTGCCAGAGTCAGGGGGACCAGCTTTTAAGAACAGTTAAGTACGTGGTGAAACATGTCAACGCCCCTCTGACGGGCTTTATGGGTTGGTCATGCCTGACATCCCAGCTCACTTTTGTTTTGCACGGGTATCAAATACTGCTCAATAGGTGTGTTGCTGTGAGATTTGCTTGGGGCGTATTTTCTGCATGAAAGCTCATTGAGATGCCATTCGGTGCTGATTTTTCAGAGGTTAAGGTACGTTTTTACACACCTGAGGAGTCTCTCTGAGGACACAGGGAACCTTTAACACTCTCTCTCCTTGGCCAGTGAAACTCTCCCAGAATTGTCAGCTGACTGTGTGGGTGCTTGGGCCAATATGTCAGCGCTGCTCATTAGCTCCAGGGGCCCAGCAGGTTCATTGTTCCTCACTGTAGGGGGGGCTTATGATCACAGAGCCACTGCGATGGTGAGGTCAGGAGAATCTGCACCTCATATTTCACCCCTGGTGATCTATTATAGAAGCCCTTCTGTACAGAAGAACGCAACAAGCTTCTGTAGTATTTCTTGGCTGGCTCTAGCCGCTAGCGGTTTCATTGTTCTTAACCACCAGTGTGCTTTTACCTATTCCCACATTCCTCTATGCTCTGGTGTCCCTGATGTTCTCCCTGTTACTGACAGGATGGTGCGCCACTGTTCAGGTTCGATTGTAATCTGGGGCCTGTAAGGTTTGGATTCCGGCTTGTTTCTTGGGCCCAAGGCTCCCATTCAGTTGAAGACCCAGTTTAGCCCTACTTAGCTAATGCTAATCTCAGCTAAAGTTGAGTCACTGTGACAACGAGCATGTCGGGCTGTGTGCTCGACTTGCATGCCTTTTTACCATCCTGAAGGCCCCAACACCACAGACAGTTGTTGTGGTGTGCCCATTCCTACAGTCACCTCCCCCACAGACACAGGCTTGCAGTGTAGATCAAAGTGAACACAGTATTCACTTTTTAAAATGCTGGCTAACTTGATAAAGAAATCGGTCTAAAACCATTTCTGAACACTGCTTAGATAAAAGGTATAAGGGACACCTTTGAGATATTTTAAACATTCACAATTGCTTTCATGCATTTGTGGATTCTTGGCTAGAATCATTTGTCCATCCTCATTTGTTAGTAACTTTAGTGTTAGATTAAAAAATAAATGACTAAATAAATCCAAGGACGGTTACACAAGCTGTTGGTAGTGCCATCTTCATGGCTACACAGAGTCCATCTGAAAGAGACTTTAATTTTACAAATTTCCATCACATTTGATGAGATCCTAAGTGATTTTCAGAAACTTTAAATAGTTGCCTGAAAGTTAACCTTAAGTACTAGCTTAAAAGAGTGAGAAAAGCTGCCTTAATGTGGAATTTAAGGAGGATAGTCAGCTGAAGTGAAAATGAATAAATATTAATCTTCGTTATACAGACAGTGCTAGATAACTTCCAAAAGTCATTAATAACCATCAACTAGCGAGTGGAGAAATGAATGGAGATATCAGTCTTTTCTGGTCTTGTCTAAAAGCCTTACTGCAGCTCATGCATGGCTTGGTTGGTGTTACCCTGAAATATTAATCAGAGCACCACCTCTGTAAATAGAACAGGTTTCCAGGCCTCACCTGAAAGTCACCTTGATGCAGCTACATCTGTAACAGTTGTCATTCAAGGCTTTCCACCAGGAGGCCCTATCGGCTGTCTGCCCCACCCACACGCGTACGCCCAGGGCCTGACCCGCACAGCTAGGGACTGGCCTAGTCTGGGAGATCTGTGGCAGTATTAATTTTGAAGGCTCTGTCTGGGCAAAGTAATATTTGCTGCAGCAGTGAGGTGAACAGTTCCCCCCTGAAGTAAAATCAACAGATAAAGCTAAATGGGAAAAGGACACTTATCTGCCCAGACTTGGTAAAACACAAATGAGTCTCTTGTTGCCTGCTTCCAGAGTATTCTATAATTCAAAGATAAGTGTGTATCTCTGGTGGTTCAGAGAGCAGTACCCTGTATGCATGGGGAAAAACAGGACATGGCTGTGTGGCCATATCTGTTGGAAGCGGGTAGACTGTCGCAACTAAAGTAAGCATCAAGAATGAGGGGGTTGTATTGCAGCCAAAAATGCAGGGATGATGAGGAAGAGGGGCCATGTTCGCTATGGGGATGTGGAGGAACAGGATGTCATTTTCATTAGAGATATGGGGATGGGGAAGAAGATGAGGTCACATTCATAATGGAGTCTAGGAGGAAGAAGTGATTGTATTCATTGCAGATGCAGAGATGGGGAGGAAGAGGAAGTTGTCTTTATTACAGGGATGTGGAGGAACAAGAGCTCACTTATATTACAGATACAGGGACAGGGAGTAAGAGGGGGTCATGTTCATTACAGATATAGGGATGATGAGGAAGAGGAGTTTGCATTCATAGGTATAAAGATCCTAGTTACATCTGGACTAATGGTGTGGATCCATTAATATTTAATTAGGGTTCAGGAGGGTAAATTTACAGCTACCGTAGGATAAGGGAGAGACTGTAGTTTGTTATGGCTACAGGGAGCCACTTATTTACACAGGAAGAGAAAAGGCTGCTTTAGAAATGATTAATGAATGATGTCCTGGCTTCAAACACATTGTAATTACTGACTGATCTCGATAAGCCCCACTCAGTCTTTGTCTCACAAAAACTCGGGTCACAGTTGTGAACTGTATGGAAAACACGACCACTGCCCCAGCCCAACCAATAAACTAATTTTTATATCACAAGTATCATCATTTCATGGGCCAGTGCACCCTTTATGTTATTTATATCCTTTGCCTGGACTTGTGTCTGCATTACAAATGTGATTCTGACCATATTCTAGTTATTATTATTTTTTTTTTACCTTTATTGGGAAACGCCCATTCTGACCTTGTTATACTGAACCCTAACCCCCTCCCAGTTTTTAACGAGTCAATTGTTTGTTTTATGACAATATACAGTATATTGCTAAAAATATTGGGACACCTGCCTTTACACACACATGAACTTTAATGACATCCCATTCTTTATACATAGGTTTTAATATGGAGTTGAAAAAGAAGTGGTCGGACATTAAAGTCGACGTGAAAAAACGAGTGGCCGCTCACCGTAAGAGTCTTAACAGCACAGGCAGAGGTAGTGGAATTTCCGGTCTCACACCCTTTCAGCAACGAGTTGCTGAAATGATTGGGGACACACTTTTATCAGGAATTTTGCCTGTGGGTGAGTGAGACTCCGATGTCAGCGCGGGTGAGTTTTTCTCATACCATATTTGTTTGAATTACTTGCATGTTTATGAATAAGAAGTAGGGCACAGATGCCGAGGACGACACAGGCAGCGATGGTGCTGCTGTGCCGAGCACATCTTTGGGCGCTGGCTGCACACATTCCCGTGCCTCGGAAACCGGGGGGGCGACCGTCCGGCCGTGTGCTGACTGAAGCTGTGCTGCAGTCATTAAATGCAATAGTCCATGCTGTAAGAGATGTTGCCAATGAATGAAAACATCTAAATGATACGCTGTGTGATATTAACAACACATTAAAAGAATTGGTTAAAAAATAAATGTAGTGTTTCGTTACCTGATTTACATTCTTGCTATTACATTCAAATGAAGTTGTAATACTGTTCCTTTTGACTCGGGGTCAGGTTCATCTTGCCTAAGCTCTTCAGATACCGGCAAGCCACGATTTTATGCCAGATTATGCAGCACGCTACATGCGTGTACAATGCACTCACTTTTTGTGTACTGTATAGCAGCACCCCACTGGTCTTGTCCAGGCAGCGCCAGCGGCCTTTAAGCTGCCCTACAGTGCGCTCTGCCACCGTCCGAGCCCGACAAGGGGCATCATTATAACACCACTCTAGTTTATTCTGTGGGTTTGCGAGCAGCGTGAGAAGCCACGACTTCAGTGGGCACCACTGTCCCCTAAGGAACTGTCAAATGGTTAAATAAAAAAAAACTTACAATATTGGCCAAATTGTAAAATGAGAAAAATCTTCTTACCGATTAGCCTACCACCCCATTTTCAAGTTTGTTTCCATCACTACTGTTTCTGAAAATAAACGAGTCATGGGTTGAGCCAGGCCATCTAGCCACAACATAAATGAGACGCATGTTCGAATCGCACATAATTTGTACATTAATGGAGTGAAAGTACTTTCTATTTACATAAGCAAGTTCATTCTCTGAAGGTGCCTTTATAGCAATGTGCGTGCAATCGATGTCTCAGATTACACTTGGAAAACCAAACATCTCTGCAAATTGTGCTTTAATGTTTGCCTGTTCAACTACAGTGTAAGGAAATTTTATATATCTATGTGACAAGCAGATTATGCTGTCCCATACAGCTGGCATGGTGCGACTTATATATATATATATACACCCGATCGGTCCACAAGTTCTCGCTGAAAAGCACCTGTGGCTAAGAACCCGAGAGTGGACAGAACAGGTATAGTGCAATTCTTCATCGTCATCGCCTCATGCCTCATTCTTCCATAAGCTATGTCTTCCAATAACGCAAGAGCTATTACAACTATTACAAGGTAGCTGTAATAGTTCGGTCATTTTCTGCACTGTTTTATTGTTACAAAATGATTAAGGTGCCGTACATTTGTAAACAACATACAATTAATGTCTGTGTATTGGATAAACTCAGCATCATGATTGTGAGTTTAAAAAGGGAAACCACAGTAGCAATGATTTACCACTGGGAGCCGTCCGTTTACAAAACCGAGCAGAATCGTGCGTACACCATGTCTGGAGCTGCCGTGAGAATGTGCATAGTGGTACGGCAAGTTTCGTTTTTATACATCTTGACGTGAGCATGGAAACAGACGTACGCAACATTTTTGTGCGTACGCACTGTTTATACATGAGGTCCCTGATTTGCAGTCTCCACTCTAATTCATCCAAAAGTTGTTCTGTCGGGTTGAGGTCCGGGCTCTGTGCAGTGCAGTCTAGTCAAGTTCCTCCACACCAGACTTGCTCATCCTTATAGACTATGCTTTGTGCACTTGTGTGCTGTCATTTTGTAACATGAAGGGGCCATCCCCAAACTGTTCCCACAATGTTGGGAGCATGAAATTGTTCAAAATAGCTTTGAATGCTGCAGTATTAAGAGTTCCTTTCACTGGAACTAAGTGGTCAAGCCCAACCCCTGAAAAACAACCCAACACCATAATCCCCCCTCCACCAAATTTTACACTTGGCACAATGCAGTCAGGCAAGTACCATTCTCTTGGCAACTGCCAAACCCAGACTTATCCATCGGATTGCCAGACAGAGAAGCGTAATTTGTCACTTCAGAGAACATGTCTCTACTGCTCTAGAGTCCAGTGGCGATGTGCTTTACACCACTGCATCTGATGCTTTGTATTGCACTTGGTGATGTAAGACTTGGATGCAGCTGCTCGGCCATGGAAACCTATTCCATGAAGTTCTCTATGCACTGTTCTTGAGCTAATCTGAAGGCCACATGAAGTTTGTAGGTCTGTATCTATTGACTCTGCAGACAGCGACTTCTGCAAACTGTGCACCTCAGCATGTGTTGTCCTCGCTCTGTGATTTTATGTGGCCTACCACTATGTGGCTGAGTTGCTGTTATTCCCAATTGGTTCTACTTTGTTATAATACCACTAACAGTTCACTGTGGAATATTTAGTAGTAAGGAAATTTCACTAATGTACTTATTGCTCAGGTGGCATCCTATCACGGTACCACACTTGAATTCACTGAGCTCCTGAGAGCACCCCATTCTTTCACATATGTTTGTATAAGCAGTCTGCATGCCTACATGCATGATTTTATACATCTATGGCTATGGAAGTGAATGGAACACATGAATTCCATGATTTGGAGTGGTTTCCCAATACTTTTGGCAAAATAGTGTATATTGGTTGGCTTCACTTAGGTATATAAGAACATTTACAGACGAGAGGAAGCCATTTGGCCCATCAGGCTCGTTACACTGAGTGTGGGTGGTAGGGGGTAGGAGAGCAGTTAGTCAACACAGATGTCTTTCAGTCAATCATGGGGGCTCAGAAGACATGCTTCAGTCTTAGAGAGCAAGAGTATTGCAGATATTCCAGTTGATATACTCCTGCTAAAAATGTGCTACTTCCTCTTTACTATAAATGTGGCTGCCACAAAATAGACTGGAAAAACAGAACAGAGTCATAGTCAGTCTGTGCTGTGGGTGTTTTCTCAGATAATGTGGCAGAATGGAGAATGTCTGATGTGATGGTGAAAAGTGTCGGAACAGAGCTGCGATGCATTGCGCTCCAAAATGTGTGAAATTCAGGGTGGGGACAGAATCATGGGGCTCCCAACCTGATCCAATGAGTCACCACACTGACTTGAGGACAGTGGTCTGCCATGGCCGCTCTGCTTGCCATTAGCCAGCGTTTCCCCTACAAGGTCCTCGGGAGATGAATGTCAGGGTAACATGAAACAGTGTGGCGGTACTCTCAGTCTTTGTGCTGATTCAGGATATCTCATAGTTATCTGTTTAAGCTGGTAATTTCACAGAAATCAGTTGAAGGAGGAGGTATAATGCCTTAGTAGAGTATTTGTCAAATTCAGCACTCCAGATTCTTAATAATGCTAATTATTAGTTATTAGTCTCTGTGGGACTCAGGTTGTTTTGCGTAGATAGTCCACTCAATCAACATGTAATTTGCTTTGCTTGATTAATGTTGTATTTGTAATTCAGCTTTAGCTCCACACCATATTCTTCTACATTCAGAGGTGAACTAGCATACCACAGGGATTTCCTGACCTTCTCAAAAATATAAAGGAAGGAACATGGGGATTGGTGGGACATCAGAGATTCCAAAGGCCAGCATTTATGCAGAAGCCATCTGGGAAAGGCAAATTAGTTGGAGCATGTCATGCTTGCAACATTAAAAAGATGCACGAGGACACTGAGTGGATTTTTTTAGTTCTGTTCTTTTTGTCCCATGTTGTGAGCCATAGCGTTGTGTCCAGCATGCTGGAGCTGTTGTAGCTCATGTCTATCATAGAGGGGTGGCTGATTGGGCAAACCTGCTTTGCCCTGGCATGACTTTGTCCCTGATGAACTAGCAAAACATGCCATCCCCCCTGCCCAGCCCCTATCCCAAACTTTGCACCCAAGTCCCACATGGCTAATTGTGTGCTAATGACAGATTATGATGCCATGCTCCAGAAATACCCACAGACAGCTGAGGGGGTGAGGGGGGCATGTAACCAGAGAGGCCCGGAAAAAGGGTCACACCCACGTGACTGGGGGCCACATGAAGGGTGCGTGCTTGACACACAGATATCAGAGCTACGTTGGGACTGACAAGGCAAAAAAAAGTGCTTCATCAGTGCCAGTCCCACCCAGAGGGGTATGAAAATGCTTACAGGGCAGAATGTGACCAGCAGGGGACCTCAACCTGGACTGTAATTAACCTGTCACTTAAATTCATTTTACAGTGACAGGAAGGGACTCTGTGATACCTCTGAAGCAGGAGTGACAGAGGTCCCTTGATTCCCTGAAAATATGACCAAAACCGTTCAAGAAAAACCGTAATACTCCTTAGCCTTCAAGTCTTGACCAAAGTTTTACTGTTGTTATTTATATTTAGATGAAATAGTGAGGTAAGGGATGATGCCAAAGATGGAGTTTCATTTAGCTGTGTGCAGTACCCTCAAACACACCAAGATGGTGGCAAGAAGGCCCTTTGAACAGGTCAAAGTTGTGAAACTCCTCTGTCTTAGGTGGCCATGTGTTGACTTAATCTGACAATGCCCCACCCTGCTTACTGCATCTAGGCTAGAGCTCTGTTAGCCTGGGTTTCTGTCTAACTCACTATGTAGTGTCACAGGTTCAAACAGATCTGTGAAGGTGTGAGATGGTAGGGCCTTCCTGTAACTTCCATTCTCAGGGGAATTCCGACATTGGGTTTTTTTTTTAGTTAGACTGTCAAGTCTTGTAATAAAACAAACCATCTCCTCTTCTCTATGGTTGCTTTGTAATATTTGTTGTTACAAGATCCATAGTTCTTCACATAGGTCCTCGTATATATTTTTTTTTCTTTGAAATTTAATTGGAACAGATACTGAGACCTCCTGCCATATTAGCTCCAGTTCTGGCTGTTCCAGGGTACCAGTTTGTGGTGGTCAGTTAAATCCAGATGTGTGTAACTCAAGAGTGTACAGACTTTTCTGACCACATTTGTTACACTTTGTTGTGTCCTTTCTTGCTATTTTTTGAATGACTCCTAGCTTTGTGGTCCATTTAGCTCTTAAGTGGAGTTCAGGACCTGCACAAGGTCACCTTCTGTCCAATTTCATGTAGATAGTGCCCTTTCCCGAGGACCGCAGAACCTCCATTATCGATCGGAATGTTCCCACCTGATCTGCTATCACAGCCATTTTGAGCCGACACAGATACTGCTGTGGTTAGAGAGTGCGGACTCTCCCCTGCAGGGCGCTCAGAATATTCAGCACACTGTTGCACTTGAGGTTTGGCCTTTCTGCTGTGCCAGACTTAAACCAGAAAACTTTTTCCACCCAGCCGATGCTGTTTTATATAGCTATCTCCATGCAGAGGTATATAGATAGGCACAAGGGGGCTGTCTCCATGGATGCCAATGCATGGCAGAGTAGCTCAGCATATCCGTAATGGCTAATTTGCCAAGCTGCTTAGCATTTAGCATGCTCACAATTTAGCTATGAACTTGAAGTTACTACTTGGTGTTACTGCTGGTTTTCTAGGGCAGCTGAGGGGGGAGACGTGAAGCGTGGGAGTGATTTGCACCCTCCAAAGTCTTTAGGGATATTTGCACCTGCATTCAGAAAGTGTTTCCTCTTCCCAGGTGGTGTCTTGTTCAATATCATACAAACCTGCTGCTACGTCATGTTACCATTTGATAGTTACTCCAGTTGAGTGAGTTTTCTGATGCCCTTGTTTTTTTTTTCTAAATTTTCTTAATGTCTATCTGATGGTAGTCTCTATCAACAGGTTTGGAAGCCGTTTTTATTGTTGGAAGCCGGATTTATTGTTGATGGATGGATTTTAATAACACATCATCACATTTTAAATCACAGCATCACTAGGAATTCAGGTTGTGGTCACAGTAAAGGAATTAATGTCAGCATTCATTAATTAAGTGACATGGAGTGAAGGAGCTACACTGTCTCCTTGTTAGGCTGAATATTTTTTACGAAAGTCCTCGCCCCAGACTCAAACCAGCAACGCTTTAGCCTGCAGGCTGGCGCAGTAACTCTGGTATTATTAAATCAGGCCGGCAATCAGCCCTCTGCAGTTCACTACATTTATTTTTTGACACAGTGCGCACAGATGTACGTAAGAATCTAATTACCTACCACACGGACATTATTCAAGGCACCGCTCAAACAAATGTGGGTGTGGGGGGGGGGCAGCTGAAATGTACTTAAACATCTGACAGAACTCATGATCTCATTCAAGCAGACTTTATTTGGGGACACTTGTGATGCAGTAATTAGTTATGTGGTTGGCGGACTGCGCTGATCTCCCTGTCTGGTGGTTCACGCGAGTGCCCTTTGTCTGAGGTGGATGTGTGTCTGCCATAGTGCAGGTCCAGAGGTCTTTCTCTGCTGTTTGTCTGAAGATGGCAGGCTCAATCCTTAGAGCAAAGGCCACATTGGGTCAGTTGGAGTAATTAGCCATCTTCTGGTTTGGGTTCCTGAGTACTGAGTGTCTGTAAATAGCTATTAGCACAGAAGTAGGGAAGATGCCAGATGAATAATCAGTTCATCTCATTTTTGATGTTCTGTGGGTTGGGGTGTCCAGAACGGGCCCCCCCCATGGGTGGGCTGGGGGCAGGAAGGAAACTTTTCTCTGCAGTCCACAAGTCCTGTCTCCTTGACATCTCACATTCGCCACTCTTCGTTTGTCTTCCTGCGAGAGCTCTGCTTTGATTGAGTCCTCCCTGCTGCTTTCCTGAAAAGTGGCCACACGCCCCGCAGCCAACAGGTGGCACTCTTTTAGGGGAATATACCTGGCTGGAGCCATTACCTCACCAAGGTGGTTGGGATACACAGACACATAAAATTGTATGCTGACCAACAAAGCAGCCTGTCTCTGATAAATTCAGAGCAGAAGTTCCACATGAAGCACATTCTTCTCTGCAATGATGACCTTGCATTAGCATGCTTTATTAAATCGCTTTTTGATTGACTGTTTATTTCAGACCATTTCAAACCATTCATAAAATTAAGCAGCTATGCAAGGCCGGGGTATGATATACAGCCGCATTGGGTTTCTCGACAGAAGGAGAATGGTTTGATGACTTTCTTAATGGCTTTGTTAGGAGATCAATCTGAAGTTTTACCAGGCCAGGAAATCATCTCTCGCAGATGTTACTCTTGATTTGGACCCAGAGGGTCTTTATAGGCTGGGAGATGGCTGTGTACTGGGGTCTGAAGCGGTGTGGGGTGATGGATTCCTCTTTGTGCATGCCGTGGGTTCTCCTGTCATATAAACATGCATCGTGTACATAAATGGTAAACACTGCAGTATAGCAAAGGCCCAGTGGGACCGTGTTAACATGATGTTGACCTCTCTATACCACACTGTCTGTGAAGCTTGATAGTTTTGGTTAAACAATTTCATGCTCAATATGGACTGAACTGAAGCCCACTGGAACAAGATCCTTTAGAATAATTTAGATGGTTATAGTTATCGCTTTATCATTTTATTGTTTGTGTTATTATCAGGCTCCCACCTTGGGGCCCATATTGCAACCACATGATTCCTCTAGGTAGCCCAACTCCAGTGGGCCTCCATGGAGGTTGTGATGAATAGCCGGCACTCATCAGACATGCTTCAAAAATATTGCGCCACAGTGTGACGCCAGGGTACTCCAGGCCTGCCTAATACTCACTTAGTACCTCTGGTGTATCTCTTCCTCCCTGACACGGTTAGATTTGTCATGTTGATGGTAATGTCTCTCTTTAACATGGAGGTCCACTGATTTCTAGGTCACTCTGATCACTTTTTCCAAGTAGCCCCTGAACCTTGACAGGACCGACTATCTTCCTGGCCTGTATTCTTCCAGGATGTGGGGGATGGGGACTATTGCAGAATATGGCCCTGGGACATTTTTAGACTTGCAGTCACTTATCTACTTCAGATCCTAGTTGATAACCTTTCTTAACAACCTGAAAACAGTATTTAAAGGCTTTCAGTCTGCATAATGGTTTTATTCATGTTCCTGACGTTCTTTCTTAACTCGTCTTAATGCCCGCTTATCCTATCCTGGAAACTAGTGAAGGGACAGATTCCTGGGGTAGGAGAGATTAAGGTGTGGCTGCCAAACTGAATTTACCTCCCTTTTCCGATCAGCACGCAAGGTGAGTGCGGCAGTCCTGATATACCCACGCCTCCGCCCCTCTTCAATTTGTCAGAGCGGTGGAGGCTCAGCATGGGGAGATTGGAGGGTATCGATTCCGCCAGCACTGCGGCTCAGACTCTGCTGGGCCGCAGCGCTTGCTGCACTTTGTGAGACAACCCCCGCCCAGCCACTTTCTTGCACCAGACAGGGAGTCAGCAGCCACTCGGGCTCATCATTTACACGCCTTCTGTCACTTCCTGGACAGATCTGGGCTGGCAGAGAACGAGGAAATGCAGCTGAGATGAGACAGGATGGAACTACTACTGGGAGATCCATTATGCTGATGCTAACATGAACATGTGCGTCATTGCAGCATGTGTCAGTGTGACTGAAATGAGAAAACACTTAATGTATCTATACTCAGTTTATGCACAGTACTATGCAGCTGTCTTAGGCAGTCAAAGATAATGCTGTTTAAATATTCTTCATGTTGGTGTAAAACTATTAAATATGATGAATGTAAGAGTGTCATCTTAAATTTCCTCTAAAGTCAGTCCAGTATTTGCAGCAAATCATCCAGCAATCCGGTGTATTTTTTGGCTTGACTCCTACCCCACTTTGTTTAGCTAATCAATACGTCATTGATTTATTGAACTAATTAAATTAATTGAATAAGTGAGCTGGTGGCGAAATTTGCTAAATACATGGAATGGCTGATGTGCCCCTGAGGAGGGGTTTGGGAACTGAAGCGATATACATCTACCCATCCAACAAAACATCACAGGCTTTTTGGAGAACGGACGAAATTTTTGTTTTTTCCCATCAGCCTCTGTTTGCCATATATAGCGTTCCACCAACACATCCTGGAGGGCGAGTTACTCTGTCACAGGACAGGCAGACCACGGCCCATCCTCTCTGCAGCGTCTGCAGTTTGAAGTGAGTTGTGGCAGCTGGGGGGGGTTTGGGGAGGTAGCTGCAAGTCTGGCCCCAGGAAAGCCATCTGGTGAGTTAGGTAAGTTCCCAGCTGAAACGACAGGCCCATGCGGCGAGTGCCAGAGGCCCTGGTGATCCCACAGCTCTCACTCAGTAATAAACTGCTGAGATTGAGTTTTATTGACCCGTTTAATTGGGATGAAACAGACTGGCCCAGCTGACGTCATTAATGTTTTTTAATGTTTCTTTTAATTACACCAATTACATCAGTTAAGTGCCTTCTGGTAGTTTTAGCAGTATTGTTGGTTCTGTGAGCCTTGCGTTGAGACAATTTTATGATCTTACACTCTACTTGGAGTCATGTCTGTTGACGCAGTCCAGCTTTGAATATATATGGAAGGTCATTAATGGACACTGGCTTTGGGTGAAGGATAATTCTATAATTGATCAGGGTTGTTAAGGGGCGATAAGGAACTGTCTCCCTTAGTTCAACCCATAGGAGGTTACTTCAGCAAGGGGTGGACATTAGCTAATTACTTAATTACAAATTACTTAAGGAGTATGATCAGTTAACTAGAAGCTTCAGTACCAGCCAAGCACTTGATTGGCTGAAGTCCCTTCTTTTCTCATTCACTTTGGCTGTCTTTGGAGCAGTTGGGGGGAGCTGGCTCTCTCTGACTTCCCCTCGGCCATTACGGGTGGAGAAGAGCATGCTCTTTGGGTCAGGGTAGCCTAAGTGTCCCATTTGCTGAATTCAGACGGCACAGGAAATCTTTCCTATGAATCACTGAGACAGGGTTAGAAGGGGCCATTATCAGCAGATGTTGTAAGCCTGCTTGCAGAGTTTACATTAATGAGCACTGATAAATAAGCAGGAGAGCAATCTGTGGATTGACTAGCTGTGAAACGTTATATTCCCCTCACCCCGTGTAGTTTCTGCAATGATCTTTCCTCATTATGTGATCAAAATAGCTCCATTCCATCTTGTCCTTTAGACATAGTTACAAGTTCCATAAACCCACTGGTGTAGCTCACAGAGGTCTCAGCAGTGTCACATTGTAGTGAGTAGGAAATGGGTATTTCCAGGCCCTATACATAATATAAAACTATGCATTACTTATCCCTTTCCATATCCTCCATGGTCATTGTAGCATCTCACACCATCCAGCACCACAGTTTTGAGCATAGATTCTAGTATAACTTAGTGTTGTAGTCAAGACCACCTAAACCAAGACCAAGACATTGCTGAGACCAGAGGGTATCAAGACCAAGACGCTACTAAGACTTGAGGGTACCAAGACCAAGATCAAGACTAAAGACACACTAAGGCGAGACTAAGACCAAGGCTGGTCGAGACCAAGACCAAGACCGAAAACAGACTAGGGTTACAATCGACATCACATTACTCAGATCAACTGTAGTGAAAAAAGGCATTGCTGTAAAGTTTATACTCGTTAAATCAAATTCATGTTATCTTTTCAATTATATTGTCCTTATGTCTCTCATTTAAAATCTCCCAGATTTGTCATAGTTACGAGGCCTGATGGAAAATCATATTCTCAGCAATTCTCTCCTATAACCATTTTATCAGACCTTGTCAAAGGAAAGAGATGGGATGTACCAGAAAGATGTTCATATTAAGTCTCTTATACCAGGGACAGAGGCCTCAGTAAGCTATGAATATGGCTATGTAATGATCCCTTGCTTTGAATTGGAGAGAATGAGCCTCCAGATTGACTTGCACCTCCAAGACCGTGCTTTCTAATGAATGTAAAATACTTCATTTATTTGAATTATAAATATGCTATAGACTATGTTATATCCATTAATAGATAAACTGGAATTGTCCCACTGTATTCTTTACACTTTGATATCAACATCACTAAAATTACTTGCCATATAGCATAGAACGAATGCTTGCTCAACACAATGCCCGTAGACAGATGCCATATAGAATCAATGATTATTTATTATGTCAAATAACACCACTGTAATAATTAAACAATATACCCACACAGCAGTCTCCGTCAAGGTGGTTCGACAAAATCGGCATGTAGCAGAATGATTCTTTTTCTGGAACGTTTTGCAAATATACTCTTTGTGCTCTGTAAAGCCAAAATACTTACTGCCGACTTCGCAGACATTTTCGGACATTTCTTTGCCGACTTTGCTATGATGTGATATGTATGATGTGTGTGAACTGTGAAGATTTGGCAGTGTCTGTTGAGAAAATGTATACAATGTAACATTTTGTAAAATAGATGCATCTTACTGGTTGCATTTGAATTGAGGCGCGTAATAAATAATGATACTGTTTTCTATTTTTTTCCCCATCCCATTGAGACCGCTATGTCCGAGACCAAGACAAGACCAAGACCACAAAAAAATTGGTCTCGAGACCAAGACCAGTCTCGAGAACTACAGCACTAGTAGGACTTGGGCTATGTCAAGAAATGTTCCTCATCTCCAGGGAAGTAGGTAGAGGTGCTAGGTGCTGATCTGTTAGAGAGTTTCCTTCTGGACGTTGTCTGTGGAAAATCACATATTTTTCTTGATTGCCAGCCATGCTCTGCAAGAGTTACTTTTCATATTACATTGATTAATCTTATAAGGTGAACAGTGCAATGACCCAGCATTAAGGTATAGTGTTTCCCTGGGTATATCCAGTCCAGCATAGTTTGGGTTCAAAACTATCTGGTGAGCAGCATATTGGATAAATCTGAAAGCAGCTGGCACTCTGTGAGAGATTAGTATTTCAGAACCATTGTAAAGTGCACTGCTCTGGAGCATTACATGCATGGGATATGAACTGGAGACCTACTGATTAGCAGCATGTTCTTACCACTAGCTGCTGGGTTCTGTTGTCTGCATGCAAGTGTCAATTTGTCCAGGCGGGGAAAAAGTCGTAAAACCAATGGATTGTGAAACAATTCAGATTGCAAAATATGTGATTTTTTTTTTTATTTACCCCTTTCCATGAGGTAGATGTGCTTATTTAAAACTTTAGCTAAAGGGCAAAGTTTGTTTTTTGCAAGGTCTTTTTCCTAGAAATAGAATTTTATAACAGAATAATGCAGTGCAAAGAACTTTGTGAAGCTTCACAAACATACCATGAGCCTTGTGGAGACAGCAGTGGGATGTTGATAAATGGTTCCCCCTATTACTTTACTGGGTTCATCAGAAGAAAGGGCCATACCCTGGTTCTGCCTGGCGATGATTGGGTCTCCTGGGCCTGTGTTGGCCTAAGTGAGGTTCTGGAGCTGTCTTCAGTCAGCGCTCTCATCCATCCATGGTTTCTTGGAGACAAGGATGTACACATCCGAAAAAAAATTCCTATTCCTACCTTTTTTCCAGTTTTTCAAAAGCTTTTAGGGTGGGGTGTGCTTAAAGTCTACAGTAACTTAGACATGACTTTCCCCCATTGCATTATGGGATCTCAAGTACAAGAGATGTGACCAGAGGGTTAATCTCCATAATGGAGGCATGAATAATGAAAGGAGTGTGAATTAAAACTAGGAGGTCACTTCGAGAAGTGGTACAAGGTACAAAGCCATCAAGTGGGCACATTAACACAACATGATGACCTTAACCCTTACCCAGCCCTAGCCTTAACGATATGTAACCAAGCAAAATACAAGACTTTTGGCATTTTTATTTTTTTGATTGCGTTCACAAATCTGTCTGGAGACCTGAAAAATGGTCCCCACAAAGTAAAAAAACAAACAGGTTTTTATTGCATTGTGGGGAATATTTGGTCCCTACAGTGTAATATAAACCTAATCCACACACACACACACATATATATGGTTCCATTCACCCAAGACAGACCACAGCAAGGGAGGGTTGTCATATTGTGCGCCAAGCATTACAGAATCCCATGACATCTGCGCCTACCATCCGGACACAGGTATTGGACTCTGTACAACTCCCCATGTCGTCCCGCACCATGTCTCGACGCCTGGCATCAGCCGGACTACAGGTTCATCGTCACATGCATAGGCTGTCGTTAACACCAGCACAGCGATGACTGCGTTTGGGGTGGTACCGTAACCAGGGGTCATGGACTGATGACAAGTGGCGTCGTACCAGCAATGAATCGCGGTTCTACATTACCATGCATGACTGTTGTGTGTGTGTATGGGGGCGCAGAAGGGAGAGGACCAATCCTGGCAGAGACACGCTGGCGTTACTCCTGGCATCATGGTGTGGGAAGCTATAACGTATGACTTCAGCTCATCTCTGGTAGTGATTCGGGGGACCCTGATGGCACAGCACTATGTTAGTGACATCCTGAGTCCCCCCCTCCTGAGACAGCACCCTGGTACAGTCTTTCAACAACACAATGCCTGTCCACACACAGCACAAGAGTCTCTGGACTGCCTGCGTCATGTTGAGGTCCTCCCGTGGCCAGCCAGATCCCCCAATCTTTCCCCAATCGAACATGTGTGGGATCAGCTTGGACGTCAACTCAGACCCAGTGCCAATCTGCCAGATCTCGAGGGCCAGTTCCAAGAGCTGTGGACTTACTTGCCACAGGAGAGGATACAGTGGCTGTACGACTTCCTTCTGCACCATAGTGCAGGACGTATCCAGGCCTAGGGGGGATGCCACACCCTACTGACATGGGACCAGCAGTGTCCCCATACTGCCAACTCTGTTGTCTGTTTGATCTAATATTATAATCATTGCGATACAGTCACATGACCTTTTACCAGTGGCAAATTCACTTCATTTCCATCACTCTGTCAGCGTACTTAATTTTTTTTGTCACTGTGTGTGTGTATATATTTATGAACACACATGCATACACACACACACACACACACACACACACACATGGATACAGAAAGACGCAGGGAGGCTTTGTTGTTTCACTTTTTAATTAAAATTGCATCATGGATCAGCAGACCAGTAGTTATAATAAGGAGAAATTGAGGACATCTCCGACGGCTTTCTTAATGAAATAACTTCCTTATCAAGCAGTGCTGTAACACCACCAGCATGCACATGTGCTACTACAAAGCCGAGCTCAGGTACCTGCTTTAGGCGGCAGATGCATTAATACCTCTGGTGAGGTCATGCAGGTTTTTTTGCCTTTTGAAGGCAAGTTCTGCTGTTTTTTGCAAAGCTCTCTGCAGTTCCGGTGAACCCACATGACATCACAAATTTCATTGACTGAGAGGAACAGATGTAAGAAAGCGTCTATCTGTAAATTGGAATGAGGCCTTTGATGTTGGAGGCATAATTGACATCTTTGGAAGATGCCAGATTTCGGCTTTGCAAATGCTACCAAGCGTGCCTGTTGATGTGGGATGGATGCTGTTCGCGGGGATAGACCAGTTCTCTTTGTATGCACAGGCATATGTCTTAGGAACCCCAGTGCATTAACTCTGCACTCTGCTATACCTCCCCTGCTCAGTGTGAAAGTTTCTGCACAGGGCTAAGGAGACCCTGTGTACACGCCTGCGTCATGTTGAAGTCCTCCCATGGCCAGCTTGTTGTGGGTCAGACCCACCCACTCAGTGCTGACGTCTACAGAGCTCATAAGATTGGTATCAAGCCACATCACTCATTTCTAATAGGCATAGATGAGCATCCATTTGAAGGAAGCCGTAATGCTATTATATTATATCATCCATACACATCTAATCTGCTGAAAAAGCTGAATTCTACTGATGTTACCCACCACCTGTTGACACCAGTGACCGTAGCAGTAAAAGTCTTATTTCCATGGGGGGGGGGGGCACACACCTGGGGGGGGGGTCATTTAGGGGGGACCCAATGGTTGCTCTCACGTTTGTTTGCTATTTGCATTGGTGTCCTGTAGAGGGTGCTAGTCTGAGCACTCCCACCTCTGAGGCAGTGCCTCATCAGATGTTCACAAGGCCAGAGGATGATGTCAGGCTCCAAGTAGAGCCTGGAATCCAGGAGCTTTACATGGCCACGCCGGGCCGGAGCCACTGGAGCACAGACCTCACTTTCCCATTATAGGTCACTTGTGGCACCACAGAGCCTGTCTGTGTGAAGCTGGAACAAAACAGCCTGGTGCTCCGAGCCACCCCCTGGTTCTGCCGGCAGGTACACACGTTGCACATCAAAGTGCATCTCCAGAATGATTCTAATGTGAAATAATCACATCCCCAAATAGCAGGCACTGTTAACTCCGAAACATTCCGTGGGGAGCTGTCCCACTTCCCTACATTCTCACAGAGGAGCACGGGTTTGTGTTTTTTTTTTTTTTGTGGGGGGAGGGCATAAACCTGCACTTCTATGTAGCTAACAGGGACCAAGAAAGAATATTTAGAGGGGTGGGATTTCAGCTTTCAATGAAATGTATTTCAGCTTTTAGGTAACACGTATTTACCCCAACATAATGAAACTCTTTTTCTCTGACATCAGATCCAGTATAGGGCTGGGACGATTTTTCAATGTAATCGACGATGTTGATTATAACATTTTGGAATTTTAGTGTCGATGTGTTGTGTAAAATTACGTAAATGTTTTGTAAGATAACTGCAATGCACTAAGTGATAAGCTAAACATATTGTAAGGGAAAGTCCTTTATCCCCTTGGGAGCACATTAATGCTCTCCTTTTAAGAATCGCACAATACAACAGTCTGCTAATAACTGAACTTTACTGTCCACCTGATGATCTCTTCACCACTCGAGAGCTACAATATTTTATTTATTGGACCTGCGGCATGGTTTTCATTTATAATACAAAGTTATTCCGCTAATAAGCTGCCTAGTTGTTTTACTGTTAGCACCGTTAAGAGTATATCAATTATAGACCAATTTCTGATGTAGTTTTGTGTAATATCGCCAGTGTCAGCAGTGCTGCACTATTTTGTAAGGCATGCACTGGCCAATCATATAGCACTTCTCTCATAAATATTAATGAGACACCTCCTACTGCCCTGCAAAAAGAAAATTTAGTAGCCTAAATTGCTCCTTGCTCACTGAAGTAAGCTTAACTATAAGTTACCTTTGCTAAGTGTTTGTTAAAAACATATTTCTGTAGTTATGAAATCATTCCATCTATTTCAACATTAAAGTCAAACTTGTGTACTGAAATAATTAAATAAAAACTATTGCAGTGATTATTAACTTCAGTCTAACATATAAATACTATTGAATCTCTTAAGATTTCTCTTTTTTGTTAATGGTCTAATGTTTAAGAAATGTTTTAATAAATTAAATTGTTAATGCCCCACGACCCAATAGGATAAGCGGTTTGGGAAATGGATGGATGGATGGATGGAATTGTTAATGAGAATTTCCGATTTGTGTGTGTGTGGGGGAGGGGGTGAATTGTTGCATTAAATGACTAACTTGGAAATAATTGCTTATCAATAAGGTGAAAAATTAGTCATTAGATTATTCGAATGATTGAAAAATAAAAATAATTTTAAAAAATCGCTAGATTAATCGTTTAAAGAATAATCATTTGGGACAGCCAATATTTATTTACTGAACTGGCCCTCAGTGTTCACAACATATCGTCTGTTTCCATATGCGTTCGACTTCATGCAGCCGCTTACAGCGCTGGCTTAAATCAATGCATTCTGGTCCTAAATAAATGGTCTTTAAATAAATGCGATCACTGGCCTTACCAACCAAATTGATCGCTTTCTGCATGCCTGAGTTTGATGCTAATCGGTTTCTGATTGGCTGGTTGGAGTGTTGAATGAGGTAGCAATGGTAGCTCCTTGTGGAAGGGGCTTTAGCTGCTCTAAGTATCCACTTTGATATTAAATTCAAGGTTTTTTAATCTGCAGTAATTTTCTCGACTTGTGACCTGTTTCTGTGTTTCAGGACTCCATAACTTACCCAACATTCGGGATGTTAAAGAGTCCTATGGGCAAATACCAAAGTATCCCCACCTACCTGCCTTTTGGGATCAACCTTACCCATGTCGCGCTTCCACTCTTGTCAGTGAAGCTAGGCAGGAGTTGGCAGAGTGCAGATGGCTCCTTAGGTAGCTTTTTAAATATTTCTGATCTATATGGGTCCCTTCATATAGCAGATCTCTTTACTGTTCACTTTGCCGGTATGGTCCTTGGTTGATACTCCTACATTTTTGACAACATTTTGGGATCATCAGCTCTTTTAACTTCCTTTAATGGTCCCTGGGTTGGGACGATAATAGACTCCCTCACTGGCACCCCCACTTCTGACTATAGGGGGGTTAAGAGCTGTAACAGCAATCAGTGTTGCCATTATTGAATGGAAGACCAAGTCTTTGTAGGGGGTACCTGGATCAATCAGCATCTTTTCTTCCTGCTTTCCTGGTTAATGAATTTGTCTAAATGTCATTTGAGTAGACACAAAGGAATGACATGTTGTCAGAGGTTTGGCCTGATGTGTCCATGTCCTACTGGAAATGAGCTCCCTGCCATTTTCTGTTTCAGTTTAGATGAGTGTGGGTGAAAAGTACAAGAAGTAATCATCATCTTGCATAAGAGAGCGGTGTTTTGTCCCAAGACGTACGGAATGGCCGTGCCAATCAGGTATCATCAGTTCCCGCTTTCTGGGTCAGCTTTGAAACATTTATTCATGCCTCTGTATCTCCTGGCAGACGTCAAATTGTGTTACAGACTTCTGAAGTGGAATAATCAGTTTACCATTGTCTATCCATCTGGCTGTTTATATGAGTATATTTTTTCCTTTCCCAAAAATGGGGTCCTACTCTTTTGAAATGTTTCCTTGTGAATGGTGGACTGGAAGCACCCACCAAAGAACTCACTGCCATGAACTGAGAACTGTCAGACCTGCTTCATCCCATGGTTCGCATGGCTGCCATGTGATAAAGCCTGCAGGATATCTCTAGTTGTTCTGTTTAGTTTGGGATGCTCCTGTGACTCTATCTGCTCAGAAGCATCTCACATCACCAAAGTGATGATGGTTCGTCTGTGTCATCCAGCCTAAGATCTGGCTTTCAGCAGCCAGGCTTTCTTATGCTATGTGTGTTTGTTGTGCATGGGTCTACATGTATGTATGTGTGTGTGTGTCTGTGTGTGTGTGTGTGTGTGTGTGTGTGTGTGTGTGTGCACGTGTGTATACACTACACCTTTCAGGTACAGGATTATTCATCAGAAGACTATGAGCGATGTATTACCCAGACTAAAAGAACTAAGTAATATTAAGGGAGGTTTAATTACTATGTTCATTGATCTACTAAGCTGTTTGCATAAGATAAAAGGATTGGATTAAATTAAGTATTAACCCCACTGAAAAAAAACCTTTTATACTGAAGTGCTTGAAAAATACATTTCATTTGAAAAATATAGAATGTTTTTGATGATAGCCATATCATGGATTTCTTACATTCAGACAGATCCCAGCAGCAAACATTAATTCCACATATTTACATGTATTGCTTGATACAGCACTGTAGATCTTCTGAGTTTGAAGTTTTTATTCTCCCTGTGACAGTGCCTCTGGCCTAAAAGAGAAAATCCATGAAGATTATAGAGTGCATTGTGGGTATTTCAGGAGGACTCTGTATTATGGGGCTTTCTAATTCAATTAAGAGTGAAAAAATAGATGTAAGAATGACAGTGAAGTAGCCAGTATGCTTTGCTTCGTCTAGGATGTGTGTCTCATATGGTTAAATTAGCTATGGTTGTGTTACTGTCTGGGAAACTGGATGTAAATTGCAGCAGGACCGAATCATAGAAGGTGTCTGTGGGAATGCAGTGTGATCTCACGTGGGCCAGGCTGGGCTGAATCAGGCCAGACGTGCACATAAACTCCGCAGTGACCCTATTAGATCCCTGCACCTGCTCACCCAGTGTTACTGTGAGCAAGGTGCCCTTCCAAGGGCCTTTGAGAGACCTGCCAGCTGCTTCTATGTGAGGAATTTCCAACTTTTTGGGGGTCCCTCAGCCCTCTCTGAGTGACAGGGCAGAGCAGCAGGCATCACTGGGCCAGGCAGCTGTGTGCTTTTGGTGCTTTCCATTGTATTTTACAGCCACATTACCAGAATCTTCCCCTTGCTAATGCCATCTTCAGCCAGCATGTTGGTGCTATGAGGGCACATGTGGTTCCCCCATTGTCTCAGTTTCATAGTGTAAATTTATCCAGCTGATGACTTTTGATGAGCTGAGAGTTTCACTGGGCTTCAGGTAACCTCAGTGCCTTCAAGGGTAACTGTGGGCACTAGGTGACCCTTTCCAGGCTTCAGATGACCTTGTCAGGGTTATAGGGGGCAGGGGGGTGTAGTCATGCTGGATGGGACGCTAGTCCATTGCATGAACACACCCTGTCATGTAAGAAATTTAGAGACTCCATTTAGTCTGTGGAGAAGATTCAAACTGCCTTCTCCACAATGAGAAAGGTGATGGGATTCAAACCCATAACACTGAGGGTATGAGCCGCCATGCCACCCCCAATCTAATGATACTGCTTAAATAAAATAACTCAATATACAAATACAAATTACAACACAATTGTGAAAAAAGTAGAGTTATGGCTGATAATTACAAGGGGCTCACTGATTGTGGGTGGCCCAGCTGGACTAGTGAGAGTGAGCTGTACCAATATGTGGATCTTTTCTGTAGACCCTGTCTAAATCTATTTAGCTATTTAACCCTAGGAGGCAGAAGGAGAAGCAGGATGCCTACAGTAAGTTTCACTGGGGCCCTTAAATTATATAGGAATAATCCAGAAACTCAAACCATCCATGTCTTTATCTATGGAAAAAAACACTTTTGACTTTATCCTTCAAAGGTTTCATGTCCTCTGGCTTCTTAAAGCTATACCTTCTCTCACATTTTACGTCATTGTTTTTCAATGACATTGCTGGGATGCAAGAACATATATAAGCTCTTAATAAGAAGTCTTTGGGCTACAACAGAAACATTTCTATTTCAATTGCTTTTTTGCATTGATCAAAAGCAAGCAATCAGACATATATTGCTTATATGGGAAGGGAGTGTGATATGACCTAATTTTCAGATGCTCTGTTTTTGAGCAAATGTGAAGTTTTCATCCTGACTTCATGAATATTGCATAAAGGCAAAAATTGGACTTGACACAAAAAGTAACATAGACCGAACAATCAAGTGTTTCAGATATTATAGCCATATTTTTGTAGTCAGTAGCAGTGTTTTGAGGTCATTTGTTTTAGCTTTTTTACATTGCATGATGAGAAATAAAAGGTGGTGTCGCAGGAGCGTAGCAGGATGCCTGAGGTAAGAGGCTGGCATTGTATTCCCTCGAGGGTGATGCTGAGAAGCTAGCATAGTCATGATAGGAGGGCCTGTGATGGGCTCTGGACATGTGTAAGCACTCAGTAGATGTTCTCACACAGATGAGAATGATTTCCTGGTTACCGGTTTTCCAATGCCTTGTTGGGCAAGGTTAAGGCTTCTCTGGCTGAACACTGCAAGGGGTCCCTGTCCTCTCTGACCACCTGTACCAACATGCTGTGTGTTTTCCACAAAGGTATGTTTCTTTCATAACTCAATGACAGGGACAATATCCACCTCAGGGTTGGACAGACCACCTCCTCACAGGATCCTTACTGCATGTTTGACAGATGTTCTCGCATCTTCCAGTGGCACTAGATCCTGGATGTCCAAGGACAAGTACTGGTGGGGCGGTGTATCCACTAATGGATTAGCCTGGGCACTTGGGAGTATAGTAATTTTATGGCAGTGATCCTTAGGCTTTCCAAAGGCACGGGATGATTGCCATCTTTTGCTACCACCCCCAGCATCATGGGAAGAAAGGATGATCCCAGAGCACATGACAACCCAGAGCACAGGCTGTAGCATGCTTTTTTATGACCTGTCTAGTTGGCCTTCAGTCACTTTCATAAATTTGCCTTGTTGTCCTGAGCGGGCAATATCCACAGGCAAACACTATGCATATCCTCATTTAATCTTAACAAACAAATTACACCAAAATTGCAGGGGCGTCTCCAGTTCCATAATCAGTCCTCCAATTAAAAGTAAGATTGATGTTTTTTCTCTTTGATGTTGTACTTAAAATCATAAAATGGAAAAATAACTCAGAATTAGCTTAGAAAACTGGGTTGTAGGGCTGGTCAAAAGCATCCTTAAATATTTGATGATGTTTCTCTGTGGTGCTTTGAGATGCTCCCGGCTTCAAGTTTTAATTTCTAAGCAAAGTGTTTTGGTTCTGAGAGTCAGCTGTCATCAGATCTGTGGTCTTGTTCCTGGTGATAAAAATGACACAGTGCGATGTAGCAGATGTGCGTAAAAGGGCTCTGGACAATTGTCTCTGTCTCCCTGCCCTTAGAGCTTTAGACAGTGGAGGCAGGTCATATGACTTACTGACAGAGGTTAGTCGCATTTTTTTCATTACTCACTTTAAGACAATTACCTCAAGTGTTTGATTTACCTTTGGTTAGAAAAGGAGGCGGCACAGATTAAGGGCTTCTTCATAATGTATTGTTCTGAAGTGGAAACACTTATCACTGGTGTGCTATGAAAGATAACCAATGCTTTATTTTTGTTTTTAATAATTTTTTAAAGTAATTGTCATTGATTTATCAGTCCTTCGAGGACAATGATGTTCCATAGGTCTGTGCTGGCACAGAGCTGAACGCCCTGCCTCAGAAGTGTGAATATGAGGTTGGATAATATTTCAGTCCAAGGTCTTGGGCAATAGTGGCACATTGTGTATCAGGGTAATGACCGAATAGCCTTCTTGGGTTCTATCCTAGTCATCGGTGTCTCCCGTTCTAATGAAATAGAGTTGTGAAGCATGTCTCTGTGTAAACAGGAAATCCAATACCCAACATCCTGCAGCCAAGACAGTACTGTCAGCCTGTGAGCAATCAGTAAAGATATTCCCATTGTTGTTCCTTCATAAAACATGACCTTACCACAGGCGTTTAGCTGAGCCGACCGCAGATTCAGAAGTCTGACTAGATTCTCGTTCCGTCGGTCAGAATGTAACTTCCTCATTGACTGTCCATTTTAGTTTTGAAAAGGACTTAAAACCACCTTTCACATTTGTCATTTTCATTGAATTTGTGGGGTTTTTTTTCCTTCTGGAAATGTGACCCGAGATCTCTGTGGCTAAGTTTATCTCTGGGAGGTGTTTATGGCCTTTGAGGTGAATGAACAAAGCCCTTCCTCTGCCGACCACATTTGCCTTCACTTCCAAGTCTTCTTGTGTGAGAAAATCAGTGCTGCATTACTTCAGATTTGAGGCATTAGTTTAGTTTGGCACATCCTGAGTCTGGAACATGGGTTTGTCTAACTGGTATAGCTATTATTAGTGAAAGTGGGCAGGAGTTTGCGGGGATTCTCTAGTGCTTATTGACAGGGGGTGATGCATTAGTGATATATTACAACAGCCAAGGAAATGACTCTTACAGTACATGTTCCTTCCCCAGCTAGCTGCACCTTCTAAGTAATCAAATTCCTTCGTCTTTGTCCCGTAACCCTCTGTAATCGTCAGGCAAACTCCATTGATTTCTCGTCACTGTCTGGGAAGCAGGCTTTGTACGCTGTCATACGCTTTTAAGTGGAAGTTCATCGCTTACACCACCCACACACCTAACACCTCACCTCCCAGCGCCCCGGGTAGCTAGCATGTCACATGACACAGCCTGCAATGCTTCTGACAGTGAGCTTTGGCATTCTCCAAAAAGAGGAAGAATTAAATAAATATCTATAGAGGGTCTTTTAGTTCATATTGTGCGATTTTCTATTTTAACAAACTGCTGCTTGTTGTACATCCTCTGGGTGTGGCTGACAGTTGTAGGTATGTGTATTTGTGTGAGGAATTGAATCTGTTGTGCATTTATGAATGCAGAGTGGAATTGTCTGCTTGAGTTTCACATTTGAGCTTCTTTTCGGCTGGTCATTAGATGGAAGCTCATCCTGGTTTCACTTGTGGCATCTTGACAGCTGCATTCTTGTCTTGTACTGTCTGCCCCACTTATGCCCTCATTTGTACAAAAGCTGTTAAATAAACAGATGTAAATATTGAGCCATGGGCTTATATTAGGACCCAATTCAGTGACTTTCTCTGGGATAGTCTCAGAACCTTTTCACAGTTTGCCTGGGGGTTGACAGATGGAACTCTTTGGTTCTCTGCATTAAGAACCTTTACCTTGATTTTACTTGTTGAGGCTCTGCAATCCATGCTATGTCTGAAGTCATCAACATTGTGTAGTCTCCAATGTCGGATGAGGTTAAGCAACCTCTCTTATCCTAGGAAAGCATCGTTTTAGTTAAGGCCTCTAACTTGTGATGTTTAAGCTTCTGCACATATATTAAGTCCAGTGAAGCTCCTGTGGTATGGTTAGCTTAAAGGCTGTACCATAGTCCTCTGCGCTGGGAGGAAACCTATATTAAATAGGACGCCTTGCCTTTCTTTGTTGGCACTCCCAGCCAGTTAGGTCCCTGTGAATGTAATGATGGCTTGGATGTGTGACTTCCTGTCCGAAACCTGCTGGCTGTGAGCCGTGTGGGAGGAGAGAGGATGAAAGGGGGTGGTGTGACGTCCGTTCTGGGCACAGAAGGGCAAAGCCTGCTGTTGACTTCACCGGGACTTCTGTGGATTCTGGAATCTACAGGGTGGCGGAATCAGCAATGAGGATTCCACTGCCAAACCTACCACATCCCTTCTCTTTTGGAGCTTGTGCAGGGTGTCAGCTTGCCATCTGGCTCCAGGGAGACATGAGATCGCTCTGCATTCTTCTATCGATAGTGAATCACTTTGACAGTAACAGGTTCCCGGGCTTAGCCGAGGAGCAGGGAAGATTCCAGAGATACAGGACTAACTTAAGAGACTTTGGTCCTAGTTGATATACTGAAAGCCATCTTATTATGGATTTCTGGGATAAGTACATTCATATGTTATTGCAGCATGTTAATGCAACATCAGCAGATGTGCTGTTAACTGGTACCATGGCATAGTGACTGTGACAGGGAGGCTGTCTGGACCAACGATGAAAACAATCTGTTTTTATATTCCAGCAGATGAGCTTCATGTGGTTAAACAAGCTCTGCATCTGCATGATAAGTATGTTATGCAAATCTCAGTCAATTCCTATGTATCAGTATGACAACAGTCAGAATTTTGACATCTGTTAAACAGCTTGAATTGACCTGTGATTCATAACTACCCTGAAAGAACCTTATTATCCAGTAGTCCTTAAAACAGAATTCTGCTCCATTAAACATCCCTGTGAGATTCCTTCTCACAGATGAAAACTTTTATCGCACAGTATTACCTGCAAATACGAACCTCTCATCTGTACTTTAATGTAATGCTTCACATCAGCTTCAGTGTAGTGGGATATTGGTTTCTTCTGATTAGCTGTCCTTCATATGTCCTAAGACTACATTTACATTTACTGTAAACTATCAGCCCCTGGCAAACCTGAATGGTGGACTGGATGTGAAGACCTTTCTGGTAGGTACATAAAAAATTGTTTCCCCTTTTGCTGTTGTTATGTAATAGGGTGGGTGTTTGGCGTGGTTTGAAAGCTTGGATAACCAATAAGTAACACGGGTCCTCTCTAATAAACAGTACTGTGCAAAAGTCTTAGGCAGCCAAAAAAATATGTTTAAATTACTGTCATGTTGGTGTAAAACCAATGGCTTAGCCATTTCAAAACCTCTGCTAAAATATCCCTAATATTTCCAGCAACCATACAATACACCTTTGTATTTTTTTTACTTGACCACTAGCCCACCTCATATAGCTATTCAATATCTTGTTCACTTTTTAAAATAGTTAAGTTAATTAATTAAGCGAGGTGGTGAAATTTAATAAATACATAGAATGGTTTGGGTGCCACTGAGGAGAAGTTTAGGAACTGAAGTGGTGTTCATCTAGCTATCCAAGTAGATATCAGTAACTTTTTCGAGAACAGAAAACATTTTACTAGTTTTTATTGTGTTGCTTGTAATTTTCATATGATAAATGTTAAATTATATTTTTTTGTTCTAAGAAAATGTGCACTTACTACCCAGATAAATAGCGTTAAACATTTCTTTTGAGTACCTAAGACTTTTGCACAGTACTGTATTTTTTTTCCTGGGGAGGAGTCTTAGTTATAAGGATTGCGGACAACATCTGTAGCTGGCTGCGAAGTTATAGAATGATAGAGCTACATTAACAGTTCACAGAGAGGCCGAACTAAAGGAGAGAAGTTTGCACCCACATGTCTGTGACTAAATAAGCCACTTAACACCTTCAAATACTGCACTGACTTTAAGGGGTCTTTACAATGCTTGCTTCTAGTTAGGGCACCCGCCTCCTTAATGGAAGAGGATAAGCAGGAGCTTGTGACAGCCCCCACCCAGGAGATGTGTATACTTCAGGTAAAATATGGGTTGGACTGTCATGAATAGTTTAATTCCCACCTATTTTTCACTTATTTGTTTTTGTTTGGGATAAAGCAGGCAGCATTTCATGAAGTTCACTAATCTCACCCATGGTGGCTTTTGAAGTTTATATTTGCATAAACTGTGATGGCTTCTCTTGTCAGCTACACCAATACCCTAATTCTCTTCATCAACAAACCCAAAGGCCTTCAGCTAACAGAACTTCTTTTTAAATTGCTCGGTGTTCTGGTTATGTAGACCTTCACCAATATCAGGTAAGAGTGTGAAGAGATTTACATGTTCACATATGTTTTATTGAGTTTTTCACAGATAAACATATTAATGTTAAGGAAAAGGCATTTATTAGAGATTAGCTATTGCATTTTTGTGCTGTATATCTAACTTTAAAAATTATGCAATGGAAATGAAGTATAAAAGGCTTTTGATGTTGTCCCCCACAAGAGGCTCCTACTTAAACTCAAAGCGACAGGTATTTTAGGTACCGTAGCGACCTGGATTGATAACTGGTTAACAGATAGGAAACAGCGAGTAGTTATAAGAGGCACAATGTCAAAGTGGGCTTGCGTTCATAGTGGGGTACCGCAGGGTTCGATTTTAGGACCACTATTGTTCCTAATTTACATAAATGATATGGATACCAATATATACAGTAAACTGGTGAAATTTGCAGATGACACCAAGGTGGGTGGTGTAGCAGATACTGAATTAGTGGCTCAGCAGCTACAGCGGGATCTTGATTTAATTTGTGACTGGGCCGATACCTGGCAGATGAAATTTAACATCGATAAATGTAAGGTACTCCATCTAGGGAGCAGAAATATAAAGTACAGGTATTTCATGGGTGTCACTGAAATAAAGGTAGCTGATCATGAGAAAGACCTTGGTGTGTATGTTGATGCTTCCATGTCCCATTCTCGCCAGTGTGGGGAAGCAATAAAAAAGGCCAATAGGATGTTGGGGTATATCTCCAGGTGTATGGAGTTTAAGTCAAGGGAGGTAATGCTAAGATTATACAATTCCTTGGTGAGACCTCACCTAGAATATTGTGTGCAGGTTTGGTCACCATATCTTAAAAAGGACATTGTGGCCTTAGAAAAGGTGCAGCGTAGGGCCACAAAAATGATTCCTGGTCTTAGAGGAATGTCATACGAGGAACGGTTACTTGAGCTAAATCTGTTCAGTCTCAAGCAAAGGAGACTGAGGGGGGACATGATCCAGGTATATAAGATTCTAACAGGTTTGGATGCTGTTCAGGCAAATAGTTACTTCAGCATTAGTTTAAATACACGAACTCGTGGCCATAGGTGGAAATTAGCGGGAGAACACTTCAAGCTGGATTTAAGGAAGCACTTCTTTACACAGCGTGTAGTCAGAGTATGGAATACCCTTCCTGATAATGTAGTGCAAGCTGAATCCTTGGGTTCCTTTAAATCAGAGCTAGATAAGATTTTAACGACTCTGAGCTATTAGTTTAGTTCTCCCCAAGCGAGCTTGATGGGCCGAATGGCCTCCTCTCGTTTGTATAGTTCTTATGTTCTTATGTTCTTATAAGAATCTCCAGCCTAAAATAGAACTGGAAAGTTAACTGACTGAATACATGTTCCTTTTTTATATTTTAAAATCTGTATTCAACAAACAAACATTGTAAGTTGATCTTTCCATCAACAAACCCAAAAGCCTACAACTAACAGAACCCAGGCCCTCAGTGGGGGGTTTAGGCTGTGTTGGTTGGAGGGTAGATACTAAAACTGACCTGTAGTACCTAACATGTAGCCACTGCTCCATGATGACTAGGGGAGGAGGAGGCACGGACATGGCCAACATAAACCCAGAAACCTCCTGGCCAAGGCTGGATCTGCAGAGAGTTTGGCTCAGATTGGTGTGAAGCTCCTACAAACATGTGATTACCGTGTCTTGGGAAACAGATACACAGAAAAGGTGCCCTGTAGCAGAACGCTGCCCTAATCTCATAAGTGGTGTCAAAAAAGCCCCTGCATGGGTTCTTAGGCAACCTCATGACCCCCAATCACTGTGTTCCACACCACTATCCCCCATCTTTTTCTGCTGTGCATTCTTACATTGAGTTTGAAGACATAGTTTAATCCCACAGATTTTTTGCTCTGAACATGTGGTTTCCAGCTGGATACTGGATGACTGGAGCTCTAATGCAGTTGCATATTCTTATAGTGGTCATTTTTTGTATAAACCATGTGTATGTGACAAGGATAACTTGGGAGCAGAGATGTTTCTAAAGACCAATGCAGATTTGAGTATATGAGTGTTGGGTCACCTCCATGAGTCCATGTCCTCACCAAAACAAAAGCACTGAGGGTAAAGAGGGTCCAAATGGACATGTTGTCACGTTGTCTCAGTGAGTGTAGTAATGGGAATTGTTGTTTTTGTTGTTGCTAATTGATGTCACAATTTGTGCAGGGAGCAGTTGATGTGTTTATCAAGGACACAGATGCAAGGGCTGCAGGTTCATGCCCTAGGAGGAACCTTGTTTATAACCTTCAGCCCATGACTGCTTCCAGTGAAACGATAGTTACAACATATATGACACTTTAGGTTACATGGTTAGCTGAGTGATTCCTGGGAAAAGTGACCCCCCCCCCCCCCAGATGCCCACCTCAGGCACGGAACCCCAACCAGTTCTATCACATCACAGACTTTGAGTTTGCTCAGTTTTTAATGTTTTCTTGAATGCCCGTCAACAGGAGATATGACCACATTTGACCTGCTTCACAATTTTGTGTTATGACAAGACTACACTGGGTGTTTTATCCCTGCAGGGGAAGTGGAAATCTCCCTGCGAACTCCTTGACCAATATTTCACTCTGTGTCCTGTTTGGACTGGTGCTCTGTTTGCTCTGCCTCTTTGACTGCTGGGAGTAAAATTTGCAGCTCCGAGGCTGAGCTCCGGCTGTGTCACGTGCTCTCTGCTGTTATACAGCCAGTTTAGGGAATACAGTGGCCCCTGCAGACCGTTCACGCATCCTTAATGTATCTCTATGGCAGAACATTAATAAAGAGCTGATTGAGAGGTCCACCAGCCTTCAGTTGAGCTCTTCCCACCTTAATGGATTAATTACGCACCATAATTAGTGAAAATTGTCCTCTTATTCCAGGTGTAATTGATGACCCTCTGTTGGGACTCTGATGGACAGGGTTGGCAGAAACATCAATTTTACAAAGCCATCCTCGCCAAACCATTTAAATAACTCTGCAAGTTTTTGTCATATAAACATTTTAAAAACACCTTCAGAAACTTTGGACGGTCTACATTTTAAATATATATATATAGGTTGAAACTAATATATTTTTACAGCTTCGTGATATGAATAAATAGAACAAGAGTGACTGACTTAAGCGTCTGCGTCTCGAAGCAGCTCTGATCGCCCTCCCACTTGCAAATCGCGCTATTCGCATGATAATAGCATGATAATCCGATAGTTAGAATTGGGTAAAGAAATATGTGAATACGCCCATTGTGATTGAAATAAACAAGAGCACATGTCTGGGTAGTGTTTACACTGACCGGCTACGACATGGCACACGGATGTGCTGCTGCAGCTTTGCGCCAATGTTGCCACTTTCCGCAGCGAGTCTCATACCTGTGTAACGCTTTTCAGTCGTGTGCGAATGCGGTGTGAATACGCAGTCATGCGGCTATTTAGAACGTGAATAGCAATCTTCGGGTGAAAGCGGCACTACACGCTGCCTATGAAGGTAAAACAAAGAAAGGTGACATGGTTTATTTTTTGCCGATTTAGCCTAATTTTAAAAACTTTAATACTTCCGACAATGGACGTTTTGAAAAGAAGGATTTAGTCTTTTTTTTCATGATTCTGCATAAAGATTTCATCGAGATATAAACCGAAATACTCGAGAAAGATACGCAGTCGACGATAACCTCGTCCGCAGAGCTTTAATAATAGTGAATTATTTTATTTCAGTTATTTCTGTAATAGGCGCTGCATCATATTTATCGCATTCTATGGCACTGTGTTTCATTTTTCTACAAATAAACTGTGAAAAGGATTTTATTGTTGCTACTTTTATTGCGTTTCAAACTGCCTTTCCAAAGTGATGGGTGTGGGGCGCAGTGACATTCCAGACTGATGGGCCATTGACAGTATGCGAACACCTATCTCATCAATATTCATTGTGTAGACCATCCATCCATCAATTTTCCAAATCCTACTGTGTCGCGGATTGTGTAGACCACTGACTTTGAGAAAAAGAGTGTCACTCCAAAGTTCTAACACTTTAACAAACCACATAAAATTTCAGAATGTCTCATTCATCTATGTGTAGCCAACCCCTGTGTTTATAAGCTTCAGAGCTCAAACGTCTTGGCTAGAAATGTTTATAATGTGATTTTTTTACGGTTTCTCAGCATGTATGAAATTGATTTTTGAAAAGTGTATGTTTAAAGTTGATTTTAACAAAAATAGAATAACAACATTCTAAGTGGTCTCAGATTATTGGTGCTGAATAAAAGCACAAGTAACACTTTAAATAAATGTTTGTTAGATAGGTGAAATATTTTAAAATGTCAAGGCATGTCAGACTACCCTGACAGTGGCTGAGAGGCCTCAGACTCCAGGGGGTTAATTCTTCATTATCCTGAACTTGTGCATATGCAAGATTTACTGCCTAACAGTTTTCTGGTCTGTGTGAGAAGCCAGTGAGAGCTCAGACAGAAACCTTATTGCAATCACCCCAGGCTCATTGCCATTCTATTATACTGTCTTTTACTGAACAACTGCATGTTTACAGTTCAATGTATGGGTTCCTAGGGAAAAAAAAACTCCACTTTGACACTGACATTTTGGTATTTATTATCTTTTATTTTTATTGTATGTATGTCTGTACATTTTTGTAACTTTGTTTGTCTGCAGTTTTTGTTTGCTTTTAAAAAAGTTCTTTTTGTACATTTTTATTTTGAGATGTATAATTGTTCCTGATTCATAAATCAGCGCTCTGCCCGCTTCTCTGTCTTGCAGCTATGTGGGTGCGGCCTTCTTGGCATTGGAATATGGCTCTCCGTGTCACAGGGCAGCTTCGCTACCTTCTCACCCTCCTTTCCCTCACTCTCCGCCGCCAACCTGGTCATCACCATAGGTGCCATCATAACAGTGACTGGCTTCCTAGGCTGCCTGGGCGCCATTAAGGAGAACAAGTGCCTGCTCCTGAGTGTGAGTCCCGTCGTGCATATTACCCTTTCTGCTGCACTTCCCATTTCCCACAATTCCGTGCCAGTAGAGTGGCAAATGAGCCAGGCTAATGAGCCTTTGGGCATTAGTTGAGACTTGAGCTGCATTTGAACGGGGGGCTCAGATGAAGGCCTGTGATTTCACAGGGTCATTCCCACAGCCTGAAAGATGACATCATGAAGACTATAACCCTAACGTCTTGTTGTTCATCAATAATTAAGAACCAAAATAAAATGTGTCATTCTGTACATGGGTACATTCATTTGTAACATATTAAGCATACCCTTGTATAAAATGGTGTCAAATTAATGCTTGTTAAAAAAAACACACAAACCCCCTTTTAAAGCAGACAGATAGTAACTGCAGTGCAGAAAAGGCAGTGTGGGGATTTAATGCTTGTGTTTGCCGTGGAGCATCAACAATCCGACTGAATTGATCACTCTTCAAATTGCTAAACATCACATCATGTACAGCAGCCCGAAGGATATGAACATGGCGCCAAAACAGAAAAATAAAGGTTGTACTACTGTGGAGAGTTCAAATGAGACTCTAGAATTGAGCTTTTCATAGGATGTGTCTCTGAACATCCATCTTATTTTCCTGGGCAGGATGCCAGCCCATCACAAGACGCATGGACTATGGGCAATTTCAAGATGCCTATTAGCTTAATCGCTTGTCTTTGGACTGCGGGAGAAGACCCACATTGTAGAACATGCAAAATCCACATACACAGTAGTAGTGTGATTCAAAGTCTGATCCGTGTTGGTTTGATGCTACAATTTTACCCAACATACCACTCATCTCCAAGGCATCTTTCTCTAAATAACTCCTCATACTGTTATCTAGTGTTTGCCACAAAGGTCAGTTTCTGTCCAAATAGTGTTTACCATTGTTAGTCAATTGCTGGTTTTGCAGAAAAAAAGCAGAAAGGTGGCTGACAAATGAAGACAGCTGAGCTGTATTTAAAAGCTCATTAATCTCAACAGACTGCTTTTCATCACTGCGTACAGCACTAAGGTGTTTTACCAATTAGTCCAATTAGCCTCACCTTTAGGTAGCCATATCCTAGCAGTATCACTGAAAGTAAGCTAGCCTTCTAGTATTGTTTCAAATTGCATTTAATATCTTTATAAGCAATTGAAACAAAATTTCCACTTCAATTCAAGTGAATGGGCTGTTTAAAATTCTCTAGCTCCAAGATGCAAATTTTGAGAAGACAGCATGATTTTCTCTATGTATTATAAATTATGGCCCAAGAATGATGTATCTGTGGTCAAAGCAATACATAGCATTTTAAACAAGGTTTTTACATTTCTCAAACATGAGTTTGAGAATTGAGGTTATTAACATTCATGTGATTAAATGTCTTCCTTTGGAAATGATCAAATAACAGGTATATCATTAGGCAGTTTCTGAGATCCCCTTCAAAGGTGCAATGAGTTCCCTATTTTAGTAGTTCCTTAAGTACTATGCCCCCTGCTGTTCATTCTTGTATGTTCCTTGGAGCACATTTAACAGGGTCTAAACGACTGGCTCAGTTTAAACATTGTTCTCTTTTGAGTGGCACAGAAGCTTCCACCATGTGATACTAAAATGTGTACAAACAGTGTTCAAGTTTTACCATCCTAATTGAAGGAAATTATTTAGGAAAATGGAAAAAAGTGAACTGTGAACTGGATCATCACTCTTGCCCTGTGCCGGTCGAAGGCTTAGCACTAATTTATATACATTTGAAACAAAGAAAGTACTGGTATTTGTCGATGAGTTCAGGTGCTCCTTTGTTGTTCTCCAACCCAATGGTCTCTCTCTCTCTGTCTCTTTTACAGTTCTTCATTGTGTTGTTGGCTATTCTTCTGGCAGAGTTGATCCTACTCATCCTCTTCTTCGCCTATAAGGATAAGGTAAACATTGTTATCAATCCTGTAACTACCCATGGCTGCTTGCATATGCCAGGTACATATTCATCCAGTATCTGCAGGGCAATCAAATGCACATGCTGTACTGTGAAATTGAGTGATGATGTAATGCTGTACATGGTAATGGTGCTTGTAAATGCCCTTCTTTGACTCTGTTAATTACCTTCTCGTTATTGACAGGCGAAAGGTCAATCCAGACAATTTAGTTAGGTGTTTAGATCTGTGCCCAGCATGTAAGTTGTCTTGGGGTGAATCAGGATTGGGGGGCGGCATAGTGGTGCAGTGGTTAGCACTGTTGCTTCACACTTCTGGGACCCGGGTTCAAGTCTCCGCCTGGGTTGCATATGTGTGGAGTTTGCATGTTCTCCCCATGTCGTCATGGGGTTTCCTCTGGGTACTCCGGTTTCCCCCCACATTCCAAAAACATGCTGAGGCTAATTGGAGTTGCTAAATTGCCCGTTGGTGTGTATGTGTAAGTGAATGGTGTGTATGTGTGAGTGAATGGTGTGTGAGTGTGCCCTGCGATGGGCTGTTCTGCATGGTGGTCTACAGACAAGCCCAAGCCTGACAACTTACATCATTAAGTGAGGCATTACGTCGGCCTCCATGGCCTCCATGTGACTGTCCCAACGTCAATGTAGGGGCACAGGGAACACAAAAGGTCCCATATCAGCCTGTGAAGGACAGCATTTAGATTAAAAGTTTCTATCATGTGTTTTAAATTTATTCTGGAGTTAAATAAAAAGACCATTCTCTTTTGGGGGTTAATTTTAATTAAGTGTTTATTTTTACATGCAAAGTCTTTCAATAAGATCTGAAAGTGCATTTACCCCTTATTTTCAAATTATTTATTTGCATTCTTCACCAAAAGGTTGCCAGGGCCTGTTTTGTCTTTTAATCTCATTCTGATAACATTTCATAATGTGCTTATAAGATTTTATGAACTTAATGTAGAAAGATCTTGAATTCCTTAAATTACACATCTTAGAACCTAATTTTACTGGAATTCATCTGCAGGTGACAGGTTTTGTCCCTTACTCCATGTCCATGGTGTCAGACTAGTGACGAATGCTGAAGATGACTGGCAGTTTAAGAGTAGATCAGTGAGTTTTGGCTTAGGTTAATCAATTTGTTTCCGAGCACAGTGAGTTGCTTGGTGGCACAGATGGGATTGTTATTGCCTAGAGCCACTGGACATTAATCATTGACAGTTTTAGTGTGGTGATGTGGACTTTCCATTTCTGTAATCTTAGGATGTCTCTGAAACCTGGCTGTCCATGATTCACTGTTTAACCATGGGTTATTGGTGTGATTATTGTACTTACACTCTCAAGCCGATTCCGCCCACATGTGAGTATGGCAAAAAGCCGACTAGATTTATGTTGCCATTTGTCTGTCCACAACAGAATCTAAACAGGGTACATATATCTTATGAATGTCAATTTTGAACCTGAAAGTTGAGGAGAGAAAAAGATATTTTAAGACATCAATGGAATTTTACCCAGAATCTTCTACTGTTCCATCAGCAGAGTAGTATTGTTTGATTATTTTGATGTTTATGCTGGTTTCCAGTCCTTTTCAACACAATACTCTCACACTCTCCATGTCTTTTTATCACTGGAGTGAGGGACCATCTGACTATAGCAGATGGCACAGCCAAAGACCAGATTTAGAAGAACAGCCCCTGACGTCATGCTCCCAATCCAAGGTGCTCTGAAGCCAGGGTCTGCCTGTAGACCTGCTGTTTTAACAAAACACAAGCTGAAAATTCACTGTTTGCAGGTGCTCAAGTGTGTTGGCAGCCATTGTGTTCTGGTGCTTTGTGATGAATGGAGTGTGGCACCAGTGCTTGTTAATATGATCCTCATCCAGTGGTTGGTATGACATGAAGGCCCCATAGGACTCCTTCCATTGAGGGTCACCTCGTCTGGTCACTGAGAGGGTGGAGGGCAGTAGAAACCCAGCAAAGTAAGAGCTCACAGCACACCATCCTCCCAGGGCTGCACAAAGTAGGGATTTGACTGCTGGCCACAACCCCCAGCCCGGGCCAGTCTGTCCAGTTCCCAACACAGCAGGGACAGCCTGTGCACGTCAAATGAAGTAGAGTGTAACTAATGTGGGGCGGTGGGCTCATATTTAAAGGCCTACTGCTGGTCAGGATAACACAATGGGCGCCAATGACAGTGCAGAGCTGGAGGGAGTGCAACCTGAGGTCTGTGGCCACATACTCAGGGTAGTTATCCAACTAAAGAGTAAAGTTCCTCAGCACCATTATTACCACAAACACTTGACACTATTGAAGAGAACAGGATGTTATCAGCCAGGCACAGGGCCAGGTTTCTGTTAGCAGTAACCATCAGAACCTTACTAGAACTAATAAGATCTTGTCCAGCATTAGTACAGCCAATAGGAGTCTGTCCAGGACATTCACAGCCAACAGGATCCTGTTTGGGGCCATCAGAGCTAATAGACTCCTAACCAGGTTCATCACAGCCAATAGGAGTCTGTCTAGGACTGTCACAACCAATAGCATGCTGTCCAGGGCCATCTCATCTAATTGGGTCCTGTACAGAATTGTCACAGCCAATAGTATCCTGTCCAGGACCATCACAGCTAATAGGATCCTGTCCAGGACTTTCACGGCAAATAGGATTCTGTCCAGGACCATCACAGCTAGTAGGATTCTATTCTAGACAATGACAACTAATAGGATCCTGTCCAGCACTTTCACAGCCAATAGGATCCTGTCCAACACCATCACAACTAATACGATTCTGTCCAGGTCCGTGAAAACCAATAGGATCCTGTCTAGGACCATCCAAATTCAGTCTGTACCTACAGCCAAGGTACCCCTTACCCACACTCAAACAGTCCAAGGGCTTCTGCCCACTGTTTGATGTGTACTTGTGTCTTGGCAAGGTGAGATACAAGCCTTCTTTGACAGCTCCAACCAGAGAACACGAGGCTGACAGTGTGTCCCGCCTTCTATCAGAGAAGATGTGACAGATCCTGGAGGGGCTGCTGCTTCGTTTTTATAGAGGATCCAAGCTCCGTGTTGATTTAAAATAGAAGTTTGTTGAGTTGCTTCATAGTTGGAATCACAATAAGTTAAACATAACACTATACCACACACAAGGCTACTTCCCATTTTCATACTAATGTACTGTAATATAGTCTATGAGGCTGTATCTGCATGTTCCAGTGTGCAAACAGAAAAGCACAGTTATTTTTGCCATAAAAAGAACAAGGTTATAATGACAATAGTAAAAAGAAAATAATCCTTCATTTAAACATCCAGAGTGCCACATTGTCAGGTCATATGCCAGTTTTTGGTTCTTTTCTTCTTTTTGCCATTTTAACTCTGCAGATTTGGTTAAACTGCTTTGCAGTTTCATGCTCCCCGGTCACCCAGAGAAGGATGGGGTCCCCTTCCGAGTCTAGGTTCCTCTCAAGGTTTCTTCCTGCTACAGGGAGGTTTACCTTGCCACTGTCACCTCAGGCTTGCTTGGTGGGGTTCTGGCCGGTTAAATGTAAAGTGCTTTGTGACAATGACTGTTGTTAAAAGCGCTATATAAATAAAATTGAATTGAATTGAATTACTCCAGGGGCGGCGTGGTGGTGCAGTGGTTAGCACTGTTGCCTCACACCTCTGGGACCCGGGTTCGAGTCTCCGCCTGGGTCACATGTGTGCGGAGTTTGCATGTTCTCCCCATGTCGTCGTGGGGTTTCCTCCGGGTACTCCGGTTTCCCCCCACAGTCCAAAACCATGCTGAGGCTAATTGGAGTCGCTAAAAATTGCCCATAGGTGTGCATGTGTGAGTGAATGGTGTGTGAGTGTGCCCTGCGATGGGCTGGCCCCCCATCCTGGGTTGTTCCCTGCCTCGTGCCCATTGCTTCCGGGATAGGCTCCGGTCCCCCGCGACCCAATAGGAAAATGGTTTGGAAAATGGATGGATGGATAGATGAATTACTCCTAGCTGACTCCTTTATGTTTTCTAGTGAAGATCACATCATAAAAATATTTTTAAAATGTTCTGGCATTTGTCAATCTAAGAAGGCGTTTTTTTCTGGCCTTTTTTCCTCTGCTTTCATGCTAGGCCCAGTCAGTGATCTGGTATTAGGTGTTTTATCCTTGCTATTTCCTTCACCATCAAAAGTAATTTCGGTTGTTTTTTTGGTGGGGTGATGGGGTGGACAGTGAGATTTGTGAAAGAATGAGATATGTACAATTCCCCAGACAGTCACAAACTACTGTAGAACAACATCTAAGTATACAGATTCCTCTCCCATCTTTGCTGAAGTTCGAACTGATGACCATTATTATAAAGGTGGGATACACTGTACAGCAACACTGCTGAATAATAATGAACACTCACCTGTGACCCTCATCGGTTTCTGCATTTCACCAATAGCCCAACTGCATCTAGCTTCTGAGATCAGATCAGAATGGATGCATCCAGAGTGACATGGGCCTCACAAAGTACCTTTATCATGTTTTGAAACCATTTGCATATCGTGAGATTTTGGTTTAAATTATGGCAATTTATGATTTTAAAGTTTGCAGCACTGTCTCTGACAGCATTCTTCAGATAGATAATTCAACAACCACCACGCAGAACAGCAAGCGGCAACTTTTTGGTTTGAGTGGGCTGGAAAACAGCCAATCCCAGTCTTCCAGAATTAGACCCTCATGGAAGTGCAGTAGCATTGGTGATAGTGTCATGGATTTGTGATATTTGGATTGACCAGGGCCTTCTTACATGACCAAAAGGTTAAGCATAGTTGGGCCAAGGAACAATCACACACACCATAATTCCAAACATAACAGGTCCACATCAGAATAAACAAGAACAAGCAAAGATCTGTAGGTGGTTTCATGACTGATTGCTCAGTATCTACAGGGAGGGTTTGGCTATTGGCTGTCTCCGATGAATATAATATTACTAGTGATACTGTGTTCCTAGGGGGGGCATTTTGTGTTGTCTTTATTATGTATTACATATTACACAAATTACACTGTAAATGTGTGTTGAATTAGGCATCTTTTATCTGCTATTCTGTTTTAGTCGAAGATCCAATAAAATCTCAAAATTGCACTGACTGCAGACAATGAGTGAATACATTCCCATTGTACTGAAAAATCGGTACAGACTGAAGTTACTGAAGCTTCAACTTCATGTGTCATTGAGTTGTAGCAGTCTCATCAGCAAATCCCCAACAGCCATGCAGGGATCAAGCATAGCTGCCTGTTTCACTGGGGAGATGTGGAGCTTAGTTGCTTGGCTTTGGTCCAGCAGAGACCAACACTGTATCACTATAAAAGTTTCTGTCAGCTGATTGTGTTAAACCTTGGAGTCCTTCCTCATTGCTGTGCAAGGAACACTATCAGACGTGAGCAGCATGATGAACGTGAGCTCATGGGAATTAGCTCCTTTTACAGACCTCATCCATGAGGTGCTCAAACACCTTTACATTGGAGATGGAGCTTGTCACGCGGCTGCTTTCAAATGTGCTGGATTTACTTTTGCTGAAATAACTCTCAACTTGCAGAAGACAGTCAGTTCTAACAGTGTCATTTTCACCATAATTGCTTCTATCTTCCAGCTAAGGACTGGAAGTTCCTGAGCTCACAGGGTACAAGAGTCACTCAGCTAACCTGTAAACTTATATCTCATTATGCTGTCACCTCGAATATTTATCCTTTCTCATTACACTCAGCTGAAAACACAACCTGTCTGAACAATTACTTACTACCACACTATAACCAGCAGCTATACTGCACTTACACCGATCAGTCACAACATTAAAACCATTGACAGGTGAGGTTAGAATAATTTTCTTGTGAAAATGACACCCGTCAACGTTACCTGCCATTATATATTAGTCAAATGAACAGTCAATTTTTGAATTTAATGTGTTGGAAGTAGGAACAACTGACAAATGTACGGATCTGAACGACTTTGACAAGGGCCAAGCTGTGATGGTGGGTCGTGTGTTCCCAGTATGCAGAGGTCAGTACCTACAAAAAAAGGGTCCAAGAAAGACCAACCAGTGAACCAGTGATGGGGTCAAGGATGCTCAAGACTCACTGATGTGCATGGAGAGCGAAGGCTAACCTGTCTGTTCTGATCCCACAGGAGAGCTACTATAGCACTAATTGCTGAAAAAGTTAATACTGGCTAGGATAAAAGGAGTCAGAACACACAGTGCATTGCAGTTTGCTGCATATGGGACTATATAGCCACAGACTGGTGATGGTGCCTATGCTGACCCCTGCCCACTGGCAAAAGCAGATACAATGGGCACTTGAGTATCAGAACTGGACCATTGGTCAATTGAAGCCCTGGTGGCTCGATCTGATGAGTCATATTTTCTGTTACACCATGTTGATGGCCAGGTACATTTGTTTCATTTACCTGGGAAGGAGAAGGCACCAGGATGATATAGGGAAAAGTCAAGCCAACAAAGGCAGTATGATATTCTGGGCAACTGTTGAATTCTCGAAAATGATTGGTCACAAAGGTGTTTATTAATTTTCTATAATGGTACACATAGAGCCAGCCAGGCAAATCACAACCACGACAGTAAATCATTGCGCTGTTATAATAATTATAACTAATGTTCCTTAAAATTCCAGAAGTAGAACACAATTTAAAATTAACTGAAATTATATTAAAAAATATTGGTGGAAGAAAGTAGTTATTCTGATAAATGTATTTTTGGCTTGTAAACATGAAAATATTATATATAGGTACAAACTTGTAAGCGTGTAAATTGTGTAGTAACCGTATATTAAGCAGGTTCATGCACTCCAAGCTGTGCATTATACATTGTAAACATACTCCACTGCATATCCGATGGTTCTTTGCCTCCTCCACCTTGTGTTTAAAAATGTGCATGTCATGCATTAGTCCTTACTTATAAAAGTCCTCTTCAGACCAGTTAGGAGCTGCTGTTACTGGCAGCCAGCGATGTCACCAGTGGTAAAGCTAACTTCTTTTTTAGTGGATTAGCATTTCCACTAACTTTGAAAACCATTACCAGAATTAGCTTCTGCTAAATTTATTTCCGATAACTTTAAGTCCACTAATATTTTTTCACATGGAAAACTGAATGAAGTTAAATGGGCCAAAAGCATTTATAAACCCTAAAATCACATATTTATTCCTCTCTGCTGACAGCATGTCTGCATCAGTCTATCTGACACACTGTTGGCAGACTACATGTAAATGCAAGATTAACTTGTCAGATTTAAGGTAGTCTGGGCTAAATGTAAGTGAATGAAAATAAAGTGCATTTGAACTGGGGTACCCTGAACTAAGCAGGGAACAGGAGCCTATTTCACTAAGTTGGATGTCTTACTTAACCAGGTAACTTGTTGAATTTAAGGTACCCTAGTTTAAATGGACTTCATCATTGTTCACATACCTTTAGCCCAGATTACCTTAAATCCAAGCAAGAAATCCTGCTTCATGATACGGGCCCCCAGTTGTATTGGGTTCTGATTAACAAAGCTATAGAGCAATAAAGAGCTGAGACCCTCCTTCATAGTTCTGAGTAAATGGCACCATTTTGTAGACCCCAAGCAGCTCCACTCAGGGCAAAATATCAGGCAGTTGTGAAATAGGGCTTCTCTGTCTCTTAAAAAGAATGTCATAGAAAGAATATTTCAATGCAGATTTATTCCAGAGACTCTACAGAATCAACAATACCCAGTTGGGTAAGTCCTAAATATCCCCTGGTAATTGCTGTAGTCCGACAGATGGAACTTCAGTGTTAAACAGGTAAAAAGCATTGATCTCTAGATATGTTTTTAAGGTTTTCTGCATCAAAAACCAGACCAAAGCTAAATTTATATAATAAAGTTAATGGTTGGCGGTTATTGTTAGGTTATGCAACTGATTTAATGGTTTAGCTTTATCAGATTAACCTTTGGAGTTAGCAGACTAGCAGTTATCAAAGCTAAATTTTTGGTTAGCTCTGCCAACCACTGAATGTCACTCATCCAATCAGGGCGAAATGCTCAACTGTGATAATCTGTGTATGGTTTTGTGGAAATAGTGGTGTTTCTGATTGTTGTCCAATCTGTTGTCTGCTTATGGGTGGGCAGGCTTCATGAGTGATTGTGATTCATGGGTGTTTTAGGGAGACAATCTAGGGAAAGGGTTTCTTATTTTTTCAATCATTCATTTTATGATTATGCCTCCATCTGTAGACCATGTTAAACATGAAATTTTGGCAATTCAAGCTTGCTGTATATAAACAATATATAAATGATTTATAAACAATGCATTTTCCGTCTGTTGCGTCCTTGTCACATGACGTAGACCACAATGACTAGTATAGACGTCCAAGTCCTGTAGATGCCCCTCCCATTGTTAAGGTGAATTGTTTATACATTGAGCAGCCCAATCTCTCTGTCAATTACACAAATAGCCAGTACTGTAAGTCTGTGACATAGATGCAGTAATGAGACAGCCGTGAAAAGCACCCAGGGCTGGGAGGTCAAAGTGTGTCGTTCATTCATTCTCCAGACAAATGGTCACTAGCCTTTGAAAACATCTCCCAGAATAAGTCACGGATGTCAAAAACGTCCCTCCCCTTCAAACATGTTTGCTTTTTTTTGTTCTTGTTCTTAACAGGTCAGAGAAAATGCCAAGCAGGACCTGAAGGATGGGCTTGCTCTGTACAACACTGATAATAATGTTGGTCTGAGGAATGCCTGGAACATCATTCAGGCAGAGGTATGGACTTCCAGCCAATGCTGATGTCTTCATCTGCTGGATTTATGTGTACATAACAGCAAATTTGAAACAGATAGATCCTAAATATGATCAAATGACAAAATGTCAATTCTGAAAGAGCCAAAATGATCAATCATCAAAGAGTGGTCAGGTTAAGCATTAAATGAGAGTGTGTATGTTTACATGCCTGTGTGTATAGTGGAAGTGCTGTGGTGTGACGGGCTACACAGACTGGCATGAGGCCCTGCAGGAGAGAATGGTCCCTGACCGCTGCTGCCAGGAGCACTACAAGGAGTGTGGCCGGAATGTCACCAACATGTTCTGGAACCGAGTGAGTGTCACTATAGCAACAGGTGTGATAGATGGTCTCGTTCTCCTGTTCGTCCTTCGTATGAATTAGAACCGTCTGAGCAAAATTCACTTTTAATTTTAGGAAGCTTGTTTTCTATTCACACTGAGGCTTTTTTATGTGTAAGGAGGTGAATGTTTCTAAATGTAACAAACATACCTTTTGGTACATGAAAGTTTATTGTTTATTTTTCAAGGATTATTACATAATAAACTAATTCCTCAACATTCTTAGGGCTTTGCAATGAAATATTTTACAAATTAGGCCTATTTCTCTATTGTACATACTGTCCTTACTCCTGCAGTGTAGAATGCACATTTTCCTGTGATAAAGATCCCAACTTAAGCATTTAATGACTCAACTGCAGCCCTTCTACACATGCACACTTGAGCCGTATTTTCCATCCTCCACAGGGTTGTTACGAGAAGGTGGAGGAATGGCTACGTGACAATAGACACCTCCTGGGCACCATTGGCATGTGCATACTGGTGGTACAGGTGAGGAGAGATGGCTAGAAATGGCCATCATCTTTTTAATGCCAAAAGAGCTGAATCAGCAAAAAAGGTTGCAAAGAATACTTCCTGAAAATTGATTTTTGTACTAGCTTTTTGTTTACACCCAGTGTATTAATCACTACAGAGCAACAATGCATGTAGGGGGCACGGCTGGGATTGGGGGCAAGGCTTTTATGAAAGATGGGGTCATCTTTGCATCAGGAAGACCTTTGGGTCTTCCTCAGACAGAAGGCAATCACTATGGAGTATCTTAGCCACACTAAACTGGACTTTTAAAGTACATGTAAACATGTTAGTAAATCATACTAAATCGAATTTCTCTTAGTTGGACTAAGATACCCAGATAATGCGATCTGGAGTTGATTGACTCCTGCATGAGTACGTTCAATCGGACTCAAACTGGCCTAGACACTCTGCTTTGCAGTCCCCCTCGGGCTTTGACCCAGAAGTAATAGTAGAAGCATGGAGCATTGTAGAGAAAGTACGAAATGTATAGCGCTGTCAAGCGCTCCAATTCGACCTTTCAAGAAGGTACCAAAAGTACGGTACTGCAAGGTGTTGGTTTCCTACTGGCATAAAAACTGCTTCCAGCACCAAATGACATCACAGTGGGATATTTTGTACTGAATTTTAAAAATGGCTGTAGTATATTATAGGGCTGGACAGTGTGCTATATTAATACCAACTTCGCGTATTATGCACATTCAATTCTTACATTGCTAGTCAGCTAGATTAAGGTCAGGTATTTCTTACCTTCATTTCGGTACAGATATTATAGCGCAGGGAGTTTAAGTCTCACTAAAACATTTTTACTCTGTGATAGGGAAAAAAAACCTAGCAAGTTTTGCAATTTTAATGATTATTCATTTTCAAGATTATCTAGTATATGTTTAAAAATCAGTTTAAAGTTTACCTCCGCTGCTTCTGCATGAGCGCTGCAATCATTCTCATAATTTTCATCCTTAATTGCTGTTTAAATCACTCCTAAATGGGTTCTTGCAAAATTTATGTTGAACCCCAGTATTTATTACAACACAATCACACTGAAATATTTGAAAAATTTTCAATACCGTGCTGTCACAGTATATTATACAAAACACTTTATTTCTTGTTATACTATCCTGATCTTGTTGTATCTGTTCTTCTGACCAGATTGCAATTAAAGCTTGTTTTACTTAATTTGTCCATGCACCCATTATTATTAATTTTATTAATTTTTTTAAGTCTGTGGCGTAATAAGTCAACCGGAAAAGGCCCAGTACTAACAAGATGAAAGGAGCCATATCACCACCTAGCATCAGACATACTTTGGTCAATAAATTGATCCCCCTCCTGTGCATGCATACTACGACAAGGACAGTCGTCCGATTAAATGCCATAGTGGAGCTATAACCGTAACTTGACCTAGCTGTACATGTAAACATACTAACTGTGTTAGTCATGCCTTGGTTTGGGCCTGGAGAAGTATGATGATCAGCACTGGGTTTTTTTTAACCAGACTATGTGTGACTTGTGGGATTGGGTGTTTTAATGTTTGTCTGTGGTTACGTCTGCATTAATGCGTTAAAAAAATTACGGGATTTTCCAAAAGAAAACATCAAGGTCCACACTACCATTATCACTAGCGTTGACTAGCTTCTGCATTCACACTGCTCTGTGTAAAAGGCAAATCGCATAGTGACTGCACTCATAATTAGCTTTAGCATTTGTGTAATGGTCTGTATTGTGTATAAGAATGGTTGTTATTGTATATATTTTCTGGAATTTTTCATTTGCACATTTATTCAAAGCTTTTTTGTGATCCATTTTTAGAAGTGGCACACTTTATGTTTTGTTTGTTGTAGCTCGAGCACAACGTGTCATTTGCATGTTTTTTGTCCAGCCAAATTTTTTTTATAATTATAGAAGTGGCATCGTATATACTTTGAATAATTTATTTTGAATTTGATTTGTAATAAAGTTCAGTTTTTATCAACACTTAACTGTTGATTAATCTCACATGCAACCATGTGTTTAAAGTAAAAGTAACTCATCACAGCAACAACACAGGGATCCAGATATTTAGTTACACACATCCCTCTCTGTCCCCATCATTTTCAGTGCACTCTTGTCTTACTCTAATGTTCCATGGCTGGATGTCTTTATGATAAGTTAGAGCTGCACTTAAGTACAGTCTGGTTTTGAGCTTTGCAATAGTTGTAAACAGCGTACAATATACACAAAACACGATTCAGCTGCATACAAGTAAGCAAAACAACATATTCCAGGTAGCGAAAGTCCTGTACATCCTCCATGTTCACATGTCGCTTAATTCTGAGAAAAAGAGGTGAAGCGTTCTTCATTCCCCTGAAAAATAACTAATTAGGTATAGAGACATCAAAACAAAGAGAGCTAATCAGGAAAGGGTCACGAACCAGTCGTAGGTGACTGACGTCGTAACAAAATTATAATGTTTCTGACCATTCACACTAATGCATTTTACAGAAAGTTGTCAGATAGCGCTGAAATTTTCTTCATTTCAGGGAAATAAAGATCAGCATCAACTACAGAGCCCCTGAAGGGACCTGTGCACGGCTTTCGCATACGAACAAGATACTTTCTATACACACAAGATAATTTTGCGTGTGCATGCGAAAGTAAGAGTTTTTTTTTTGTACCCCTTTGCATCTCTTCAAGGACTCTGCAGATGGATGGTTAAATGGGAAAAAATGTTTGCATTACTAAATGAAAACGTATTACTGTGGACGTACCCTCTGTGTTTCTGTGTTTTGTGAGGCTGAGGGTGTGTGTGGGGATTATGTTTACATTACATAGTGGGGATCAAATATTCCCCACAAAGTAGTAAAAACCTGGTATTTTGACCATTTTTCAGGTTCCGACAAAGATCTGTGAATGCAATCACGAGGGTGGAGGGTATATGTGTGTGTTTTAGAACACAGGGGGTTTACATGCATATGTTTCTGTGCTTTTGTGTGTTGAGGATGTGTGTGTGTGTGTGTCTGTTTTAGAGCATGAGGAGCTCACATGTCTATGAGCGTTTGTGCCTCTTCAGTTCAGGGGGGTGTGGGTTATATGTGCGGGAATTGCCACAAACCCCTCCCAGCCTACCAGCTGTGACCCACTCCTTCACTGTCTGCTGCTGCCATATCTGCTGGAAGCACATGGGCCATCCCTAATGAAAGCGTGTGTATCCCAGCCTGGCTGCTCTTGATAAAGGCACTGCTACCTGACTCAGTGTGATGCCACACTGTCCTGTTCATGTCAGGTTTCAGCTTATTAAAATCTCAAAGAACTTTTTAGAGACTGCAAGATTTGGGTTGCCTCTCTTTTATCACACATTTATTAATTTATCATGTTGAATTTCCCTCCAAAAATTCCGCTGGTCTAATTCAGTCACTCAGATTCGTGTGAGGAGTGCTATGATGACAGAAGAGCATTTTCCAAGCATTCACTGTGCCTATGTTGATTATGAATTGCATATAACATGATTTACAGATGCTTTGGAATATCCTTCATATTTTTGCACAAAACTAATACAGATGTCTGTGTGACTTACAGCCATACGCAGTTATAACTGTTATACATAACACTGGCGTGTTTTATAAACAAGGGCACACACACATTATGCTGAACATGTGTCATAAATAGGTGCACGCAATCACTAGCACGTTCCACATGCATGTTCCTGGAACTGCAAATTCATGCTTGGATCTGTCCCAGTGCACACACCTGAATGCTGAAACTTCCTGTTTCTCCAGCTCCTGGGGATGGCGTTTTCGATGACGCTGTTCCAGCAGATCCACCGGACAGGCAAAAAGTACCACGCCTAGATGGGCCTGGTAGAGCTAAGCCCCTGAGCCCGATGTGAGGGGACTGCGCTGGACTCCATGACCTGGCCTATCCTGTCTCAGGCCAAGCACCTATCAACAGTGCCCCCCCCCCTTTATTTGCTGTTCTCAATTTAATTTGCCAAAGAGAAATCGGTCAGGAAAGATGAAGGGCATTGACTTCGGGAAAGGGGCACTTCTTGGCAATTTTTTATTGTGTTTTGTCTTTTTCTTTCCCCTTGGACTGACACTGTGGGAAGCTAGAGATATGAAAGCACTGCTTTTCTGAAGGCCGGGTTTGCCCCACAGGGCACTAGAAATCAATACAGAGGCAGCTCTCATACTGTAACCCCATATGAGGTGAAAGGATTCAATTACCCATGACTGCTGATGGCAGCTCCCACTCTTAGTATAAAGGCAGAACCTAAATATAGCATGCTGAAGTATATATATTTTTTTGACTCAGTGGATAACTGTCTTATTTAAATGTAAAATATAAAAACATACCACCCACACACACAACTGTGATTTGTTAAAATCCGTGAGTGTATATTGATACCTTGTTGAGAATCGGTGATTGGTGGTTGTGAGCTGTGGAAGGGGGACGGCTCTGACATTATCCCTATGTGGGGGAGAGAGAGGGCAGGCTCTGAGTTAGGTGCTACCCCTCCAGGTACACACCCACACAATGGCAGCCAGCAACTTCCTTCTCAAAGCTTATGAAACAGTTTCAATGGCTGAGTATGATACATCTGACTATATGCTGTTCTGTCAGGTGTGTGACATTTTCAGCCCAGCAGGGACACCTGCACACATTTTGACTCCTCTTTAATTCTTCTTTGGGTCCCATAAGATTAACTATTTGCGACCACAAGTCTCTTGTGTTTCTGGTTGTGGACACCCACTTGATTCTGTTGTCGCTGTTTGTTGTGCAGGAGGAGTCATTCTGATTGTCTCTCATTGTTTCTGTTTTGATGATCTGGGTTTTCCAACTGACGCAGCAGAAAGGAAGTCTAATGTCTGATAAGTCCATATTTCCATCAGCATCTCCAAATGGGATCCTTCCTGCCTAGTGCAGGTTCTCCTCAGCTACAGTACACGTGAGGCTCAGTGCAAGGCGCCTGATAGAGGGGGTATCAGAACTCTTCACACCTCATCCTAAGGGCGCTTCTGTCCATAGAGCTTTAGTCCCATAGTAGTTGAGAAATATCATCTTACATAAGATATAAAGGCACTTTGGATAACGAGTGTTAAGCAACTGAAATACTGCTTCTTTAAGAGAGATGTAAGGTGAGAGGGCTGGGGCTGGCAGGATTTTAGGGTCATTTTTAGGGCTGGAATAATACCAGAAGCAGATATGAGATCTGTTGCATGTTGAATTTCATGCAGTCATTATGCTACTGGGCATTTTGAAGTATGGAGGCTCTGTGTATTCCAAAATGTGTAACTGAACATCATGCAAACGCATCACAGATTTTTTTATATGTGTGTGTGTATATATATATATACACACACACACACACTGCCCAGCCAAAAAAAAAAAAGTTTTCGTTGGATGGCCTTTAGCTTTGATTTTGCCGCACATTTGTCATTGCATTGTTTCCACAAGCTTATGCAACATCCCACCCTTTATTTTCATCCAGATTTGCATTCATTTCTCACCGAGATCCTATACTGACAAGTGTACCACTCCATAAAGCCTCCTTCAGCACATCCCAAGGCCCTTCAATGACGTTAAGGTCATTTTGGCATGCTTCTCCTGGAATATGCCCATGCCAACAGGGAACAAAAAAATTCCATTGATGATGGATGGAGGTGTAACCTGGCTATTCAGTAGATTCAGGAACTCAGCTGACTTTACTCTTTATTGCTGCATAACATTGCTGAGCTGTAATAATGATCCAGTCATTGGCTTTTAAGTATTCGCTGATACAGTATATATTCAAATGGCGACTTTTGTTGACCGGGCAGTATATGTATAATGTGTGTGTGTATAAAATGTGTGCATATATATGTATGTGTGTGTGGGTGTGTGTTTGTGTCTGTGTGTGTGTATCCTAAAATTTCTTGAACATTCCCCAAATATTGTGCGAGGGCACCAACTTAGCAACCCCCCCACTGCAGCGAGCCTCACACCAGGCCTCTGACAACCAATGCCCTGGATTTTGCCACATGCACAGAATTGGGTAGTACAGTTTGCTGGGAGCTGGGAGAGGGCACCAGTGGTGAGGCTTGCCATCAAGGAATTAAAGCAATTGTTATTTTAGGCCCACATTATTTTTTCTGGCTCCACATAGGCTTCACCTGCCACTGCTCATAAAATCAGTGAAAACTGGACTGTGTTTGTTGGTGACGCTTATTGAGTATTTATTTTTACAGTGTGACTATTAGCAACCCCCCTACAGAGAGCCTCACACCAGGCTAATATTCATCAGCTTTTTACAGTGGAAGGGAGTGCCATATACACGGGGCTCCCATAAACAGCGTTAGCACCCCACAGCTGTACTCATTGCTAATCTGTTGGTACATAAAATGATGACAATGTGTGTTCACCTTCAGTGCCCTGGCAGACTCTGCGGAGTTAGTCAAATGTGCTGTCCTTGCATTATCGCAACAGGTCATTGGCCCATACGGCTGTTTAGTTTGCAGACTGTACCCATCATCATGTGCATTGACATTGTTGGCCTGGGGGTGGCCTGCACTTCCTGCATCTGAAGGTTGCCCTTTCCCACAGTAGACAATGGTTGTGTTTTGAATTGTCCGTCTGGAAAGAGACATGTCATTATTTTATATGGATGAAAAACAGGTGCAACATAAAAAAAAGGTTTAACATTACCTGTGTGAACAGATTTAATTTGAAGTAGTTCGTCATTTTAATTTGTGTGGAAAATTGTTCACTTTAAACCATTAAAACTGTAATATAAAAAAATAAGAAGAATCTAATATTGATACCTTTAGGCAACATTTTTATATATTATATTAAAAACATGCATTTCGTTTAACAGTTGCCGATGGATTGATTTGTTTTGTCTTTGGGGAGATTCCTATTTTTGTTTCAATTCACTAGGCTGAACACTGGTATTAAGCAGGTTGGCTGTGATACCCACTAAGTAACCCATAAGTCTTAAATTGCGCAAATATTTTAATAATGGAGTAAAAAAGTTATGAGTGTGGAGAGGAACGGCAATTTGGAAGGTGACCCTCTGTGGATTTGTCTCTACATGACTTTGACCTTTGGCTGTCCCTCACAAACTGAATCTTTATGATCGTGCCACTTCTCTTAAAGTTTGTAAGGAGATCCGTCACCATGTTGGAAACTTCACCCCATCCTGCTGCAGATAATCTTTGGTCCTGTAACATGCTCTGACATTCAGTAACTGACATGCTGTCAGACTTGTCCAAACAGTCCTCCGCTGTTAATCCACCAGTTTGTACAGGGCAGAAGGCATTCTCCACTGCTCTGCTCGTGAGGACTGCTGTACTGTCTTTGTTATATGGTCTCGTGTTTCATAATCTTCACTGGATTTTTTTGTACTTTTTAATTCAGTGATTTTCACGTCTATTAAATGCTTTGTGCTTTCATTTAATGTATACTTCGTATTATAGTGAAATGGAATATTTTATAAATCTGTGTTTAAAACAGATCATATTTTGCCCTATATGGTGTTATACAACCTTGTGAGAGGCTGTGTGTGTGTGTGTGTGTGTGTGTGTGTGTGTGTGTGTGTGCGTGCGTGTGTGTGTGTGTGTGTCTGTGTGTCTGTGTGTCTGTGTGAATCTCCTTCTCCCAGTGACTTTCAATTGTTACTCAACCTGGGCCGGGGGATGTAGTGCTACAAGAGTCTGCCTGCCATTTCACTAAAGTCTGAACATAAGATCATCTTATTTGACTTAATCTGGTTTAAATCATCTATTTCTTAATAAAACTAAATGTATCCCGACCTCCCAGAGCACTGTGTGTTCACTGTCATTCCCATAATGTTTTTTTTTTAAGATTAATCTGTTGTTCACTATGTTTGGATTGAAACGATTATCTGCCTAGTGACATATTACGTACGTATAACTGGATTTTGGTGGTTTAGCTCTTGCGGCAGCTGCTTTGTAATCTCCTCCAGCAGAGGGCAGGATTTCAGCTCGCTCTAACACACATTGAAATGAACAGAAATGCAAAATTTCAGTCACTGTGATTTTTAACCGAAGACTATGATATGTTCCTTTGTGTTATAACCTGATTTGAATTTGTACTGTTGAAGCTTTTGTCCCCCCTTTCAATGAAAAAAAAAATACATTAGACTTTGTATAGACTAATTTGTACCATTTAACATGTAAATAAAACCCATAGAAACCACAGTGAAGGTACAGATTTTTTTTCCTTGTTAAAACTTTGTTGTGAACTGAGTTATGGATGGCTGCTTCAGAAGACAGGTGGGTTTACCAGCTCTGATCCAGCTACACATGGTCTACAAAGCATCCCCCAGGGGAGACACTCACTTTACTGACTTAAGGAACTTAAAGTTTTATTTCTAAATTTATAATTTTCTTAACTATTATACGGGCTCTTTAAGTGAAATGAAAACCATCATTACACAAGCATCACACCATCACAAGAAGCTGTACACCCAGAAAATCCTATCTGGGTACTAAGAAAGTCGGGGGGAGAGCAGACCCCAAACAGGATGCTGAGTCTGTCCTTTTGGAAAGACCAGAAACCTGAAATATTTATTAAATTTGTGCATAACCTCCCGAAGGGAAAATGGTGAGGGGTAACAGGCAAACAACTCAATTCAATTCAATTAATTTATATAGCGCTTTTAACAACAGTCATTGTCACAAAGCACTTTATATATAATCGGCCCGAACCCCACCAAGCAAGCCTGAGGCGACAGTGGCAAGGAGAAACTCCCTCTAGCAGGAAGAAATCTCAGGTCAGTTCCTTTTAACACTTAAGAGGAAGTGGAGTAGAGAGAGGACAAAGCTGGAAAGGAAATGCATAACACCTGGAGAGGATGGCAGGGGTCACTGGTCAGCAGGTCAGAGTGTAGCTAAGGGTGTCTCAACTCCGTAACCTTCCCTTCCAAAGAGGTAAGGTTTCAATTAAAATATTAAGTACTCAAGCTTTCAGTCTGGTGTTTATGTTTACAAGCATGCCTGTGTGTCAGTGGGCTGAAGTTACTGTTTCTCAGTTTTATAGCAGCATTCCTGATGTTTCTGTGTATTTTTGTGTCTCAGTTACATAGCAATTCCTGCCAAAGGTGAAAATTCATCTTACCCTGCAGCTTCTGATCTAAAGCAGTATGTTAGTCTACAGAATATCTATCCGTCATTTTCTATTATAATGCAAATGTGACATTGTGGGGCGGCATGGTGGTGCAGTGGTTAGCACTGTTGCCTCCCACCTTTGGGGCCCGGGTTCGAGTCTCTGCCTGGGTTACATGTGTGTGGAGTTTGCATGTTCTCCCCATGTCGTCGTGGGGTTTCCTCCGGGTACTTCGGTTTCCCCCCACAGTCCAAAAACATGCTGAGGCTGATTGGAGTTACTAAATTGCCCGTAGGAGTGCATGTGTGAGTGAATGGTGTGTGAGTGTGCCCTGTGATGGGCTGGCCCCCCATCCTGGGTTGTTCCCTGCCTCGTGCCCATAGCTTCCGGAAGGGCCTCCAGATCCCCCGCAACCCAGTAGGATAAGCAGCTTGGAAAATGGATGGATGGATGCATGGAAAATTGTTTTCGAAGAATTATGCCTCTTGCACATGTTATAGATACAAAAATACATTAATGTAATGTAAATTAATATTTTATCTTATTGAATAGTTTGCAGACTTTTTTTCAGCAGAAGCCTTGAGTTTTTTTTTACATTTTCTATATGTAATGAGTCTCTTGTCTGTGATCTTATATGTAAATGTAATTTAGTTTGGTCCTGGTGTTGCAATTGTCTATTTTGAATCAACTCTCCGCACCAAAGAGATATGGGCTCATTCCCACTATATGTTCGTTGCATTGCACTTTTCATCAACACATGCGTTCTGTGATTTGCTAGAACATCATAAATTGCATATAATATAATAGAATAGAATGCAATGTATGATGTTCCCACTAGTGTGCTGTGTTGCTAATCCATGCATTTCCCTGCCCTGCTCTGTATACAAACTGTTAGCAGAAATACATGCTACAGCAGTTATGGCGTGTAAAATATTATACTAAACCGAATCTATAAACCTTTATGGAGGACTGACACACACACACACACACACGGGAAGTCTCTTTACCATCAAGAAGAAAAAACTTTACATTTTTCAACATCGGCTTAGCTTACAGCTGCCACCCTTTGGTCATCAATACAAGCTTATTTACATATATACAGTTGACAATTGAGAGCACATTATTCATTTCTGCCAACACAAACACATTCCAGTGCATTTTTACTGCATATCGTTTTCCCCACAAACACTAGGGACAATTATAGAAACGGCTAATACAATGCAACATTAAAAAAGTAATAAAGATGCACAAAAACGTGGACAAAGGATGATGAAAACAGAAAAAAATCATGTGAGAAACTTTTAAAAATAACACAGTATAACTTGTTGCGTTTTTCACTGAATTTTTGGCTTCCCTAGAATAAACATATCCCAATACATAAAAATGCCATTAGTCACATTGTCCAAACATCCAAGGAAAAGTACCAATGTTTATTTGAAGCATTCTGAGCAAATTATCCTAAAAAAAATCACACATCTGCAAGATAAATGGCCATCACCACATCAGCATTATCTGGAAATATTTCCACCAAAGCCAAGTGAGTATAAGTACCGACAGAATCCTGCTGTGAAAGGTGGTTATTTGATGGCCGACGGGCAAGGGGGGGTCTCATCTGATTACTTTACGGCTAAAGCTTTGATAAGCCTCACGGTGTAATTTTAGAGCTCACAAACTAGCAACTGAATGGTTCTCCCCTGTGTTAAATTTCTGTTAGGTTCCGTTGCTGATGCAGGTGTCATGGATATGGATTAGCAGGTAGGTAGGGCCGGGACGAGACTGGGGGCTGCTGCAGCAATGAGAGCATGGCGGAGTGGGCTTTAGTCTGAGAGAGAAGGGGCACATTCATCTCTGATTATTGTTATGGCTTAAGGAGAAGGATTTGAAACTGCAAAAAGCTACACAACACAAAATTCTTAATCCTCCAGGAAATGCCTCCTTCCCTCCTGACTTCCCTCTGATTGTCGCTGCCTGAGAACTCCTGACCTGATACTCTTGTCTTCACCTTTCTCGGCTCTCCCTACAGCCTGACCAAAAAACTTACCGTTTTAATTTTTCTCCAGAAATCTGCAAACAATGAGTAGCTGGGAACTAGTGGCAAAGATAGAAAATTGACTTTGAGTGTGTGGGAACATAAGGCCTGCAAGAACTCAAGCATAATAAAGTAATGTCTGTCTATAATATCCACTGCCTTAATTCCTTGAAGGCCAAGCCTATGACCATTGTTACACTGTAGTTAGGGTTGGCACTTTCTAACTGAATAAGTAAGGGAAATTAAATTTGCCAAGCATGGGAGGTTTCTAACAATAACATTTCCTGGGTCAGAAGGTGTTGGGGGGGCGGGTGGGGAGGGGGGGCGGGTTTACAATAGAACACAAAAATTTTTATTTGGCTGTGCAAGCTGACGTTTTGGTTTTGGGTAGCATTTGCACACTCTCACACACCCTTGGCCATGGCACAGCTGGGAATGACTTTAAATGATCTGTAAAATTTTTTTCCTTGTTTCCAAGCTAGTGCGGGTTGTAATAGGCTCCCTTATTGCAGCAGAGGAGGCCTTGCGTTTAATTCGATGCAAAAAGAAGTTCAAATTAGGAAGCTAATTTAGAAATACAAGTCTCATGGCTGCTACACTAAATGTCAGAAATGTCCTGTATTCACTCTTTCAAATGGTTTGAAAACCAAAGATATGTATGCCTAAATACACATTATTGCAGGGAGTCTGAGCCTTATGCTCACATTCTCATTACGTTACAAGTTTGCAAACATACAAAATATATTTATTTACATTAAGAAGCAGTACAAGTGTATTCATTCAGGAATTACAGCAAGCCTGTTTTGTTTGAGTACAGCAATAGTTCTTCTCATCACTCAGTAATACAAATACTTGCCTTGGTAATAGGACAAGATGAGATAAAAACATAATACAGAACTCTGTGATTTGTATAAATGATATTACTGAAAACTGAGTCATTCTTTATTATAAAATTAATGGTAACACTATAATACAAGGTGTAGGTCTCATTGCATGAGCTTCAAACCGGTCCTTGAAAATTGTTCTTACTTATTACTGATTATTCACTAATATTGCTGGATTCAACTTCATCAGGGATTAAAAAATACAGACCGGATCGAGAGCAAGGAGAGGACACTGAAGTACCACAGTGTATCAGTGACCAAAGTGTACTAAGTAATGAAGAGAGTGGCCAGCTGTTCAAGGCATCTAGAGTGGTGTCTAGTGGTCCAGTGAATGGTCTGGAGAGGAACCCAAAGAAGAAATGTGAACAAAGGCCTCCAGCTGGTGCCTGTACCCCTGAACCAAATGAGAAACCAGTCAAAATAGCCAATGGGCTAATAAAAATGTGCGGGAAGTGTATGAAAGCGGGCGTAACGCTGATAGAAAATTTCCCAAGTACATCTACAACTATCATTGGTGCCAAAGATGTTTCCACTAACTATTGAGGCCAATGACCTGAATATTACCTATAAAATAAGGGGATTTTAGTATTTTGACATTCACATCCTATATTAGCATATATATTAGACTGAGACAAGAGTATGTAGCATTTTTTTTCAAGAGATCAGCTGTACTATAATCATTTGCTGATTGATGGATGTGTGTGTGTGTGTGTGTGTGTGTGTGTGTGTGTGTGTGTGTGTGTGTGTGTGTGTGTGTGTGTGTGTGTCTTTTTAATGTTGCTGTTTATCTTACCCATGACTTTTTATGTGTTCCTTGTATATGATTTAATTATTTGCGAGAAAGTAATTCTCATTCAGCATCCTGAAAAACACCAATGTGTGCAGAAAAACATCTCACAGGAGCACATCCATGACTCCAGGGACACACACTTCCCCAGGCCTGTACGTCTTCCAGATGGGCTTCCTCCACCGCAGACTTAAGCTGAATCCTGTCTTATCTATATTCCAACCCTTTAATTAAATGTAGCCATTGATCTGCTAAGAGGTGGATGCACTGTCAGCTGTATATGCATTGGCTCCTCATTATATATTGGCTGCTTAGTCAATGATACAGCACCTTGCACTCTATCATCCAGACACCTCAGACCACTGGTCTGCCGGTATTCACAATGCGGCTCTGCAGGTCGGTGCGAGTGAACCGTGTTCATGATCCAGGGTAGCATCCTCTGGAACCCTGAAACTGGGTTTGTGTGGAAAACATGTCGTTTACGTACTTCTGTGGTTGGCTTTCCTGCTCAGCCAGTCATACCATATTTCCAGCTTAAGGCCCAGAAAGCTATGCACACTACTGCTATGGAAATCAACTACATGGATTACTGACCCAATGATTGTCAGCAGGGGCCTTGCTGTGTATTAGACCAGCCTGTAGAGGATGCTAGAGGCTTGGGAACAACCACCTGCTTTGACGGTCTAACAATATATCAGAAATGACTAGCCACTCACGCCCACTCAAGCCAGGAATATTTCTTTAGTAACATGATTCTCCAGCTTGCTGGACAGTTCTAGGGGGTCCCAGTTCCAGGCGGTTGGAAGGAGTAATATCAGCCAGGGCTAAGTCAGTGGGCTTAATCAACGTTAAACCACGAATTCTGTGGTTGAAGGTTTCATCTGTTCTCTGGTGCTTTTTCTCTGTGCTACAGATAATACCGCCAACTGGCCTCTCGTGCTTGGAGCCTCAGAGGGGACCTTGCCCCGGTGATGGTCCATGACATGGACCTGAACCTCAATCGAGCTGAGACCTTCTCCTTCATTAACCCATGGATCCGGTACTTTCTGTTCTTCTTCAGCTTCCTGTTCTGGGTAAGTTGGCATGGGAACTTCTGGAATTACATGCACCAACTGCACTGATACCTGCAGAACATATCATCCCTGCTAAAGCCAAAAGAAAGCATAAATAAAACATTTGGGTAATTCTGGCGCTTGTCAATGTTCACTACAACCATTTCCTGGAACCACTGTTAGCGAGAACAGTGCTGTAATACTCATACATTTTAATTCCTAATTCATCAATATGGCACATTTTTGTGGATATGCATTTCTTTCCACTAATTCTTTGTATAGAAATTGCACTCATTCTTAATAGTTAGGATGTTCCAGCACATTTCAGGGTGTGTGGGCAGTACTTACACATTTAATTCTGTGTTTATTTTGATGAGCAGTGGAGGGTTTTGGTCCTAAAACAGAATGGAGTATATTTGCACGACCTTATGTAAAATGGGTTTGAACTTTTTGCTAATGCTGTATGAAATACAGAAAATTGATCTAATTACTCAGATTCAGCTTTGCTTTGAGGTGATACTGTCCATTGGCATGATTATATCAGTGTTTATTGGCTTGAAAACAGTGGTGCTGAGCCAATACTTGATGAAGGTGCAGGTGACCAATAATAGTCGCTTGTTCTGTGCCTGGGTGAAGTGAGAGTACCACAAAGTATAATGTTATCTGGATGAGCTTAGCTCGTTACCTTTGCTTGCAAGTATTGCATCCGGGTAACAGAGAGACTGAGCTGGCTAATTCACAGTGAACAGCCCGATGTATTTGGACATTGTTCCGGGGCTCTGCTGTTTGTCCCACGCCAAGGACTGTTTGAATCAACTCATGCAGTCCATCTGTCTTTTGTTCTATCCTCTGTGAGCTGGTGGTCCAGAATAATCATCTGGGACACAAAGTGGGCTCTGGCCTTAACAGAAGAAAAGCATGTGCTGTGTCTCACATTCCTGGCACTCTCACATTCTCTCTCTCTCTCTCTCTCTCACACACACACACACACACACACACACACACATGCATGCTTGTATTCACATCTTTGTGGGGACTGTCTACTCATTTCTATGGGAAAAACCCTAATTCCAGCGATGACAACTTTAATTTTTTGATTGCAGTCACAGATTTTTGTAAATTAAAGCTTCTGTTTCTTTGGACCGAAAAAATGGTCCCCGACAACATTAAAATAACAGATTTCGATCACATTGTGGGGACATCTGGTCCCCATAATGTAATACAGATGCTCCCCCAAATTTCGATGGTCTATCTTGCGATATTTCAACTTTACAATGGGTATGATTATTCAGTAAATTATGTGAGATATTTAGCACTTCATTATAAAATAGGCTTTCTGTTGTGATTTTGCCCAACTGTAGGCTAATGTTTGTTAGGTCAGCTGCTACTGTATTAAAATGCATTTTTGCCTTATGATCCAGACGTAGCCTCATGATAACCTGGAGAACATCTTCATATACATAACCTATACACACACACACACCCAGCTGTGTAATCTTATCTTTTTGGGAACCGCTCATTCATTTCTATTGGAAAAATGGTAATGCTTTAAGTAACCAAACAAAATACAAGTTTTTTCATTTCTAGTTTTATCGTTGCAGTCATCCATCCATCCATCCATTTTCCAAACCGCTTATCCTACTGGGTCGCGGGGGGTCCGGAGCCTATCCCGGAAGCAATGGGCACGAGGCAGGGAACAACCCAGGATGGGGGGCCAGCCTATCACAGGGCACACTCACACAGCATTCACTCACACATGCACACCTATGGGCAATTTAGCAACTCCAATTAGCCTCAGCATGTGGGGGGAAACCGGAGTACCCGGAGGAAACCCCACGACGACATGGGGAGAACATGCAAACTCCACATACATGTAACCCAGGCGGAGACTCGAACCCGGGTCCCAGAGGTGTGAGGCAACAGTGCTAAGCACTGCACCACCATGCCACCCCAGTCGTAGATTAAAAAAAAATAGAGTTTTCCCTGGTCCCCATAAAGTAAAAAAAATGGGTATTCATCATGTTCTTTCATCAGGTAAACATTTCATTGGAAACATTTCATAGTTGATAACTTATGAATTAACTTTGATATACTGTGGGCCAGATCCTGGACACCCCTCTGACTTCGGCGGGTCCAAAGTGTGACTATCCATTAGTCCATCCATTCTCCATAATCACTTTTCCATTGCAGGGCCTCCACTAGCTGGGAGCCTATCTCAGAAACCGCACATTAATTAAATAGACAAGATATGAAACTCTGGAAAGTCTCACTCCAATTTGATGAAAAGACCATATCCTCTCACACCATTTTTTGTTTTTACCCAGGAAGTCCTCTCTAGCAGGAATTGTACTCATACTTAAAAGGATAAACAGACCATCAGTTTTCTAATGGAATTTAGCCTTTTTTCCAGAATACACTGGAGTGGAACAATCAACCAACACTTTACTCAGGTCTATTGATAATTCCCATTTCTTATGGGGATCTTTAATTGAACATCCCTAATCTTTACTGATTTGCCTCTTTTAGAAGTCTTCTGTGAACATTCTCCCAGGAGTTGAAGGATTTTCTCTCCATTTTCATTATTTAGCCTTTTAAAACTATTTCTAGCAAACAACTGGGCTTTTTGTGTTAGGTGTATAGTTAATAGGTATTGGCAGCCAAGGTTTTTAGAATGGGGTATGTGACAGGAAGAGAAATGGGACTAAACCCCAACACCACTTCCTTGAGCCAGCTTATGCAGTGAAACCCAGCTGTATGAAGGTTGGTTAATTTACATTTGTATGAGCCATTCTGAATAAGAGATTTTAGGTTTATCTATCCAAAGCACCCAAGTTAGAGTTTATTGCTGGGCAGCGTGTGGCTCAGTGGACTAAGCCTGTGTGCCTGTAATCATAAGGACGCCGGTTTAAACCCAGCCTAAGCATGCCTATTGGTCCTTGAGCAAGGCCCTTGAGCCCCCAGCCCTACAAGAGGATCAATAAAGTACCAATTATTATTATTATAAATCCTTTTCATTTGTGGTCTCTATCCACCAGATCCTAATGTACACAGTTAAACAAGATTTCAGGGTTCATATTCACAAAACATTTTATCTTTCCACTAAGAGTACTCCTATCCATCCATCCATTTTCCAAACCGCTTATCCTACTGGGTCGTGGGAGTCCGGAGCCTATCCCGGAAGCAATGGGCACGAGGCAGGGAACAACCCAGTATTGGAAGCCAGCCCATCGCAGGGCACATTCACACACCATTCACTCACACATGCACTCCTATGGGCAATTTAGCAACTCCAATTAGCCTCAGCATGTTTTTGGACTGTGGGGGGAAACCGGAGTACCTGGAGGAAACCCCACAACGACATGAAGAGAACATGCAAACTCCACACACATGTGACCCAGATGGAGACTTGAACCTGGGTCCCAGAGGTGTGAGGCAACAGTGCTAACCACTGCACTACCATGCCACCCCCAGAGTACTCCTAAATCACACTAAAAGTTTTTAAATGAGTTATTTTCTAAAACCTACTCACAAAGTGGCTTAGAACAACTATTAGGAAGCAAAAGAGCCAACTCCTAAGCTAAGAGTAAGATTCCGTCGCTTTGGCTGCCATCAGTTCTAATGCACGAGGTTGCCTGCAATAACCACAGGTATTGGTAGATGAGAGACAGGTATGCGTTGATGAAAATGTATGTATACAGGAGTTCAAAATTAGAGAACGATTTACGAACACTTGATTTTTTCCGAAATAATTACTGCTGTGGCTATACCATGCTACTAGAAGAGTGTTATAAAAAATAACGAAGGGAAAAAAACTTCATTTTGCAGAAAACACAGTGATCAAAATTACAGGACAGCAAAGACTGTAGCATGACGAAAGATCACAACTAAATTGTCTGAAGGTTACAACAGTCAAAAATTAATAGGAAGCGTACAGGCCATTGCTTTGAATGACTTCAGTACATCTGCGGCCACAGGACATCACTAGTTTCTCAGACAGCTCTGGTATGATTTCAATCCACTCTTCTTGCAGTCTCCTCCACAGTTTACAAAACTTGTTGCCAAGGATTTTCCAGAGGTTTTCTATTGGGTTTAGATCAGGACTCTGGTGTCAAGAACTCACTGAAGGCACGGCGGGGAGACAAGCGCAGGAGTCCAGGTACAGAGTGAGCTAGCTACCTGAGGCTAATGCTACATGCACAGAAAACATGACGGAATAAGAAAGCAATTTTCTCTCAATTACGAATATAGACTCATCGAATTTTATGATAAACTGCCAAAACCGAGCCAATGAAATGCAGCAGTGAAACTACAATAAGGTATATTTTATGTACAGTACTTTTTATAGTGTATTTTAATTATACACAACTCAGTAATTTAACATGTGCAGTACTGTAATTGTACTGTATTTTGAACAAGTCAATAGAATTCAGTAAATAGCAACACTGTCATTTTTAATCCCTTATATTCATGTAAAAATATACAAATGTCAATTAGATGATAATCTGCCTGAGACAGAAAGAAAAGAAAAAATCGATTATAATGATCATCCGCTAATAGTGATCAATTTCACCTAGACAGACATGATCACTGTAAGTAGTTTCCACTGCATATGATTGGGCTGTTTCTGTTTGTTGTAGATGTTATTGCATCCCTCACAAGCGCCACAACAATCATTATTCTCTCCCAACTGAAGTGGTGTCCGTTAAGCAATTCAGCCTTCGTTTAATGTTTCCAAGACATTGTGTCGTGGATTAACAGCAGTCATTTTGTAACTGTTTGTGAGTTGGTCTTAGTGACTTAGGAGACATCTCGACTACTTTTTAGTTCTCCCAGATTTAGGTGCTACTTAGGGGCTTTTTGAATTGCTCTTAGTCAAAAAAATTAGGAGTCCTACATTTAGGACTGATACAGCCGTTATTTTTTAGGAGTTTCTCCCAAGTTAGCCTTAAGATGCTTTGTGAGTATGGGCTCAGAAGACTGAGTGGTCAATAGCACCTTTAAATGGAGCTTCAGGAGGTGGCTTCTAAAATTATCTATGCCTATGAATAGGAATGAAGGTCAACAGGTCAGGCTGCATCTGGCAAACATTTAGAGATGCACAGACTTCTGGGAAATGGAGTTACTTGGGGAAAAACAACAGGCAACGAACTTTGTTTCTGCTGAGCAAGGGTGGATGCACTATGGTTTTTGAAGGCAAATTCTTGTAAAATTTTGTCAATTGTGCAATTATATTCTTCATGTGCACAGTAATGGCTTACAATTGTTTTGTATAAGTAATTAATGGGGGCAGCATGGTGGTGCAGTGGTTAGCACTGTTGCTTCACACCTCTGGATCCCAGGTTCGAGTCTCCGCCTGGGTCACATATGTGTGGAGTTTGCATGTTCTCCCCATGTCGTTGTGGGGTTTCCTCCGGGTACTCCGGTTTCCCCCCACAGTCCAAAAACATGCTGAGGCTAATTAGACTTGCTGTAGGAGTGCATGTGTGAGTGAATGGTGTGTGAGTTTGCCCTGCGATGGGCTGGCCCCTCATCCTGGGTTGTTCCTTGCCTCGTGCCCATTGCTTCTGGGGTAGGCTCCAGACCCTCCGTGACCCAGTAGGATAAGTGGTTTGGAAAATGGATGGATGGATGGATTAACAGCAGGTTAGCAGTTTCAAACAAGTCTCAGTAAAGTTTCATTTCATGTTTCATGTTCTTTTACTCTGGATATTGAGGAATTATTGCTAGATAGAGCAAATTCCTGAAGCCACATCAAGGCATTTGACAGTGTGCAAAAACCCCACAGTGTTGTCCTTCCAGACCCATGTGTCAGTCTAACACACAGTGTCCCGCTAATGGTGTGATCCTGTTTGTGAACATCCTCATATGTATAAGTTTATTTACTATACAAAAAGTTGTTTCTATATGTATTTTACCTATAGACTGAGGGAGTGTGAAAATGCAAGCACCTGGCTCGTCAACTCTGTGCAGACCTGCATTTTTGTTCCATTAAAAATTCTAGGTGAATCTGAAGGCTCTGAGGCCATCAAGTGGTGAAATCCTGCACTGCAGACTCATTCTGTACAGATGTCTTGCTGAAAGAGCAAATGAGCAGTAGTCAATATGCACCCAGGATCGATGGGCTCTGCACAACCTGCGAGCATAACCATTTATACTGGAACTTGCTAAGTGCAGGGACGGATTACGGACCAGGCCAGCGGGGCCGCTGCCCAGGGGCCCTTGGGTTGCAGGGGGCCCGTGGGGCTCCTAGCCCAAAACAATTTGCAACGCTTATCAACAATGTATTTTTGTTTGTCTATTTTAGAGGGCCTACATTCTTTGATCCTCTGCCTACAAGGGCCCCTGACCCTATAGGGAGGGCGTTTGGCTGCCAAGGGCCCTTGAATTGTGGTGGTTGTGGTGGTGGTGCTGATGGTGGTGGTGGTGGTGGTGGTGGTGGTGGTGGTGGGGGGGGGCCCTCACGAACGTTTTGCCCTGGGGCCCACACAACCCATAATCCGTCCCTGGCTAAGTGAATGATTTTCCTTTTTACCTTCCAGATGCTCTCCATGTTGATTGTCATCATTGGAGTGTATGCTAAAACCCAGAAGGCCACAGGTAAGACTGAAGCATCCTCCAACTGTTCTGGAGGACCTAGACTCATTTTCAAAATCACCACTGAAGACTTGGTCAGTCAGCAGCTATGGTGTCCAAATGGTCCTACAGAGATTTTCATTTTGTGCCTTTACTACCATTCAATTAAAATATATGTTAATAACAATGTATCACTGAGGTAAATAGCTGCAGAATTTTCTTGTGTGTTTGTGCCTTCCACAGATGCAGTTCGGGACACGTTCTTAGTTGACCCGGCAGTCATTCTGATTGCAGTCGGAGTGGTCATGTTCTTCATCACATTCTGCGGTTGCATTGGAGCTCTGCGGCAGAATATGGAACTCTTGAAAACCGTGAGTGCTTGGTCCTTCATTGCCTTCTCCTCCTCACATCATGATGAGAATATTACCCTGAAATCAGCCTGAGGGGCACAAATGACATCAAACGACAGTCCATCCTAACTAATGCACGTATTAATATCCATTTCTCTGTGTACATAGAATCTGGGGAAGACATGAATTAATAAGTGTAGGACCTGATGTTTCTTGTCTGCAGTGAAATCTATTCTTATGAAGTGCACGTTCCTGGTTTTTCAGGAACGTGTTTCACTGAGCTGGTCTGATCACCTTACTTGAACTTTCCTTCTGCGCACCCTAGTTTTCTCTCAGCCTGACCCTGATCTTTCTGATCCAGCTTGCCATTGCTGTGCTGGGATTCTTTTACTCCGACCAGGTTCGTCTACACTGTCTATGCTGACCAAGCCAAGGGCCCACCAACGCCCACCCCCCCTCCTCCCCCCCCCCCCCCCCCACATTATGCTCATACCTGAAAATTCTCTTTCTGTCTATCCTGTCTTAATTTATATGAGACACACAGACACATATACAGATGACAGCAAGCTTAGTGTAGGGCTAGCCAGCATGCACAGCATACACAGGGCTCAACATCCTCATCATTATCATCATCCTCATCATCATCTGCTTTGTAGAGCAGGAAATGCTGGTACAGCCTCAGCACTGCCGCAATACTGGTTATGACTTCTATTAAACTGGTTATCAGGGCTCCTCTATACCACTAGTACTCTAATAAACAGTAGGTTATCCATCCACCAAAGGAAGTAAACTCCACACACAGAGCAGAGGTGGGGTTCTTTGTGTTGTGAGACAACAAAGCTACCCCCCAAAGCACTGGATCACCCTGTGCTACTGTTTTAGCACTGTTTAAATGCCAGTACACTTAATTTTTTATATCATAAAATATTAATTTTATAGAACAGGCTAATTGGCAATTATAAATTGCCCAAATTCTATGAATAAGTGTTCAAAGGCAGCCTTGTGCTGCCTGGGATAGTCCCCAGCCACAATGGGTAGCTGTAGCTATATGAGCAGAATGGGCATTTGCAGAGGGCCCCCCAATTACCTGCTCAAGTGAAGTGATGACTAGGTTTCTTGGTAAGGGGTCCTCCCAAGTAAAGCTTTGTCTAGGGCCTCTGAAAAGCCAGAGTCAGCCCTACCCCACTCCAACAGAGGCGAATGGTGGGTGTATTTAACATTACACCAAATCATATATTTTTTTTATCAAATCAATCAATTTACTGTTATTAAAGTGGTTATGAGAAGGTTCAGGGGAAGGGTAGGTGGACAGATGTGTAAGAGAGTCATTATGCAGTTGGAATTCCATGTTAGTGTTCCAGGATTGACACTAATCTGTCCAGACATGCTCGTTTTTCTTTTATTAACAGACTCGGGACACACTTGGAACGTTTGTGAAAAAAGCCATTGTGCACTACAGAGATGACTTGGACCTGCAGAACCTGATGGACTACATCCAGAAAGAGGTAAGACAGACCTCATCTCCTCGAAGATGCTTACATTGCGAGGAAAGTTCCTGGCTTCCCTCAAGAAAAGCTGGTCTGTCTTTAAAATCACTTTAACAATCACCAGTGATGTGCTCCGGGTGGGTGATGTAATGAGGTAACGCATCTTCATGCTTCAGTTCAAGTGCTGCGGGGGGAATGACTACACCGACTGGTCCTGGAACCTCTACTTCAACTGCAGTGCAGACAATCCCAGCACAGAGAGGTGTGGCGTTCCGTACTCCTGCTGCATCCCTCTTCCAGGAGAGGTAGGGCTCCAGAAGGAACAAGACCTCACCCGTGGTGTCCTGGGGGTCACTCACTTGTAGGACAGCTCTCACATTCTCCCCGGGTCCTAGCAAGACTTAATCCACCCTCACTGTCATTTTGAAGTCACTGCTTCTTGCATACTGTCTTCAGTGATTAATGCACTTTTGTCTCAAGTGAACTTTTAATTACTTTAGTTGGAGCGAGTTGTAATATCGATCTCGATGGCGTCAATCCTTTAGGACCCTGTATGGAGGAGTATCACTGCTGCAAATGAAAACAGACAAGTGTTTCCTTAGCTTTCAACTTAATTAGGATAAATCGTTTGTTTGAATATTTGGTTAGAAGCTAGAAACTCTTAAGTTTTATAATTGTAATTTGATCCAGACAATTTTACACAATGAAATTTTTTTCACTGTTCTACACTATTCTATCAGTATTCATCCAATTTGACAATAATCTTTGCTAAAATAAATCACAATGATAATTGGACAGACAGGCCTGATTTTGCTTTATTAATTGATTGAAACCCAAACCATCAGACACAGTCTGTGAACTGTTGTTATAAGGAAACCTTTGCCCCCTTTTTATTTAATGACATAATAAGCACGGTTGTCCCAAGTATTGTGACAACCCTCAGTCGTCTTCAGTCATGTGACCCAGGCTAATGCCAGGACAACACAAGTGACAACAAACTAATAGATCAAATACACCCTCACCATCTCTCAAAAGAAAATACTGAGTAATTATTGTGAATGCAGCTAATTGCTTTATTGAGCTTTTTAAAAAGGCAAAGGTCTCAGGGGAACAAAAGACAGCTAAGTGAGGATGTCTAGCATGAGTGAACTTATTCACTGACTTAGTGGTTTGTCACTGTAGCCAAATGATGGATCACCAGCTCTTGTCTATTTCTGGATGCATCCCCCAGCCTGTCCCATACTCCTTCTGTTCCTTCCGGTAGGAACAAACTAAGAGTATTAAAGCTTGTCACGCAGGTCTCTTTCTCCATGCTGCAGGCTGTCGTCAACACTATGTGTGGGTTTGGGGTCCAGACACTGAAGTACCTGGAAGCCGCCAAGTCTATCAACCCAGTTGGATGTGCAGACAGGGCCGTGATGTGGATCGAGTCCCACCTCCTGCTTGTTGGTGCCCTGGCTCTGGGCCTTGCCCTCCCTCAGGTAGTGTATTCAGACAGGAAGTGGCTCTGTAAGTACCAAAACTTCCTGACATGCTGTTTCTTGTGTTCCCTCAGATTGTAGGCATCGTGCTGTCCCAGATCCTAATATCACAGATTCAGGAAGAGATTGACTCTGTGTTGTGATCCTTGGAAAACCCACTAGAGAAGCAGCGTCAATGCTGTGGCTCTTGGTCAAGTAAATTTCCTGTGTTACAAGTTTGGATCCATAAGGAAAAACACATACATGCTCAATCTTTCACATGTTCAGCGAATGACTTTGTATTTCTACATGCAAGGTGACAAAAGGACTATTTACAGAGGTTATTTATTTATTTGTTTGGTTTTCTATAGAAAATAATAATAATAATAATAATAATAATAATAATAATAAAACATAAAAATTCCAAAATGCAAAAAGTGGGAAAAACCAAAAATAATCCCATAAATCCTTCCATGACAGAAATCAAGTAATAATAGAATGACAATTATAATTGTATTAAAATATATTTTTAGCAGGATGGCATTCTTTTATCATTCATTTCTAAATAGAAATGTAATTTACAGTACTTCTACTACTAATTCATTACATATTTGGTGACCCTCAAATAAAAAAAGTACCAGTAAGTGTACTCTGTGTATGTGTATATGAGGACCTCTATTGCAGTGTATAAAAATGCATATTGCATGTGACTGTTAAGAGTATTCAATGAGCAGACATTATGCTGGACTGTCATATGTGGTATGGATATTGACCTGGACATGGCAGAGATTTTAAAACCTGCTGGACTATTGAAACATTACTAGGACTGTTTCATATATCAGTAAATTACAAAGTTTGACTTCACTGATTTAATTCAAGTCAGATTCAAGTTTCAGCAGCTTCCCCATTAAAAAGAAATGGGAGCAGTGGCATTTAATGCCTCCTGTCATCACTTTTCCTGGGATGTCTTCTGTAGAATGTCCATCCATTTTCTGAAACTGCTTATCCTATTCAGGATAGTAGGGAGTCTGGAGGCTATGGGTGCAAAGCAGGGAACAACCCAGGATTTGGCACCAACACACTGCAGAGCGCATTCACACAAGCAATTTGGCGGTGGGAGGGGGAAGCAGACTAACTGGAGGAAACCCCATGACAACACAGTACAAACATGTGAACTCCACACACTTGGAGTCAGGGACGGATTACGGACCGGACCAGCGGGGCCGCTGCCCAGGGGCCCTTGGGGTGCAGGGGGCCCGTGGGGCCCCTAGCCCAAAACAATTTGCAATGCTTATCAATAATGTATTTTCGTTTGTCTCTTTTAGAGGGCCTACATTCTTTGATCCTCTGCCTACAAGGGCCCCTGACCCTATAAGGAGGGTGTTTGGCTGCCAAGGGCCCTTGAATTGTGGTAGTTGTGGTGGTGGTGCTGGTAGTGGTGGGGGGGGGGCCCTCACGAACGTTTTGCCCAGGGGCCCACACAACCCATAATCCGTCCCTGCTTGGATTCTTTGACAGAGGCTTGAACTCTGATCCCAAAGGTGTGAGGCAACAGAGCAAAACCACTGCACCACTGAGCGACCCCTCTGTAGAATGTGAGGAATGAATATTTCTAAAATACTCCCAGCCCTGGGACACTCGTTTCAAATCTCCTTTTAAGGCTCCTTTGCTATCTATGTCTTTTCAGGGTTCTATAACAATACTTTTTTGTCTCCTAGTAATAATAACAACTTAACTTGTTTTTATATGATTACGTTATAAAGAAAGCCAATTGATTCAAATTGCATATGAAACCCATCTTAAATGGGAGAGGGTGGGTATTGTCTTTTCAATGATAGTGTAAGGCATGTTTTCCGTCTTTCTTTTTCCTCTTTCATCTGGAGTGTCCAGAGCACAGGGGTTGAATACTTTGCAGTTATCATTTTCTTATAAAGGATTGCTGCCAAAGGGCAGCATGGTGGTGCAGTGGTTGGCAGTTGTCTCACACCATTGAAATCCAGTGAGTCCCCCCCCCCTACACACACACTTTCACACACAGAGTCCAAAAACAGGCTGAGGTGAATTTGAGTTCCCAAAATGTCTGTGTCACGCTGGCTTTCCGGGGTTAAAGCGGGCGAGCAGGCGAGCGGGCAGGAAACAAGCGAGGTAGCCAGAACTCAGGGAAAACGGGGATTTATTTAAGGGAACCGGAGAAGGAGACATCAGACACTGACTAACATCAATGACAGACAAAGGACTCAGGTAAGACACGGACTGAAATACACAGGACTGATTGAAAATAATCAGACACAGCTGGGTACAAATCGGGAAAGAACACGTGGGTAATCCGGGGGCGTGGCACACACGAGGAGCCGACGAGCAGGGCATGACACTCTGTAGGTGTGAGTGTGCTCTATGATGGGTTATTTCCTGTCTTGTGCCTGTCACTTACAAAATGAATGAGAATTTGCTGACAACTAACTGATATTGATTCTGAAAAAGTCCTGTGAGAGTGAGTTTGCAATAAAAATACTGCCAAAGACCATATGTTTATGAATTATTTATATTTCAGGCAAATCTAATTATTTGGGGAGGGGTCTTACCACTAAAAAATGTGCACTATTGTATTTATACCTGTACCCACCCCAGTATCCAGTCTCACAATGGAAAAGGAAGCTGTTCTTGATGTTAAAGACCGTGCCTCCTTACCCCCTCCCTTATAATCATGATAACTGATTGTCATCAAAACATATTTTACAAATTGCAATCTTAACATTACAGTGAATTTAATACATTGCTTTCTGACAACATATTCATTGAAAAGTTATATTTTCAGTACTACTCAAATGTGTTTCTCTATATATGTGTTTATATGCTGGAGTTACATTTGATAGCATCATAGTGATTTCAGTTACAGGCTTACTAATGTTTTTTGTTTTTTTTTGTATTTTGGTTCCCTAAATGGTTTTCATTAAGTTGTCCAGTATCTTTTTCTTTGGAAATGTTGCAAATTACTGGTATCATGCTCATTTCATCATAAAAAGTGTGTATTATTAGGCCTGATTATTTTGCAAAGTCAATCAGTCATCCATGACACTCAAATCAGTGATGCTGCAGATATCATTGTCTTTGTGGCACAGAAAACTGTCCTCTGTCTATCTCTGCAGACCACTGGCCCTCTGGATCAGTCGGTGCGTCAGTGGGGAGTTGGGCTGAGCGGCATCTCGCTCCGTGAGTAGGCATCTGTAGATACAGCACAGGACATAGCACGCCTGAGCCAAATCTGATGCACTTACGGCTTTCAGGTAGGGACAGATTATTTCGCAGGCTATCCTAGACTATTGGGCCCCAGAAAAATCAACAGATCCCATCTTGGGAAAATTATTACATTATTATTTACTATCATTAAATCTGGCCAGTCGATCTAGTCTGTACTGGCAGCCACTCCCCACGCCCCCACTCCCAATACACCAGCCCCATTCAGTAAGTTTTAACCGCTTAAAGCCTCATTCACTGCACTGGGAGAGTCTATGTATGGTGGCAAATAATTCAGTCACATGGTTTTTTGTGTTATTCTGCAGCACTGACTCTTACTCTGAATCTATGTAATGTTTACCTGGCTAGTTTGTGATGCTGTTCTTCCTCAGATTTCATTGCCGCGTGAATGAGAAGCTGATCGAGAACGTCTCTCTGAAAAGTGAGTGTGGAATGAACACAGACAATGTGGAAACGTCACAATGGTCAAGCTTCTAAGACAGAATAGCCAGGAGTCCAATTGGTAACCAGCTCTGTACAGGAAGCACAAAATAACAGATGTAAGATTCATCTATATCACTGTTCTCAGCCCAGTTCTTAACTGATTTCTTGGGGGCCCCCAGACAGTCCATATTTTTGCTTCCTCCCAGCACACCTGAATCAAGCAATGAAGAACACCAAAACCTGATACAGGTGTGTTGGGAGCTGGGAGGGAACAAAGGATTGGGTTGAGAAACTATGATCTATATCTGTGTATCAAAGGAACAAACTTGTCTGCAACATAAACAGAAAAGAAGAACTACTGACATTTTTCCTGTATCTCTGGTCCCACTAGAGGGCAGTATTAGTAAATGCCTCACTTACAGTAAATTAAGCAATTATACTATGTGTGACTCACAATCTCACCTGTGCATCACTGCCCCCTATCTCCTGGAAGCGGTACCGGATTGGCAGCAGAAGTTCAACTGCACGGTTACAGTTGCCGCAATCATACTCCACCAGAGCCTGGCACATGGGCACTCCAATGGGCCTCGCCAGCTGCCGTAAATGGTGTTCTCCAGGGTCCCTAGAAGAAGTGAAATGTCACCTATTCGCCACTACATACATAGTGTCATCAGAGTGAACTGCTCATAATCTCACCATTGTTGGTATGTTAAGTTTGAACTTAAAAGCATTTCTCACATGACCAGACATGTGATTACATTCTTAGCAGTGGTTCCAACGTGTGGTTAGCAGATCTACACTAAAGTCAGTAAATCTCTTCATGGGGATTTTCAGCGGGGCAGCATGGCGGTGCAGTGGTTAGCACTGTTGCCTCACACCTCTGGGACCCAGGTTCGAGTCTCCGCTTGGGTCACATGTGTGTGGAGTTTGCATGTTCTCCCCATGTCGTCGTGGGGTTTCCTCCGGGTACTCCGGTTTCCCCCCACAATCCAAAAACATGCTGAGGCTAATTGGACTTGCTAAATTGCCTGTAGGTGTGCATGTGTGAGTGACTGGTGTGTGAATGTGCCCTGCGATGGGCTGGCCCCCCATCCTGGGTTGTTCCCTGCCTCATGCCCATTGCTTCCGGGATAGGCTCCAGACCCCAAGTGACCCAGTAGGATAAGCGGTTGAGAAAATGGATGGATGGATGGGATTTTCAGCAGTTTTCTGTGTTATCAATGAAACTGGATAAACTTGTGCCTTAAGAGCAGTAAGGTACTGACTGGCCCTCCTGCAAATGCCACTCACTCTGCCAGCTCCTGCAAGGTTCCCAACAGCCTGTGGGATGCTTCACGCTCCTTGGCACCTAGTGATGCCATGAGGAAGTGCAGGTCATTGAAGAGCAGCACATGGTCATCCATGTGAGCCTGGGTCACCCTGAATAGCTTCTGCCAGCGTTCCTTCACACTCATGCCTGGCTGAACACAAACATGCATCAGTACACAAACACAAAGTGTTACACATATGGTAGAGTGGTCTTAGTGTGTAGAAACAATCTACAAAATACCTCTGCAGACATAACTCAGTCTTCAAAGGAAGCACACAGATTTCCATACGTCCGCAGTAACTCACTCTAAATTAAATCCACTTTCATTCAGAACTCATGCATATGTCAGCACTAAGACCGCTTCAGGGCAGCATTAGGCTCATACCCTCCATTTCCAGCCTATAGAGCATGGAACAGCAGTCGACTGTTGGAAGCATGGCTCCACTAGACATGCAGCGTGGCGCGACCTGCAAGGAAACAGTGCAAACTAAAATACAAAAAGATATTCATGCACTGCCTTAATGTCCCAGAGGCAGATAACTGTGCTCCGACTCAGCTAAAAACAATAACCTCAACATGGTATAGATTCATTCATAGCTTTAACCTTGGTATGGAAACAGAGGCTTGGTTCAGTTTCTTCATGCTATTTGCAGGATAAAGAGCTCTGGGATAAATTCCTGTGAAGTCATGGAGGTCTTACCTGAGCATCATATATCTTTAGAGCTGCCTCATGCTCCCCCTGTGGAGGACAATATTTCTGTATTACTCTCTCTAATGATGTTTAAATAAAAGTTAAAAACTCGCCAAAAATATCAAATTTAATGATTAATTGCCTACAGTATACTATAATTTCGTAAAAAGAAACATTTAGCATTATATAAAATACAAACTCGCAGACATACATATTGTTTACTTTTGGTTTCATACATTACATATTTGGGATAAGATCACAGACGACATTTAAAAACAAAATGTTTTATGCAAATTCAGATGAATGAATAGGTAAATTATAGATAAATGAACACTGCATTAGGTCTGTGAACCCTGCAAGATTGTGGGGGGGGGGGGGGGGTTATACTTCTGCTCAAATTTCAAACATGGTTTGTAAACTCCCAAGAGTATGAACAATTTTTACAGCCATATTGCATCACCCTCACAAAGTGTAAAAAAATGCCTTCAAAATACAGGGGTATGGTCACCTTCTCAATGTGGTACAGAGCCCAATGCCAGTAGTTATGAGAGGCCAGCATATCAGCTCCCTAAAAAGAGAGTGACATTGTTATTAAGGCTACTGATCCTGCTGGGCTCCTACTTTGTGCAGAATTATTCAGTTTCTGGACATTCAATTACTGGTGATCCCTGACAGCTCTTTTAAAGGAATCTGTAATAGCAATCAATGCTATCTTACAGACATTATACACACACAGTGACAAAATAAAGTTAAGCACCCAGACGGAGTGCTGGAAATGAAATAAATCTGCACGTGTTGAAAGTTCATGTAAGTGTATTGTAACAATTATAATATCAGATCAAGATGTACTGCACAGAGGGTTTTTTGGTATAAATTAGAATTCATGGTAAACTCAATAGTGCTGATGTTGGCTTAATGGTATTTAGCAAGACGACAGATTCCCAGAAATGTTCAATTTTGTCCAAATAGCATGATGCATATCACAACTCAACAGAAACCGCAGAGGCTTTTGCCTTACTACCAGTGCATAGTTCTGCTGAGCATTTTTCTCATGATAGATGAACAATGAAATAAGACGTGATAAAGCATACTTGTAAATCTCTATATGTCGATTTTTACTAGATTTCTTTCAGCTCTTGGTTATATCACCTTCCCCAGACTGATGGTCACTCCTTTCTTCATGGCATCCTCTGATATCCCATTGCTGAGACTCCATAAAGTCACATGATACAAAAACACCCGACACAGAAAATTACTTCACAGAAGCAGTCACCTTCCAGTCCTTCTCATTTGCCTCCATGAATCTCAGGCCCTGGTCCAGTTCAGCTCTCATGTGGTGCACATGTGCCATGGTGTGCACACTCCAAGCATCATCTGGGGTCAGTGTCAGGGCCTGTGGGGTCAAGGTAAGGGTGGACGATATGACCTAAAATTATCACAGTATTTTTCACTTTTTGGATGGTGACGGTATTACATCATGGTATTACTTTAAGTTTTGGGAGCAGTAGCATGTCCTGTCCCGTTATGCAAGTAAAACATTTTTTTATATATTCAGTACACTATAATCACTACTACATTTCGGTATGGGTGGACTTATTTTGAAGATACAAAAAATGACATTTTCTCATATTCATTTTAATTGTCAGAGTAACAATGCAACAATAATGACAAGCCACTTCATCAGAAAACAGTGCATTTTACAGTTCATTTCTAATAAGACTCAGGATTGCCAACTCTGGTCAGCTGGCTGGAGTGGGGTTTTCAATTTGAGGCAAATCTGCAGACATATGCACATGCATTTACAGGTATGTAACAGTTTTATTACCTTGTAAATAGCGTGTGGGGTTTTCAAACTACCACAACACTTTTGATGTTGCTAAGTTTAGGTTTACAATGAAATTTTATATATTTGCTGTAAGATTCCTTGCGTGAGCGTGAGAGTCTGAAAGTGTGAGTGTCACACCAGATGCGTAGTGCTGGTGGGATTAGCGTATCATGCCTCATGTGCATGTATATATCGCACTGTGTATGTCTTGTATATAGCCCCTGTTTGTATTTGCTAATGCAGATCCTTGTTGTGATGTATACCCGACTGTCCTTGCCTGATCCTGATGTGTCTTACCCATTGTGTAATAACCCACCACATGTGTACCTCACCGTCCTTAGTGTAACTTCCCCATGTTTCCGGACATATGCAATGTGTCCTCAAGTCGTTCCTCACAGTCTGTTCTACCTTCACTGGAGGTGACGCCGGTAGCTGAGAAAGACGGGCACTATGGTGGACTCCAACTGCTCACCAGCCATTGAGGGCTCCCTGCTCATCAGCTGCAAAAAGCCATGGCATGACCCAAGCCGTGAGCATGAACAGCAGAGGCAGAAGATATAGCCTTAGAAGGCATTCTGTATGAATGTGACGAGACGTGCTGCAGCTGGGAGGTCTAGCTAGTCTTGGAGCGCCACGAGCTAGCTGAGCAGTGGGAGTGGGACCAGCAGCTCCGGGAGCAGCTGCAGGAGTCTGTGGAGCAGGAGCAGGAGCAGCAGGAGCTGGAACAGCTGCATGGCGAGTTGACAACCTGGGAGCAGGACTGCAACCTCCAGAAGCATCTGGCCAAGGCATCGGAGGTGGCTTTGCGTGGCAGCCAGACATCACTGCTTGGCCAGGTGGAGTCACAGCTTGGAGGCCCAGCTGGCTCAGAAGCACCACGAGCTGCTGGATGTGGAAATTACACTGTGTAGCCGGAAGGAGACATGCCACTCTCTGGAGGTCCAACTGTGACAAGCTGGCAGCCCAAAAGGAGCAGGGCGAGTGGCTGTGCGACACCCAGGAGTGGGGCAGTACCTCTTGAAGGAGCTGCGAGAGCAGCTGCCGGAATGCGAGCAACAGCGTGGGGCTACCCGATCTGGGGAGCGGGAGGTGCAGCAAGTTCCCTTTGAACTGTGGAAGGGGCAGCGGCTGCGGGAAACCTGCGTTACCAGCACCCACCAGCAGCTCGGTGTCCGCTAGCCCCACAAGAGCTCGCAAGTAGCTGGCTCCCCCCCCCCACGGAGATGGTGCACCAGTGGCTACCACCGGACATTGGAACTTGTCTCAGAACTGAGGTGGGGATGGGGGGTGGACGGGTGACCTTTGAGGGGGGGGGGGGGGGGGCAGTGTAGTATACCTCGCGAGCATGTATATATAGCCCTGTGTATGTCTTGTATATAGCCCCTTTTTGTATTTGTGAATGTAGATCCTTGTTGTGCTGTACTGTATACCCAACTGTCGCGTGTACCTTTACGTGTGTTTGTCCTCAGTCCTTGCCTGATCCTGATGTGCCTTAGCCATTGTGTAATAACCCACTGTCTTGCTTGGCGGTAAAAGGAGTTTGATGTTTATTGGTGTGGGAAACAGCAGTTCTAGTGTTAAGGTGACAGTTGTGCTTTTTGCCATAAACCTTGCATGAAGGCAGCGGTGCATATGTATACTGATTTAGCAAATACGTTTTACTTTTTAATTTGTTACTCTATATATATATATATATATATATATACAACAATGTTATTTTTATTTAATGTGTATAGTTACACAAAATCTGTTTTTATAATATTTTTAATTTGTTAATTTGCTATCAGGACACAGGGTCAGAGTGTGTTTAATAGAAAATTCACACAACAAAGATAAACTGGTCACATATACTATATGAGACCAAGTACTCATTTCATTTACGAAAGACCACATTTAATTAGTTTTCATGCTGCCCTGACTACAGCTGGACTGGAGTAAGTTATACTAGTTATGTTCCTGGCACTCTGACCAGAATAACCAGTTAGAAGATCAATGAAGTTGTGTTGAGAAACCAGTACACATAAATGTACATGCATTACCATTGCCACTTTAAATTCTTACCTCTTTTGTAAGTTTTTCTGCCTTGTCATAAAAATTAGTCTCCAGCAGTCCAAATGCATACAGCCCTTTAAGGTAGCTGGTATTAACAAAAAATATGATATTGTATACAAAATTTATAACTTAAATATTTCTATACTTTGTAGCATAGATAGGCATTTGCATCTAAAGCGAGTGCACCTACAATGGCAGAAAAATGATAAAGGTAAGAAAATGGATCATAACAGTAAGCTTTACGGATAACATAGGACTTACTTTATCTTTTCATAATTCAATATATACAGGGATAGAAATCTACACTCCGCATACAATATTGCAGTACATGTAAAGTTGAATACATACTTCTACCTTCAAAGTGAATATAGTTACATAAGTTCCTGCAACCCTGTCATTATCATATACTCTACCTGTACAAAGGCATGTGGGGCTTCCAGTGGGGCAGAACGCGAGCCAACGTGTCTCTCATTTGGGTCTTGTAACCCAGGAAGAAAAGGTTAACCTGTGCAAACTTGATGGCCAGCATGTCTGTGGGGTACGACACCAGGATCTCGTCCCAGAGGTCACTGGCCTTGGACAGACATCTGGAAGATTAAAAAAAAAAAACTTTTAGATACCTACTTATGGGTTTGTAATTTGACATCAAAGTATAGACATTGAAAAATGCAGTTTGGAACACTTGAAGAAACATTACAAAAGTACATACTAAGCAATGGTGGCAGTTTGTTTTTATCCCAGATATCTGATCACCAAAGTCTTGGGTCCATGAAGATGACTAAATATGTACTTACTGATGTAGTAAATAAATAAGAAAAACCTAACTCATGTCACTATTTCTGGCCTCCTTCCATTGAATATGTAGGAGCACTGAAGTGTATGCATGAGCCATTCACACCTGGCCATATTTCCCCCCCCTTATATGGTGCTGATGAGGATGTATTGGGATCGCGTTTCCCCATTATGTTGTTCATCAAATTACCATGCAAATGCGATTTGAATACGCACTATTTAGAATGTGAATAGCGATCTTCAGGTGAGGATGGCACTACACGCCCCCGATGCAGGTAAAACAAAGAAAGGTGACATGGTTTACTTTTTTGCATATTTAACCTAATTTTAAAAACTTTAATATATCTGACAATGGACGTTTTGAAAAGAAGACAGATTATGAATTTAGTCAGCGTTTTTTTCATGATACTACATAAAGATTTCAGCGAGATATAAACTGAAATAGACGCGAAAAATATGCTGCATGGCCGACGATGCGCTCGACCCCAGAGGGTTAACAAGGCACCGAGACATTATAAGCCAACAGAATAGATCCAACATATATGGATGCATAACGGTCTGAAGGGACAGGACACCATTTTCCCACAAAAAAACCATCAGTTGATGTTTTGTTGAAGACAGTGGTAAAAAAAACTACCGTCTCACACATCATCCAAGTGATTAAACAGTTGAGATCATTAGACTGGGACAGCTATACCATGTTTGACATCATTCTAATGGTCTTACCAGCCATTCACTGACAACCCCATGTATTTTTATCAACATTTTACTCACAGCAAAGTAATCTCTGGCAAGATGACCATCTTTCTCTGCTGTGGGGGGAACTTTGTAAACTCTGCATTTCGGTGGCAGCATTTTCTGAGGTATGCAGAGTGGGGAGTAGCCAGATTTCTATAGGTGGGCATACCTATCTTCGGTCTGGTAGGTCTTATAGTTGCCCTACTCAGGGAGTAGCTGTTGCTGTAGCGGATAAACTCCTCCCGATGGTGTCTGATGTCACTCCTTTCAATGAGCATGTTATGAGACTCAGGCTAAGGCACTCCTTGGGTGTCTTGCTTGTTGTCTCAGTGTATGCTCTGACCGCAGTGAGTGATGTCTCATTGAGGGAGACATTTTACTTGCAACTTCACTAGGTGTTGGACAGTTGCCCATGAAGTGACACTCCTCTGGTCATGGGTGACTTCAGTGTGACCACTAACATTGACAGGACTAGCTATGAGGATTGTGTTAGTCCCCATGGGTCTGAAGATCAGGGTGACAGTGGCTCCATGTTCGTTGACGTTGCGAAAGGTCATATGTTGCAAATCATTGGATCCTGGTTCCAATGCCCCGAGTACTCGAATACTGGTGGTGCAGTGAAGGAGATCGATTACATCCTCATGGGCAGACGCTGGAGGCTCTTGCAGAACTGCAGTCTACAGAAGTGCCCAGTTTGTGAATTCTGATCACAGACTTGTTATTGCTACTCTAATGATTCAGCTTAGATACAGTAAGCTACCACCTCCTAGGACAGGGGTGGCCAATATTACCCAGAAAGGGCCGCTGTGTATGCATGTCCTCGCTGCAGCTCCCTAATTAGATTACTAATTAGACTGATTGGCCAAAGAGCCCTCACACATCAGAAGCGGAGTCAAATTAAGCTCCGCCCAATGTACCAGGTACTATTTTTCCGCTTGGCTTATGGTAACAGCAGTAGCAGGATAGAAGAAGTACACTAATTTGCTTGCCATGCAGGCATACCCTCTGGATAGCTGTTCCAGAGCCCTGGTATGGAGTCTCTCTCTGGGTGTGAGGTCTTGCTGCTGGGCCAGCTCCAGGGTCCTCCTCACAGCTCTGGCCAGCTGCTCGTTCCGTAGTACCGAGCTACTGCCTCCAATCAGCTCCAGGCCCGCACTGACCACATGGCCCATTACTATGTGAAAGAACCCGTTACATGACACAGACCTAACATTCACACTGTAACTTGCTCAAAACTGCCATTATAAAAGTCACACAGACTTTAGTGTGGTCACCACAGCCGGAAGGTTTTTCAGATACACCTGTCATCAACTCATTTCTCATGTTTCTTTAAATCTGGGCATGGTGAACAAATTTGGAAACCAAGGTAACATGTTCTCCCTGGTATTCATCTGCAATCTAAAGCTATATCATTATGAAGAGGTTTTTCTGCTGCAGCAGAGCCTACCTACCAAAGCTGGGGTCAGCAGCCTTCAGTCGGGACAGACAGCCCTCAATCCCCCCCAGGGACTCATCATTACGCCAGGTCACTATCTGCATGTTAACACCCAGAAGCACAATTGCAGACAAAGGAAACCATACACTCAGTAATGCAACACCTCGCAATCACAACCAAATATTAAAGGTCCGCTAGTTTGCCACATTTGCACATTGAGGTTACAGAGTACCTGAGTAAGTATAGCATCGTACAGTTTGCAGGCATCATCACTGGTGGTGGACAGAGGCAAACCTTCTGCCTGCCATGCCTATTAAATGAAGGCAAATGAATTGTTTGGAAACTGATAAAAAAAAATGATAGCATAAACATGGAGGCATTTAAACATCTGACGTCAGCAGCTGCTTTATCTGCTGTCTTTGCTGTACTTTCAATTCTCTCACCAATCGCCTGCTGCCTGAATGAACCATGCATTTCCATATTAAAAATAGCATATTTAAAAACTTTCTTAATTCGGCGAAGGAAAGGCGAAACTATTAATATTTCAAATGTAATTAATGCACCCCGCAGCTACATCTAACGGCAAATCTAGGCTACATACAAAAGTCGTATTAAACAAAATAAATCACAATACACATGCACACAATTTTAGTACATGCACAGGTACACGCACAGAACAGTACTAATCAAATTATGGATGCTTTCACTTTAATGCGCATATGGCACGTAATGCAGTCGCGCTGCTACAGCTGTCAGTACATTTAACAGACTTATATACTAATTATATATTATATATAATATATATATATATATATATATATATATATAAAACAGACTTAAGTATACATACACACATATATCTGATTACTTACTTTACAGTCTCTGAAACTACCGGCTATCATGTCTCCACAACTCCAACAGTCATGTAAGAAACAAAGCTTTCTAAATGCCAGAAGCACCAGACCAGTTATGTGACATGTGACGCACACAGTGACCTCTGCCCTGTGATAAAAGTATAATGACTGAACAAATGTAAGCCAGTAATTTCTTATATTTTCATTTAAGGCTTTTCTAAAAATACACATTACTTTTGAATATGCTAGTTTTTTTTTTAAATCCCCTTTAATTTAATACATTTATATTTGACTTATGTCCTTTATATCATAATGATTTTATTATAAAGTGCAATACATGTATATTCTAATATATTTGTGAAATATGCATAGGCTTACATCTGTGAGTTAATGGCGTGTGTGAGAAAAATCTTTACAAATACTGTAAAAGACAGTTCTAGGTAAATATTCTACAATAATTTGAGGGGGAAATAAATATCATAGGTGTGATCAATGATCAGAGCCCACTATTCAGCATCCTCCAACTAGCCTCCTTGGATGGTATAGTAATTTTGAGTTCCTGCTCCAGGTTAGACATGGGGTGGAGGTCGGACAGGTGCTGGGAGATGGAGTGGAGTTTGGACAGGTGACGGGAGATGGGGTGGAGGTCGGACAGGTGACGGGAGATGGGGTGGAGGTCGGACAGGTGCTGGGAGATGGGGTGGAGGTCGGACAGGTCATGGGAGATGGGGTTGAGATCGGACAGGTGCTGGGAGATGGGGTGGAGGTCGGACAGGTGATGAGAGATGGGGTGGAGGTCGGACAGGTGCTGGGAGATGGGGTGGAGGTCGGACAGGTGCTGGGAGAAGGGGTGGAGGTCGGACAGGTGCTGGGAGATGGGGTGGAGGTTGGCCGGATTCTTTTTTTGTGATCACTGAGCCAGTTTCTGAAGGGTGCGTGTAAAGCAAGAAAAAGTCTGCACAATACTGATTAGGAAGAAGCATTGCAAAACCCTGCAGTGCAGTTTATCGGCTTGTGTGAATTTGCATCAGACTTCCATACTAACCATTAAAGTGATAATATTGCATTTCAAAAAGGAATTTACAAACTGCAAGGGGCAATAAATAGACACATACCAATCTCATTTCAATATCAAAACAAATACACTCTAGTGATATGAAACCACGAAGCATACGAAGTATTATCATTCGTGTAATTAAAATGGGAATTTAAATAGGCCTATATGTAAAAATTAGCAAAATACTACAACACTAAATAACTGGTAATATACAGATTTAAAAGTGATTCATTATATTAACCAATTTAGTGTGCCTTATAGTTATGACAAGATTACAGAGTATTATTCTAAATCGCTTCATCTCCCAAATAAAATAACAATGAATATATAAGGAGTCAATGACACACTCAAGTCAGAAATGCCACACCGCACTTCTGTAAAATACCCTCTGCATTGCTTTTATTAATCATGAAATATACAATCAACACAAGTATGCCACTAAGATACATTAAGTTTATAAGAACAGCAAAATGTTTTAAAAATTAATAAATTTTCTTTACATATGATACATGTCCCTTTTCATAAGTTAATAAATAACAAAAACATTCCACCTCGAAGTCATTCTAAAATCCTGTACACCTATTTATCCTATTAATCATTTACTCATAATCCTCTACACAAATTCCCACTGTGTGTGACCACAAAGAAGCGCACGTTGTCCTTCCATGGATACTAGGTAAAGCAGCTTGCCGTTGCCTCACATCGCTCATTCATATGATGTCTCATCACTTATAGATCATAAAAAAAAAAAAAATATGAGTAACGTACAAAAAGATATGTGGAAAAGTTTTGCTACTGCTACCTCAGAAATGGAACAGAAAACCAGATTTACAAACTCAAGTTTAAAAAAAAACGCTACTGGAAAAGGCATTTAAGAGCCTTACTTAGAGATTTTGCACAATAAACAATCATTTTGAACTCTCCCTTTTGTATTACATGGTCTTTATATAAAGATGTTTTGATATTACTGTAAAAAAAAAGTGGCAGCATATGTGGGTCTAGATGTTAAAAAATGCAGCTCCATTATGCAGCAGTGAGCTGTCTTTTTGGTGCACTTCGGCCAGATTTGGAGTGGGGTATCTCATGGACTGTGACATGACCAAAGGAATGTGAGAAAGAACATTCACCAGTCCCACAGCTTAACTAGTTCAACCAACGCATTTCTAATTACAGACACAGGAAAAGCCACGTGGTCAGTTCTTTTCCGTAAGCCTAAATATCTATACCTGAATTTTATTTTTTTATAAAGAGAGCTACAGCTGGTAATGTGTGCTCTCGTCCAACTCACTGATACAACAGTACTGCATAACACATCTGACCCTCATATCAATCCAGGCAATACCACTGTAAAAATTACTAGAGTAGGGTAAACACATTTTGCATTAAAAATGTAAAAAATGTTTAGGAATAAAGAAGTAAAAGAGTTGGTACAGGTCTGAAAATGTTTGCATTGCAATTGTTACAGGAAGATGTTATCAATAGCAGTCTTCTAAATTCAGGGTATAGCAGTTCAAAGAGAAAGGCAGTTGAAGCAGTGGTTTATTTTTTTTCTTCCAAAAAGCCTGGCTGGCAACACAGGAGAAGGAACTGAGACAGACTGTGGAAGAAGATGGAATTCTGCTGCATGGAGCCAGATAGTCCAGGTGGATTCGAATTGAGTTGCTACTTGTGTGAAAGTTAATAAATAATCTGCTGATTGCCAGTCCGTGGGTTTTGTACATTCATATACACAGTGAGCAAGCTCAAAGTCCAAAGGTACAGAGCACTTTCCCAACCGTCATCTAAAAATGAGATAAAAAAACACTTAAATACATATGAGGAGTTCAAAATGACAAGTGAAGACAGCTCTATTAAGGGAAACCACATCAGTTTTTCTTCCACCCAATGTGATTTTTAAAGTATGGGTGAGCATGTAAACTTTCTCAGATGTCAATGGAGAATAATAATGCTGTGGTAGAACAAGGGCTTGGCCTTCAGAAGGAAAGAGTTCCCTGGATAAGCTTATTCATGCCCAGTTGAGGTTGAAGCCCTTGGAGAGCATGACGGCCTCCAAGTCTTTGTCTTCTTCCTTTTCCCTCAGCCGCTGCTCCTCCAGGAGAGCCACCAGGGAGTCACGCTGTTCCACGACCTCTAGCATCTCACTTAGGATCTGCTTCTCCTCTGCCAGCTCCTTTTCTGTTTTCATGTCATCTAGGGAGGACAAGAAGAGAAATGGCAAATTTTGGTACAGTGACCCCTATTAATATCTTTGAGTGTGTTGCTGCCCATTATCTCAATGAAATATTTGTACCAGACTTGTGGCTGTATTTAGTTTGAGAATGGCATCAAGTTTATGACACCCACCCATCCATCCATCCATAACCACTTATCCTTTTCAGGGTCACAGAGGGTCAGGAGCCTAACCTGAAGGCTTTGGGCACAAGGCGGGGAACAACCCAAGATGGGGCACCAACCCATCACTGGGCACATTCACACACCATTCAGTCACATATGCAAACCTTTGGACAATTTGGCAACTCCAATTAACAGCAGTGTGTTTCTAGACTGTGGGAGAAAACCCCACGACAACACAGGAAGAACATGCAAACTCCACAAACACGGAGCCAATAATGACTGCGCCACCACAGCACTCCGGTTTACAGCATCTTTTCTATTTACATTTTTCTAACCTTTGCACTTTCATTTTAGCTGAGACTGCATAGCTTCTTGTAGATGGATCAATTGCAAAGGTTGGTAACAAACATTATTCTGTTCCGGATGAGCTAATATCTTTTTACAAATGCTTTTGAGTATTTCCACAACATTTGTCCTTTTCCAGAATGTGCACACCTATCTGTGTCAGAACAGCATATTCTGGCAACTTCTAATAGGCTAGGACAGCTTTTGAACTCTACTAAATCCTGGCCAAGTTGGGAGTACTTTGCTAAGTTAAGAAAATTGATACATGCTTTTGCTCATACTCCAAAATGTGGACCGAATTTTGTTACTGTTAGTTTGTTTCTGAGCCACTTAAGACCATTTTCCTACTTTGAGACACTTGATAAATATGGGCACTGCTCCTCACAGCAACTGTACATACTGAACCTTATCTTCAATTTTAAAGCCTTAAATGCGTAGGCACTGCTGTATCTTGCAGATATTTTGCAGGTTCACAAGCCAGTTAAAGGTATTAAGTCAGGCAATCTAATGCTACTGGTTGTACCAAGGGCCAGGCTTAAAAGCAAAGGAGATCAAGCCTTTACAGGAGCTGCTCCAACTCTGCAACCTCCTTTCCCAAATTAGACAGAATCAATAGATGCTTTAAAATCATTGCTTATTACCCATTGCTTTGTGTTAGGATTTGACTGCAGTTCAGTTTCGTATCAGAAGCACATCTATTTCATTTTTTGATTTTTGATCTTTTTCTTTATTACTGCTCAAATTTTATTGTATTTTATACCTGCCTACTTGTTTTGCTAACTGACATTATGCCTGTGTAGGTGGTTGTTTTCAATAGGCTATACAAGTAAATTTTGATTTAATTTCATTTGATTTTGATTTGCATGTGGGCATCTTGAAAAGCCAGCCTCACCTTCCACAGCCATTCGTTCCCTCAAGACTTGCTGAAGTCGGCTTTGCCGGTCTTCTAGCTCAAGTTCACGAGCACTAGGGGGTAGAGGGCAAGGTTTTAGCTGCCTAGTTAGGAGGAACATCTCAGGTTTTGAGTTACAGTAAAGCTGTTCAAATAAAGGCCAAGAAGTGGCCAGAACGTGCATGGATGGCTCACAATATCATCAGCTCAGATTCGTAGCGGACCAAGGCGTTCTTCTCTTGGACCAGCTTGAACCATTCTTGCATGAGCTTGGGGTCGTCTTTCTTGCCCATTCCTGGGAGAGCCAAGGGAGAGAGGGGGTATGAGATGCAGGTAGCGGGGTAAAATCCCTTCATGCTGACAGTGACACACAATGGATGCGAAGCTGAGAATGAGTGATGCAGCTCAACTGGGACAGAAGATGAAGTGGGGGCAGATTTTGGCTAGAGAAAAGCTGGCAATGCAAGCTGGGATACCAGTCCTGATCTTTGGTTGAACTTTTCTTCAGGTCAGAACCTACATCCTATACTGTAAAGATTCTAACCTCACCAAGACTGAATTTTCAGAATTTTTACCAAACCAACCAACAACATCAGAGCTAGTTTTCTGGAATAATCTACCAGTTTAGATTGTGGGATTCAAGCACACTTTACATTTAAATATAATTAAAAACCAACAATAGTTAAAATACCCTTTACTCAACTGTATAGACTGAAAGGTGGACATTGATCACAGAGCTGTTTGTGCCAGGAAGTCAGTGTTGATACCCATCCATCACAAACACGAGTCCCTTTTAGATGTTCAAAGCTTTGTTTAGGTCTTGACTTCTGAGTTCATACTGCTGGTTTTGCTTCTAACTGCATCAAAACTTCTGATAAACCACTTAACACTTTTATTTTTCTTGCTCAATGTGGTTCCAGGAGTCTGCATCATTTTAATGCCAGAACCCACGTTCAGAAACTCGACATTCGCCCAGTGAAAGTAAATAATGATCAATAGACTTACACCAGTACATTCAAGGCCTGTCATTTACACAAAGTATTACTCAATGACTTGTGGCAGAACTGCTTCCCCATAAATGGGTTTTCAACTTATATGTTTTTATATGTTTTATGAAGATCACTTTTTGTGATAACCTGCTTGAGAAAACTGAAAATTGAATGAATATGGTTCTACTGAACCTAAGTAATGTTGTTTTAAGATATCATTGTTTTCATCACAGCTGAATGGGTACAGATGGACACGTCCTCATACTCCATTCATAATACGGGTTGAAACTGGAGAGGTGGGGTTCTGGGAGCATGCAGCACTGAAGACATGCGGTGCAGAGATTTGTAGTTTATCCTTCCCGCCTATGGCACACGGACGGAGCTAAGCCGGTCAAGTGAAACATGGTGGGGAGGAGGGTGTGGCTCTCAGATGCATTTGCTTAGAGGTTCATAGACAAAGAGCATGGAAAGCAGGATGGGGTTCATGTGGCATCTGGAACTCGCCCTTGCTTGTCTATAGTCCAGGAGGCCCCCCTGAGACCAGTCCAAAAGCAGGCTCATGTACCTCTTGTCTTGCATTCTGCCAAAAAGTTGACCCTTCCACCCTCTTGTCCACCCCCACCCACCTCATAAACATAAATAAGACACAATTAGCATGTGACAAAGATAAAAACACCAGCCTCAATGGCACCAGTCAGACAGGAATGTACATTCTCACTCTTGGCCTAGAGACATCACTGCTGAAGCAACAAGGAGACTACAAGGTGGAACAGAGCACTCAAGAAGTGTTTTGACTTTTTTAGGTTCCTCTGTGTTGTCGTGCACAGAGTATGTCAAAGAGATGCACTCAATATTTAAAAAACCGACCTGCAGGCACTACGTTTCTTCACTGTGCAACACGGTTGAAAACACACACTTGTCTAATTCTGAAACCCGAAGTAGGGCTGGTATGGTCCATGGATCCATTTTTATATCCGTATATGAACTGGATTTTAAAGGGAACACAGAAGTTTGGCCTGACCAACAGAGCTTTGATCATGAACGGTGATCATCTGACGGGGCACACAGATATGCTAGGTACAGGCCTTCTTCACTCTGGCTGCAGATCAAGGTTATGTGCCTCTTGCCTATCTCCAAAAGTCTCATCACTCATCAGCACACATCATGGCCCATGTGGTTTCACTAATCACCATTCTGAGTATGTCAGTCTACCGCCTTTCTTTTGGCAGACCACCCCCCCAGCCCCAACTTGTGTGTTCCAGACCAGTGGGTGTGGTGCTTTGTGTGGTGAGGTACGTCATAGCAGATACCGAACCATCACATCGCGGGGGAGTCTACCCAGCCGTGCCACACACGGGGAGAGGAGCGTGGGCTTCGGGCACACGGGCGGCTGCTTGGCTGGTTGCCAGGGTAACCATGCTGCGGCCAGGGGCAGGACAGGCGGGGCTACATTACCTTCGGAGGAACAGCAATGGCAGAAGGTGACAGGTCTCCGACGAGGGGCCCCCACAATGGGCTCCACTTCCAAAAGACAGGCAAAGAGTGCAGAGCAGTGGGGTGGCGGAGGCGTGAAGGAGAGAGAAACAGAGAGAAAGAGAGACAGGAAGGCAATGGGCAGAGAGCGAGAGAGAGAGAGAGACAGCGAGGGATAGAGTGTAGAAGACAGGCAGGAGATGGCAGGTGGCGTGAAGGGAGAAGAAGAGGGAGACAAAATCAAAGGCAGTCTACGGGAAATTTGGGATATAGAGCTGGGTTGAGAGGGGCCACACACAAAAGGTGTGAATGTGTGTGAGTGTGTGCAGGCGAGATTGTGCTCTGCAGGACAGGACGTCCTCTGTCACTGGAGAAACTGTCCTGGCTGCCTACCGCAGCTTTGCTCCCCCTGGCTACCGGTCAGAGACTGGCATGTGGATGATCCACCACCATGTATCCTAGCATGCTTTCAGCAGTCTCCACACAGCCCTCTACAGCTCCACTGTACTGCACTCTGATCATATAGACTCACACAGGTTCTTATCCCTCTAAATGGTGATCTACACATCCCCAAATTGGTCTTAAATCCAAGTAAAGGTGTGCATATCACTTTATCTCAGGAGGGACTTAAGAGCATGGTCCGTCTAATCTATGTTACCAATGAAAATAAATGTAAAAACATTTAAAAATAACAAAACGGAAAGCAGAATGATGGGAAGGGAAAGGAAAACAAGTGAAAAGTGCAGAGGTATTTGAAAGAGGTGTGTAACACTAAAGACAGGAAACAGACAGCACGTTCCCACAGTTCCATAGGGCGAAAGAGCTGGGAGAGAGGGATGCTGGGTTATTTGCCACAAGGGACTATCACAGACAAGGTGGGGGGAGGCGTGTCCCGGGGTGCACTTCACGGAGAGGAACGGGTTCGCGCGTTACACCTTAGTGCTGGTGGTGATGGCTCGTTTTCAATGTGAGCTCCACCACTTAGCAGTTTGTGCAGTATGTCAAGGCCACAAAGAACACCTACCTTCAGAAGCAGCCTAACTGGCAAGAGACAAAGTACAGCAACCATTCAGACACCCAAAGACCCACGGCCTGCTTTGTTTTCAGGTCTGAGGGCTCCCCCTACAGGTACCAGGCTGAAGTAAAAGACCCTGAAGAAAATCCAAGGATGGGATTCGTGTTCTGTTACCCAAAACCCAGAAGGCTGGGGATTAGTTAAGCACATCTGTATCTTTAGGAAGCTCAATTCTGAGGGGAGGGGTGACACTCTGCTCCGATCTGCCCTCATCCCTGTGTTTCAGCAGTGATACTTACCCCCAGGATTCAGACTTTCAACATCCTACCTCTAAAAAATTGCTTCATGTTCAAACTTTGATATGAATAGCAACACTTGTTCTTTAAGAGCATCTCCCTTTAAGAGTATAACTTTCCTTGAAACAACAGGTGCAGGAACCCACAGGCTTTTTTTTTTTAAAAGAAATGGAAGCCCAAAAACAGTCAAAACCCCTGGCTCACACACATGTGAAATGAAGGGCAACTCTTTCAGAAACACAGATTGATGTCATTGACCATTTCAGACTCTCCCGAGCTTGCAGTCAGCAGCACAGGCCAGCTCCTGCTTGATGGACAGCTACAGAATGATGGCACACGCAGTGAACAGCAGGAGCACAGTCTGCAGACGGGTTCCATGACACCACACAACGAGACATGACATCACATGGCCTTCTACAGAAGTCTGAGGTCATGGATCGGGTAAGACGGAGGAGAGCCTTTGAACGTAACGACATGAACATGAGCTACACCAGGACTGACAGCTAGCAACTCCTGGCTGACAAAGGATTGGTCCAATAAAGGCCACAGGGGGGTGGGGCTTAGTTTGTTCAGTGCAGACCAAACACCTCTTTCCAGTTCTAGGGTTGAAAAAACTGTAAATTGACTGCAAATGAAGGGGGGGGGGGCAAACAATGAAAATGCTGAGGAGGTGTGGAATGCAAACTCTGTCCTTTATGTCAGGTGTAATTTCAAACCATGATGTCCACGAGATATATTAAAAAAAAAAAAAAAAAAAAAAACAGGTCATGCAGTCACATGCAAGTCTTACATCTCCACGGGACTTCTGATGGGACAATTCACTGTCGCCCTAAGACTACCATTGTTGAACTGGAAAGGGTGGGGCCATTAGTATCGAGGGGGTGAAGAATTAAAGGTACAGGCACCACATCTAGTGCTATGCCAGGGAAGGTGCAGGGTTAGTGGTTAGCTGGGTCAAAGCGACAGGTTTGAAATACATACCACCCAGATGTAAGTCCAGGACTTCAGTGTAATTAGACTCTCCCCAAAAGTCTATAATAGGAATATATAATAAGGACAGTTACTGCACAAAGCCATGGATGGACAGCATGCACACTAAAACGCACACGCTCGACAGAACATGTATGCACCACAGGTCCGCATGACATGCTGCACCAGATAGTCACATAGATTTGTTGTAATGCTGGAACCCCCCGCACCCCAACCTGTGGGGCCGCCATATCTCATTCGCTCAAAATGCTTATGTGCGTTTACTTCTGACCGCAGAAGACTCTGAGGTCACACCCACAGCGGCACATACTGTCCCCCAGGTCTGGCCAAGCATGGCTGAACGGGGCACGTGCTGACATCAGCACCAGCTGATTATTCAGGGAAGTGGCTGAGGCTGTACCCCCCCCCGCCAATGAGGGATAAGATGATAATCAGGGATAACAGCAGCATTTGAGAGGGTATTTCAGGGGTACAGTGTGGCCAACATTAACCTTCTTAAAGGTAAAAGCAATGTTTATGGCAAAAAAGAAGAGCAAACTTGTGCCTCTGTTTATGTCATTTCCTCTGGGGCCACATCCAGATGTAGCACACAGGCAAATCTATGCGAGAGACACACATCCTCAGGTAACAGTGGCATGCACCTCAAGGACACCCAAGGACAGACAGAAGAGAGACAGACGGCACCGGACATGGGTTACACTGATGACAGGCCCAAGAAATGGCAGATGTGGTGTTATGGGGACATGACTACAGCCAGTTTTGAATACCTGATCTTCTTTTATGCTGTTTTGGACTAATGTAAGACCCTTTATACCACCCTTTAAAAGAGTAAACGACAGGTTAAGAGCATTCTCCTGCATGAGAAAGAAACTCTAAGGATTTATATTTTTACATCATCCGCCTACTGAAAAAAATGAACGATGAAGATAATCATACAGTCAATCAATTTGCTATAATACGGTAGCAGACAATCCACTTTTTTTTTATTATTATTTTTTTTTACATGGCACTGATTTTACTTCATATCACTCCTAGAAAACTGCTTCATACTAATGCAAAATTATTTAAGGAACATTTTCCTGGTCCCTGGCTTCAGACTCTTTATGACCAAGGTACCACAGACAAGTGGTCAGATTCTTAAAGTTCAGGTTACTCAACAGATAGCAAAGCTTTCAGTCTCTTCAAGGTATCTTGTCATTTTGCAGAAAATTTGCCAGAATTATACTGCAAAATGTATCTCTCACAAAAAAAGGTACATAAACACATAATCCTTTGTTTTCAAAAAAAAATAAAAAAAAGTTTTTGGGGGAAGGGGGATCTTCGACAACCTTTGACAGGGTGTAATGGCTCATGGTCCTCTAAACAGCACTAGGTGTGAAATTTGGCATGCCAAACACATCTATGTATAGTCTACTTAACACACCTTCATCCCAATGGCCCTGGGGGAGCCTGATCTGACAGCCCTGGATAATGTAACGTCTCATGGTGGCAGTTAGGTGGTCTGTGATAGTCCCTTGTCTGTCAGGCTCAGCAGAAATATGTGACGCGTGCACTACATTGTAGCATCATGAGATGTGATGGTGGGAGGGTGCGTAGGCCATCTTTTAACACCCATAGGAGGCAGTCTTTTAGTCCAATTGCTTAACCCAATGGGCACCAAAGAAATAGTGAGAACAACATAGCACGGTGCCCCTCAGCTGCATTTCCTGGTTTGATTCCTTTTGTCCATTTGGTGAGATTTACCCAAGAAGGTAACAAGTAGCCTATTATTTTGCTATTATTTTTACAGTTGCAAAGTCATTTGTCCCAGATAACGCTCACTGAGGACTGACCTAAGATCATCATATTAAAACAGTGTTTGTGATTGTTTCATTCAAGCCTCTTTAGGTTAAGAGGATTTTTATTATGGAAAATCCTAAATTAGGTATTGAGTGTGTGTGTGTCTGTGTGTGTATATATTATATATATATATATATTTTCTTTTTAAATCAAGTCTGTTTAATCAAGACATAAAAATCAAACCGGCAGATTTATATCTATTCATATCTCCAAACTCTTTTTCCCCAAGCTGGTCTGTTTTATTTTTTGCATACATAAAGACCAACACCTTGGTCTAATGCATGTGTGAGGGTCTTGACTCCGCCACCTAGGCGGGGCTTGGAGAGAATCCCCCCTATAAGCCTGAGACAATGCTGATTGACAGATACCTGCTTCCCCTCGCAGTGCCTTCTCTACTGCCACGCCCCTCTCCTCCAACTGCCTCTGCTTCTCCTCCACCTGCTCCAGTTGCCTCTGAATGATCTAGGGGAGAGAAGTGGGCTTCCCTTCAGACACAATAACCTGGATTTAGTGCACCACTGACAGACATTACCAGGGAAACAGAGAGTGGTTCATTGCACCTGCCCTTATATACATAGCATTAAAGCCATTTTGAGACCTCATCCAGTCAAGAGTACAGTTAAGTGCTTTGCACTCATGGCAGCAATAAAAGAGAAACACAGACAAGCACAAACTGGCACATACAAATAGGAGCACACTCACAGAGACAGACAAACAGGAGCACAGCCAGGCACAAACAGGAGCACAAATGGACAGACAGACAGCAGTAGTACCTGGGCTCTGTGCAGCCGCTTGAGCTCCTCCTGTTTGGCTTGTCGACGCGCAGCTTTCTGCACCCGCCGCGTCAGTTTGGCATTCAGCTCTTCCTCGGTGTACGTTTTCTGGAAGAGCATTTCAGACACACTTAGACTAGGCAGTGGTCCCTCCTCCAGGGGGATAGGAGGACCCTTCCAAGGGAAAAAGAGCTCACAGCCCTTTTCTCAGGGGAGAAGAGTGTAACTGAAGCCAAGCAACCAGCTAAAATGAATGCAGCAAGTACCCCAACAGCATGGAGGCTAACTGAGGCTGGGTTCTCATCACAGGGCATACTAACTCAGGTGCTAACAGAGTCAAATGGCAGCTACTGCTTTCCCATAAACATAATGAGTAAAGGGTCTGGTTTACTCAGATAAAAGGAAGCTTTAATTCTACCATTCTGCAGAACTGATTTCAGTTGCAGAACCAGTTCGTCACATTCACAGAACACAATACCAAGGCATCTTCACATTTACAATATTTTTGTATTTATAGCCAAATAATTTCAAAACAAATCAGTAAATTCTCTACTATCCCATTTTCTGGCTGTAGTAGAGCAGGAAAAGCAAAATAGTAACATTCATCTTGAGCAGAACATCCTTGTAACTACACCGTCATTCTGCAAATAAGCCAGAGAGTGGAATCAGGGCTGCTGACAGAAATCTGCATGGACCAAACTGTGTTCCAATATAACAACCCCCCACCAAAGCACAGTGGGGAAAAAAAAGTTGTAGATAGAAAATAGAAAGAATATAATTCACTTTTGGACACCAGACAGGTTTAATTTTAGTTTTAAATGGTACAGCATTGCAAAAATAAAAAATCATGAGCCAGTCACCAACAGTCAGGTGGCGCTGCGTCGAGTCCTTGGCATGCATTTGGAGAGAACAGTTAGTGCTGCACATGGTGAACAGTGAATCGATAGGGTGGTGGTTAGTGAGCGCAGCAGTATGTGCGCAAAGCGGCCTGGCTGACAGGATGGTGCACACTACCTTGAAGGCGTGCGCTTTCCTGGCCGCTGCAGTATGAGGGATGTACAAGCGCTTGGGCAGATGAAGCGAAACAAACAGAAAACAAAAACACATAAAGTAAATGATGCAATGAGGCAACATACTGTTAATACTAAACCACATAAACATAAACCACATAATTAACAAATCCACACAGAATCACAAAGGCAAATGAATAAACACACAGATTATCTTTACTATTTAAATAATATTAAAAACACATTCGCATACACAAGCACAAAATACACATTTGCATTCATTTCTTTGTGGGGACCATCCATTAATTTCTACGGGAAAAAGAGTGACCCCAACAATGGCAACCTTAACGCCTTCTCAGGTCTGGTCTAAACAATAAGTGACCAAACAAGACTTATGGAATTTTTTATTTTTTGATTACAGTCACAGATTTTTATAGGACTGCTTTTCTTTGGTTTAAATCTTGCTTAGAAGCAAGAACTACCACGGTAAAAAAAACACAAAAAGCAAGTGACCATTTGATGGATTCATCATTTTCAATTCATTAATACCACATAAACCACATCATTACAATGTAAAACATTTCTGAAAGGCGCCCAGAAAACTACAATCCATACTGAAGTCTTTATGGGCGCTTTTCCACCGCACCAGGTACCGTACTTTCCAAAAAAAGTGTGTGTAGGTTTTTCCACTGGTGTAAAAACTGGTACCGGCGCCAATTCAAATATGCTATTATGATCCTTCACTTTCCTGTAGTTCTGCTTAAGTTTTTTTGATTTTCATTGTCCGGTGTTTCGCGTGTGCCCCATTTCTTACAAGCGGCTTGCTATTACGGCAAATACATTTTTTATTTAGAGTCATGCCATCTAAATCCCGCTGGATCTGTTCATCTAACCATGTGGCGTTTAAAGCCTGTGTTTGTCCATCCTTCCATTTTACTTTTTTAATATTTTTGTTTCTACTGCTTTTTATGTTGTTTCTGTTCGCTGTTCATTGTGTTTCAAAAGATGTCGGTTGTACTTTGTGTTGCAGCTACAGGCTATTTGCATAACCAACCGACAGCAAATACGTTTGCAAGTTCCACCCCAAAGTACCGAAGTACCAAAGAAGTACCCCAGCTGGTTTGGCACTTTCGGTACTGGTACTCGACTGGAAGTCAATGGAAAAGCGAATGTACTGAAAAGTACCGTACTTTGTACGGTGGAAAAGCACCCTATATGAAAAACTGCTAAAAGCACTTGAAAGCTCATACTCGATACAGCACAGTCTCCGTTATCCGGCTACTTGCCCACACAACCACGCAGCACATGCTGCCTCCCTGAAACACTGGTGAGCCCTGTTCTACCTGGAACCTTCCTCTCATTCTCCCAGGAAAGCTCAAAACAACGCTAAATTAATACTTACCAAGCTAACTGTGACAAGAATTTATTTTAAAAAAAGGAAGGCATTTTTGAATGCATTCAGATAACCCAGATATTATTTGGCATAAACACTGCAGAATACACTCTTTTTTATCAGGCCTGAGATCGCAGAGTGCCTAGGTCTAGGTGAAGTCTATTTTCCTAATTCATATAATCCCAAGCCTTAAACTTTACTAAAAAATACTTTCCATTCTTGCTTTAACATTTACTTTGGATCATCTGAAGCTTGATCAGACGATGTCATGTCAAGGTGAAAAGACATGATATTTGAACTTAGTGAAACTTTAATTTATTCACATAATCTTACGAAGATCAATTTCTGGCCTTTTGGGTTATTTATCATGACAATGTAAAGTTAACTAGTAGCAGTTAAAGCTGGGAAAGATTTCACAGAACTCCTGCAGACGTACCCGCCGTAGTGGTTCAATATGTAGAGATTCCAATGTGATATGGAAGGAGCATGAAATGAACATCAATCAAAAGCTTCACCAAAGTACAGTGATGATTAGGGCAAGAAACTCACTTCGGTTTTAGACCTCTGGGAGGCTCTCTCCAGCATGTCGTCACAGGACAGATCTGATTCTTCAGAGAAACTCAGATTTTTTCGCAAATGGAGCTCTACACCAAAAAGAAACCACGGAGTCAGTAAAATTAAAGAGCATTTGCCCAAAAAAACGCAACAACATAGCCTTAAAACTAACCATTCGCTAACACTTTCTATGAATGCCATGTCTATATAAATATATGGACACATTCATAACTCATATGGTGCATTATGAATGCGTTATAAAGCTGTCATCTATAATGCACTATAGATAGATCCATAATACAGTATAAAGCATCCTTAATTCTTATACCAACTGTTATAGTGCATTATAGATGACAGCTTCATTGGAGCTTATTAAGTGCTATAATGAACACTATAATGCCATAAGACTGTCAATAGAAGGTATTGTAATGCTTTATTAGTTCTTATACCTACCATTATGATGCATCATGAAAGCATCTATAAAGCATTATAGATGACAGCTTTAAGTAATTGTTACCAACCTTCTTGTATTCATAAAGTGAATTAAAAAAATCCCGCCTAACCTAATGTCCGCTCGAGGGATGAAGATCTCCTTTTCCACGAGCCCATGGTAGCAGCACTGGAGGGGGTGCTGGACCAGGATTTGTTGTCCATCTTCTTCTTTTTCTTGTCCTTCTTGTACCCTGAGAACACCACCTTCCAGAGGGACTTGTGCTTGGGAGCATCCTCAGAGCTCTGCTTGCCAGAGGAGCAGCTGTCACTCTTGCTCTTCTTCTCCTTCTTGTTTTTACGTGGAGAGAAAAGGGAGCTGCGCTTCTTGATCCTGCCCGCTGAGGAACCTTCGGAGGAGGCCCCAGAACTGTCCAGGCTCTTCTGGGCATGTCCAGAGATGAAACGCTCAGAGAGTGTCAATGCATGCTTTCGCGACTCCAGAGCTTTCACGGCTGATGTCGACGAAGAGCTAGGTGGCTGAGGGGTCTTCATACTCTTCCCTGACACATCTGAAGCAACATTTTGGGGCGTTCTATGAGCCTCAGACTCCATCTTAGGCAGCTGCTTGGACAGGGTGTCCCTTGCAATGACACTGGGCTTGCCATTCTCCATAGCCAGGGCCAGGTGGAAAGGGAGCTTGTTCTTATCCTGCCTCCTATTGGGAGGGGTGGAGAATCGTTCTAGCACACTGGCATCTGGCGTCCGGTCATCATAAGTATCTTCTACATCGTCTGCAAATGGGATCTCATCCACACTCTCCACAAAAGACTTACGAACATCATCTCGCCGAGGTTTGCTTTTCTCTCGCTTCACCACCACTGGGGTGATGGGCATGTTCCCAAGAGCTGCTGTGGTATGAGTTGGAACAGCTGAAGGCACAGGCCCCTGGACTGGTCCTGGAGTCTCCTTGGGCATATTGGACCACCCTACCTGGTGCTTCTTTGGCTTAACAGCAGGCGGATTCTCGACGGGTGGGGGTGGGGGAGGGCTGGAAGGTGGGGTCAGCATGGCAGAGTCAGAGTTGTTTAACGTCTGGCTGGTGGCCGAGCTTCCATTGAGGCCCAAACCTGAGCTGCTGCTGAGGTCCCTTCTCTCAGAGCCAGTGCTTTTGGGTTCTTTGTCCACAGTTGTGATGACCTGCCCCTCCACAGTAATATTTAGCCTCCGGATGACGGCCCGGCCAATGAAGGGGGGTCTCAGATCCTCTGACAGGTCCTCAGGGGTGTACGACTTAGGTGAGGAGGAGTCAGGAGTATGGGTCTTCACAACTTTTTCTGGGAGTCTGCTCCTCTCCAGTGGAGTGAGACCTAGACTCCTCCTGATCTCTGCACTCTTCAACCAAAACTCCTCGATGATGTCCGTCTTCTTCAGAGGTGTTTCTTCCATGAAGCCCAATGGCTTCAAAAGCTCAGGCAAAGCCTTTGTAGGAATGTGTTTGGAGAGTGATGTGGATGTCACTGAAGATGAGGCTTTCATTCGCTCTGGGGAGTTCGAGAGGCTCGCTGCAGGTTCATTGCAGAGAAGCGGCCGGGTGCATATTGGTGAGAGCGCATTCCCTGCGGAGGAGCAGGAACAGGGCTGGCCATTGGTCACTGAGGATTCTGGGGCAACCGTTTCTGGCAGTGAAACAGGCTGAGAGCAAATGGGGGAAAATGAAGACACGGGACTCTTAGTATCCAGGACAGGAGAGTTCACCTTTGGCTTGACTTCCTCTCCAACTAATGGTTCTGAGAAAAAGTGTAAATCGGGGGATTTAACCAAGGCAGGAGTTTGAGCCTTCTGAGTGACCTGGAAAATAAACAGATTTTTAACCCCCACTCAAGGACTGAATTATTAAGAGCAGAAACAGATGTATGAAAGTAGTGATTCATACCTGTGCTTCAGGCTCCTGAGTATCTTTAAGGGGAGAAACCATACCATCACCAACAGACAGTCTGAGACAGACCGGCTGAGCTGGTTGCTCTAAAAAAGTGAGAAACAGAAGTTCTTGCCAAGTATCGTTGTGAGATGAGCTTAATAAAGCTTACAAATGGCTTCAGCAAACCTAGAAGCTCAGTAATGTTCAACAAAATATATTATAAAGAGAATATAATGATGAAGTTAAGGTAGCAGGCAGGATCACAAGACACAGATTAATCACAGTTAAAAATTACCATGATCACAGGGTGATGTGTCACCTTTGTACCTTTCCTCATCTGCCAATGACAGCTTGTCTTCCGAAATCTGCTGTGAATGAATTTCTGTCTCTGTATCTGATGGAATCTCCTCTGTGGAGAGGATGTCATATATTACTCCTTTGGTATTTCAGAAAAAAATCCCTGAAAAGGGGTCTCAGTAGGTTAATGTACAATATACATTTCATCCATGTTTCATGGTTATCTACATTCATGAAGCTCATAGCTAAATAAACAAGATGTTGTCAGAACAGCAGCAATGTATTCCCCTAAGGACCCCGTTAGCCCTCCCCCCCATCTAATCCCTATTCTCTCACACCCCCCCAACCTCTACAATCTCTAAACTCCCTACACACAGTCCCCACCTCTTCAAAGACATTTATTAAGAGCCTAACTTTCTAACTTGTCTCAATGTAATCTGATTCACCAGAGCTGGCCTTTTATGTGCCACCACTAAGTAACTGGTAAGTTTGAAAAACAATTAAATGCTTAATTAAAGAGTTACTGTGTTCACAAAGTCAAGTGTCTTCTACAGCTGCCATTCCTTTCCTTTCCCATCAAGCACTTCTGCTTCAATTATGATGTGATTTGGCTCAAAATGAAATCAGGTGAAGATCTTCATCCATATAATGTACTTGTGAAGTGGAAATGTGATCCGTCAAATGCTTTTTAGTTATCACATTCACAAATTCAAGTATCTTCTACAGTCACCCATTCTTTTGCTGCCAATTAGCGGTGTCGCTTCAGTTTTGGTGCAATTTGCCTCAAAATTTGATCACTTCCAGATCTTCACCCACCCTATGTGTTTGTGAAGTTTGAAAAATCCATCATTTACTTTTTTCAGTTGTTATCAGAGGCAGACTAGTCCCACAACCATATGTATTCTCCATTCAAAGAATACAATAAGCCCCAGTTCAATTATGTACCTTCATCCAGCTCTGTGCCAGGCTCCACATCAGGGCTTCCAGCTTCTGCGTCATCATCTTGGTCACAGGGCTCTGAGGTCAAAGGGCAACATAAGTAACTTTTCAGAGTAAAAACATGACTGTAATCTCTGGGCCTCTTTGAAACATCTACACTACAGAACATTAGGTGAACTTGAATTTAGGAAAGTATCAAGAATCATTTGATGTGTCATCAAGTTATGGAGTATTTATTAATGTAATTCACAGTGACCCATATTTATATAGACACGTATACATGGCAGGAACTTTTGTATTCAAGACACTAAGCTGTATGCACGTAAAATAATTGTAATAAATAAGAATTGCATATGAAATATTATAATAAAAATAAGTGGTGTAACAAACAGAGAAAGTTGTGAGTGAAGCTATGGATTCAACTCTCTAATATGACATCTAGAGACAGGCTCTCCACGCCAGCACACGTTCATGAGCCCAAATCAGAAGGTTTTAACATTCGTTTAGTCACTGCCAAATCCAGAGACAGGCACAACCGTTATTGCACCATGCATTATCCAAGGTAAAACAGCTGTTCAGCAATATCAAACCAGACTGAAGACCACTTCTTTCTGGTAAGGCACAGAGAACTCTACTGGTCAGTCTTTCCAGGACAAGGAAGACTAACAAACCTAGGCTGGCAGATTAATCCCTGCGAAGTGAGGCCCAGGCTAACCCTGTCACTATCAAATGTGAGCACCAGTGCTGACCAACAGGCATAGAGAGAAGTATTAGGAAACGGGGCAGACCATACTCAGAAATTAATCAAAGTCTAGAGCAGATGTGCACAAATAAATCACAGGGACAGACAACCAACTTACGCAAGATGAGTTCAGTTTTCCAGCAATATCTGTTATTTGTTTTCCTGTGAAAGATGTACTAAGAACTTAGAACCAGTGCATGATGATCAGAATTCAAAGCTAAGGCCTGTCTCAGTACTGTATGTCTGACCAAAGACAGACTCCTCCCCCATGCCTGTCGGATGCTCTGACACGGTGTCATGCACACGCGTGTGTGCGGCTGTGTGTGTGAAGCCGTGCAAGAGAGCAGAAGCTGAAAAAACACAGTGCTACCTCCAGAAAAAAAAAAGAGTCCGGCCAATTAGTGCCTGGGGGCTATATCTAAACAAAACAGAGGGTTTTGAATGAATATTTATAGATTCAGATAGTATATACAGTATATAGTATATGACTGATATATATATAGATATAGATAGTATATATACTTTGAAGACACCCCAGTCAAATTAAAGGCATATGCAGAAAACAATCAGGAAAAAAAAAACGTAGATGACAAACCGAAATGAAAGGGACAGACAGCGATGACCAGCCACGGGTTCATTAGGGATGTGAAACTACAAGATGGGGTGGTCTGATAGCGAGTCCCGCATGCCCAGCAGAGTTACCTGTGGAGCGTGAGGGATGAGAGGCTAGGAGCGCCTCCCCGTTGCTCTCCATGGCCCCCTTGGGGTGGACGTGCATCCAGTGGACATTCAGTTGGACAGCGGGATGACTGCCGGGCTGGGGGCCAAGCTCAGCAGGGAGGTTCCTGGCTGGATAAGGGTCAGTAGTGGTGTTTGGTTTTGTGGATGCAGAAGAGTGAGAGTGAAGTACAAAGACAGTCAATTTCAGGAGATACGGGAGAGAGGAAATAGGACAGAGAGCGATAATAAGAGGTTAAAGACCAGGAGGAAAACCACTCATTTTGCTGAGAAGGAAGAGGCCACATGCAGAAAGAATGAAGGTATTAACTCTTTATCGGCAAGAGCATCTGCAGGGTTAGTGCTGATCCTACAAAAATGGCTATTAGCCCGCAAACCCAGGAAGAACCAGCACAGAACCGTGAAGAGTAAAATGGCTCCTCCGGACCAGACAGCACCTCCCAATTTGCTGTGTCATTTAATTTTCAGCTCCATCTACTGTTTATTTCACCAGAGGGGCATAGGGATTCAGCATATACATCAGGGCTGGGGGGAGTGGCTTATGGGACTTGCAGGAAATTTAGGCCTACCGGTTCACTCATGTTTGAACTGGCCACAGAACTTAATGCAAACCCAAGCAGACATGGGGAAAACATGCAAACTCCACATACATATGTACATATGTATATTCATACATACATACACACGCATACATACATATATTACTCACAAGAACACACGGGGGGGCTGGACCCAGTGGTGACACCAGCACCCACTTAGCCATTATGCTGTTTTGTTAATTATTAGTTAAATCAGAATTGTATTAAAATGTTGATGTACTGCTGATGTGAGTCGGGTTTGAGGTCATCACCAGAACACTCCTGAGCTCATATGTACACGCCACACGCGTGGTTAATGGTGGCCCGCGGTCCTGTGAGCGCAAAACGGGTACGCGGGCAGGGCTACCTTCCAAAACACCAGTCTCCTCTTCATCTGCCCAGCTCTCCAACCATAGACCTGACTGGAGTTCCCTCTGCCAGGGGCAGTACTCCCCCTCTGCCACCAAGGGGAGCGACAGCCCAGGCAATGAGCCAGACACAAAGGAGACAAAGGTGGAGCGGCAGACACATGGAGGGACAGAGGAGAGAAATGAGGCACAGATAGGGTGGCAGTGGGCCAGGCATTCCCTACAGTGGGCACCAAATACCAGGAAACAGAGATGCATGGCTAGAGGATGTTGTAGGGAGCATGGACTGTGTTAGACATTTGTGTAACACATCATTGCACCCATGACTTAGTACTGAGTAAACTGGAATAAAGAGGAAAGGTACTGGACCAGGCTTGCAGAAATCTATCCTATAGTTTTTATCTACTGTCAAATGCTAGATTAAAATATTTTCTTCAAAATGTATATATTGTTCCAGTGTATATTCATATGTCAATTGTAGGATTTGTCTTTAGACCTAGATACAAGCAAGTACAGCAATTATTGAAAACTATTCTCAGTGTCTGATTCTCCTGAAAGTAGCTATAACGTTCAGTCATCTGGGGCATTGGAGGGATATGAATTTCCTTGCAGATTCAGGGGGTCCGATACTTTACACAGGCCCTTGAATATGTAAAATTGTTAGATGATATAATTTGGGGAGCACCAAGCTAAAATTTTGTTAAGAGGCCAACAATTTCTAGCTGCTTCTCTATGCATAAGAAGAAGAATCAACGAAGCCACTGTGAAAGGGGCTGGAGTGGGATCTATCTGCCTGCCAATGCAGTCTCTACTTCGCCTAGTTAACACATAATGAAAGGCAGGTGATGAGAGTCAGAAGACAGACAATGGCAAGAGGAGACTCCACTGCACTACCAAGGAGCATCGAGATGTGCAGGATTAGCCACTGAAATCCCAGGGGTGGAGGGGCTCCATGAGGCCTCGAGCTGCCTCCCTGACACGCAATCAACACTTGATTAATGCAAATCAGTTAACAGTTTACTAACTAGTTAACAGCCCCCCTCAGTAGGCTGAGAGAAAAAAAAAAAACAACTGACCATCGCTGGATTCCTCCTCTTCCTCATCCTCCTCTTCATCTTCCTCCTCATCTTCTTCCTCTTCCTCTTCTTCATCCTCGTCCACCTCCTCATCTTCCTGAGGTCCCTCGGCACTGGGCCGCCCCCCTTGCTCCTCCCCTTCCGTGGCCAGAGCAGTGACCCCCTTCAGTCTGGCATGCAGCTCTACAGCCTGTTTCCAGGGAACTCCACCCAGGTCAGAGGTTGCCTGCTGTCGCTCCTCGTCCTCCATCTCCGACTCAGAGCTGCTGTGAAGGAGGGCACCAGGGTATGTGTGACAGCAAGGCCACAGGAAACAGAGTGGATGTGTGTGGGTTCACATCATGGTCATGTCCGTACTATACTAATACTTATCAGTAGTTCTTAGTACTTAGAGAGGCTCAGGTGTGTGTGCATCATTAGGTTCCTTCCTATACCCCCTGCTATACTGGTCCTGCAGAAACACATCCTGAATAGCTTGGGGGGCATTACTGCACATACCCTCTGTTCCACAACGAAGAGCCTGCCAACCAGGCTCCTTAGCCAGGAGATTGCTTACTGTAGCCATCCCCCACCACGCCTTCCTTGCCTGGGACACTGACCTGGAGCCCTCCTCGATGTCAGTGGCCTTGTCTAACAGGCTGCTCAGGTTGTGCTCGGCCAGCGTCTCCTCTGGAACCTCCTCCAGCTCCTCCTCACGCTGCAGTGATAGCCGGTAATTCTCCAGCTCGATACGCTCAGGTGTGCCACGCAAACGCTTCGCCAAGCCAGCCTCCGGGACACCATTGACCTCGACTGGGGAGTGTCAGATGGGGGGAGAGAACACAGAGCCACACTGATGCCGCTATAAGGCTGAACAACTGAGCAGGACACTCTGAAGATCAAAGTAGGTGGGATCATTACGGCCCACCAATCGCAGATCAGTTTAACTCAACCAAACCAAACCACACCACTGAGTGAAACTAGGTCACATTGGTCAGGGAGCATCAGTGAATGCTACTTTGGGCATGTCTGTATTATACTAATACTTACCAGTACTTCTTAGTACTTACATATAAGAGCTTCAGAACTAGCTTATCTATAGAGCCTAATATGGGTGAGCAGGCAGACTGAAGAAGGAGCTAGACTTTCAAAAGGCTCTCCTGTCCTCTGATATCAGGAGTCTTGTTTTATTTAGACTGGAGCTCTAATGAGAGGGTCAGTACTTAATTTCCTTGTTTCAATACCTTGAATATACTTCCTCGCCTCCCCTACTGGGCAAAGGCACAGTCCTATACTGTAATATTTTAGGGATGGTAAGATTCATCAATTCGCACTGGTGCACCTGCATAAAAGTTTACTTTTATAATCAATTGCCCTGATATACCGTTTCTAACAACTTTGCAGCAGTAAAATCCCATTTATTGATATGTAATCATTAGAAGAGGCTCTATGCCTTTATTATATGGAAATGTGGCCAACAATTTTTGACCACTAATCTTATATTTAGATTGATATCCCCTCTCTAAATGGTTTTCTGTATCTGCATCATATTGAATTGATTTGCATCATATTATTTTACATCGCATTGTATTGCATCAAATTGCACTGCATTACAATAAGGGTCATACCATAATATCATACCATATTGCATTAGTAGTTGCTTCATATATCTTTAATGTACCAGATGATTGGCCCAAAAGTATGGAAATATGTATCACATTGGCCTCAGTGATGTAAATGCACATCCTTATAACATGAGGGATAAAAAAAATATCTGGCTTTATGAGTATGGATAACAGCTATGGATCCCTGTAATATCCTACAGGGCTGCATTAATCAAGGTTGACATTTTCAGCACTGAACTGACAGCTGCTGGGACCATGCACAAATTGGTGCTTAATGCATATGCGAGGGTGGAGTCCCATGGCTCTCAAGTGCATCAGAGGACAGGGTGCACTGAATACATGCTAAGAAAAACAATCCACTGATGAAGGCACACATACGAATAGACACTACTTTTCTCTTTATTTAGAAAGTACTGGATTTTTAATATATTTGAAGTGCTCAAGTAGACCAGAGGTCGGTTTAAATACTCAAATACCCTCAGAACAATGCGTGTGTGAAGACTGAGCTTAATCATATGTTTAAAAAGTTAGTTTTGCAGTTGAACCTGTGTGTGTTGTTAGAGTACTGATACATCTGCGTAAAACGTGGGTGTGGGTCTGGGAACACCGTCTCACAGAGAGACAGAGAGAGAGAGAGAGAGAGAGAGAGAGAGAGAGAGAGAGAGAGAGAGAGAGAGAGAGAAGAGAGAGAGAGAGGAGAGAGAGAGAGAGAGAGAGAGAGAGAGAGAGAGAGGAGAGAGAGAGAGAGAGAGAGAGAGAGGAGAGAGAGAGAGAGAGAGAGAGAGAGAGAGAGAGAGAGAAGCACACACACACACGCACACAGGTTTGTATTCCTGTCTTAGTGGAGACTGTTCATTCATTTCTATGGGCAAAACCCTGATCTAACAATGACAACCTTAACCCCTACCCAGCCCTAACCTTAACCATGAGTAAAGAAACAAAATACAAGACTTTTGACTCTGGGACATCAGACGTGGAAAGTTCAGGTCCAGAAAGTACAAATCCAGACAAAGATTTTGTTTCAATCAAGCCGTATATAAAGAGTCGCATTCACAGACTACTAAACTGGCTGGTTGAAACAAAATCTTGGTCTGAATTAGTACTTTCTGGACCCAAACTTCTTTGATGGACACACACACACACACACACACACACACAACACACACGTAAATGCACATGCAGAGAGACACAACATAAAGCCCAAAAGCACAGTGGCACAATTCGTTAATGTTAATGTCAAATGACAGAACAGCAATAAAAGAACAAGCTGGAGCCAGTGAGAAATATCATCCAAAACAAGCATCTAGCTGCATGCTCTCCTAATGAACATGCAAAGTCCAGTGTGAAAAGGTCACATTTTCACAACTGTTCACCTTAATATAATCACTCTGAAAGCTGTTCATCAGTAGAGGTACAGATGATTTGTGGACAGTAGTCTGTGCTGTAGTAAGCTGTGGGTTAGTGGGTTACAGTGTGATGCGGACTTCAGCTCTGAGCAGAAAGATGATGCGTACAGAGTACTTTACAGAACCCACAGAGGACCCATTACAGGAGACCAATCACAGAGCTGAGTTCACAGAGGACCCATTGCCGAGGACCAGGCACATAGATGGCAGAAGATAAGGGACTAGTCATATAGTGTGCAGAAGAGTAATTACAAAGGACAAAATACACAACATATAGAGAATGAGGACCAATCACAGCACACAGATACCTTAATCACAAAGGACGAATGACACAGGAGCAGACACATATCTCACAGCGAAGCTGCATAAAAGCTTAGAGTCCTACTAAGACCATCCTTTGTGTGATGTGGAGAAGCTGAACAGAGTTTAGCAGCTATACTCATCTAGACCAGAGGAAGATAGCTTTCCAAGGGTTACTGTCGGGTTCCCCTTGGAATGAGTGTCTCCTCAATAATTAACATTAGCTGGACCCTGACACCACATCAAAGCAAAGGAACGTCAAAGGGCAATCTAGACAATGTCTCATCTCCTGGCCTTCTGCGACAATGGCCACAACCCAGCATGGATGACAATGCTACATCTTCAGGGAATAAACTGGTCGCCCCAGAGAGGAGCAAGACAGCAGACACAGGGACACAGGCTCACACATTTACAAAGGTAACAGCAAACAGAACTTGAACAAAAATTAGCAAATGAAACATGGGTAGGCAGTACATGGGCAGAAAGTAAACAAAGTAAAAAAAAAGCCAGTTTCCTCAAATACTTGAATCCTTCTATCAATGTTCACCTAAGAGTCTAGCACTCACTGGCTATCTGCCCCAGTAACCCTAACAAGGCACAGAGAAAGGGGACCCCAAAGCTGATAAGCTGGCACAGGAACAGGCAGTCTGCCACGTTGAGGGGCACCACCTGCTGGTGGCGCCAGAACAGCACCCGGCTCAGCAGTCTGGCCACATGGCACAGTGGGGCCCCGGCCACAGGGGTCCTTGGGAGTCGGAGGGCCACGCGGCCTGGACCGGAGAGTGGGGTACCTGAAGGCCGGAGATCAACCAGAGGTGGTGTGGCCTCGGCCCCTGCTAGGCCGTCCACTGTTGACACATCAGGCAGGATGGCTGGGCTCTCCTAGAGGACAAGAAAGCACACCGGAAAACTAGTTTACCCCAGAAGGCTTTGCAGCTTAGCACTGAAATGTGGTTGATCTTCCAGAGAACATCCAATCAAGATGGTCATGTTATCCAGCAACCAGAGGTGATGTTTTTTGAGGACGGCCATAAATTATGCAAAAGGACCAAACTTATTATTAGCTTATGATATGTTTTGAATCAATGAGTAACAGGGGAGAGGACATTCTCCAGCCAATCAACTTACACCTGGGGCCAGAGCCTCTGTTGCCCACGTATACAACCCCTGCCACAAACCATGCTAACAAGCATTTGACAGGCATTACTGCTATTTAATCATAAACAATTCAATGTTATTTATTTGTTTAGCTCATTTTCACAACAATTCATTGACTCAAAGCGCCCTGCCCAAAAACTCCCAGTGAGCAAGTGAGAGGCGACAGTAGCAAGGAAAAACTCCCTGGAAGGAAGAAACCTTGGGAGTAACCAGACTCAAAGGGGGAATCCATCCTCCAGGAGCTAGCAGAGGAAGCCCTAACCCTAACCAGACTCAAAGGGGGAGCCCGACCTCCAGAGGCCAGGAGAGAAAGTCTATGCATCCATCCAGGACTGGGGGCCAGCTCATTACAGGGCACACTCACACAGCATTCACTCACACATGCAGTCCTATGGGCAATTTAGTAGTTAATGAATAGTTAATGTTGTGAATCATTTGCGTGTATTTCTTTGTGGGTTTATTTCAGGTGCTAATGTTCTTCCAATGGTAGAAAGACATCCAATTTAAATGGACTGATGTCTCTAAACTGCTCATTGCATGTGACCTTATATGAGTGTATGTTCCCTGCCTATACTAAAATCCATCTCAGGTTGCCACCTGCCTTGTGTCCCATTCCTGGGACAGGAATCAGGCTCAGTGCACCCCAGTAAAGAACAAGTGCTTATAGAAAATAGAGATCTGTACACTTCAGATACTTATTGTAAACATGCTATGAAACTTTGGATTCATGATGAAGGAAAGATGGTACCTTTTGGGCTGGAACCGGTCCAACTGCAGCGGGCCTCTTCCTTAGGGCCTGACCCGACAGGCGGTAGCAGTAGTGTGGTTTACAGTAGAATTTGCCTGAGAAAGAGATGGGAATGGGGGAACAGAGGTGTATTAGCAATGAAACAGCAGATTCTTCTTGGATACAGAATAAAAAAAGGTATCGCACCACTGCGATGGTGTAAAACTGCCTTTGCACTCATTGCTTGAATGATCCCACAACACTAATTGTTTTCACCTCCAAAGTAGCTCAAATTCCCTTCCCTACATCCAAGAGAATCCGGCCATCAGATTATTTACCCTTCTCACTCATAACTGGCGACTCCTATGCACAGGCGAGTATTTAGTATTTTTAAGTAATTCAGGATAACAACCTGGACACAGGACCTTTTTCACTACCAGCTGTTTTATGAACCATAAACCCTGTGGTTCCAACTGTGGAACCGATATCCGGGGCCACTTCCATGATGCTACCCTTACCGTCCTCCAGGTCAAAGGCATAAGAGGACAGGCGCAATGTGGTTCCACAGTAGTCGCACTTGAAGCAGCTCCGGTGGAAGAACTTGGCCTCGGCGCTCAGGCGCTCCATCACATACACACGTTTGCTGCAGAAGTAGCAGACATCACTGCCCCCAATGTTCTGTGGGAACTCCTTCCGCAGGGAAGTCTGTGTGGCGAAGCAAACAGTCTTTCAGAGGATGCTGGGAAAGATCGGAGAGATCCAGAACTGCGAGAGCCATTAAGCAAACAAGAAAGGCTCCCCTTGATCTCCTTGGGTACTGAATAATGCAAGCAGCATCCTCAGAAAGGACCAAACGCAACTGTCAATGAGCAGAATCTTAGCAGAAGGATACACTGAACATCCTCACCAAAGATGCTGAGCTTTTCTTGACATCAGGATACCAAGAATATCCAGCATTGACCAAAGCATTGACACACCACCAGCAGGGTTAATACCAAAGCATAAGGTTACCACAATTCTGTACTTCTGGTACTTAAAGGCATTACACACTAAATGCAATCTGAATATGGTGCCACATCACACTGTTTTTTTAGTCTTTGGCTTCAACTGCCATTGGCTCTTACCAATTCCTTCTTGTCAAGAAAGGGCTTGGGTTCCTCATGAGTTTGAAGCTGATTGGCTAACTGTTCAGCCAATGAGCTCACTCCCCCTGTGTATAATTTAACATATCTCTACCGTTGACAGGATGAAAAAGGACAGAGAAGATGGAAAGCAAACAAAAAGTCAATGAGAAAACAAATTTTTTATTCTTAAAAAACTGGCACATATGAAATACTGAAGGAGAAAAGAATTTCAGTTTGAAGACTTCTGCAAAAATGCAAAAAGCTGCCCAGCATGCTTTGTGCTCAGTGGTATAAAAACAGAAGAAAAACAAGCTGTGATAACTTTCACTGTTCCAGTCTGTGGCTCAGCCATATTGCACAATACCATATCCTCAAACTACACCCAACAGATGTGACTCATCACGCTTGCAGTTCCAGAACTGCAATTGAATAAATTCAATAGTAAAACATTTTTGTTAAGCTATAAAACACTCCCAACACATCTGGCATGAGCAATCTTCAATGTTCAAATTGGACAACAAGACCATAATCTTGTGGTACTGGGAAGAATTGAATGGGGATTTCTTGATTCTCAGAGTTTCACCACAAACATAAAAAGTCATTTGGACTACAGCAGACAATAGAGAGAGATTGTGTATTCTTGCGTTTTTTATTAAAAAGCTTGCCACTGTGTGAAATTTCACCATACAAAGGCACATCTCTCTGTAGGGAGTAGTAATGAACTTGACTATAAAAGGTCTCTTTCCCATGACAGGAGCAAGAAGTTAAAGCTTAAAATTGCAGGGAGTTTTTAAGAGAAAGACACCCCCTGCTAGCATGCCGTCATATGGGGCCCCTCTCCAATAGCAGCTGTGAAGAGCACCTGTAAGCATGCAGTCATACGGGGTCCCTGTCCGCGTGCTATCACATGGGGCCCCTCTCCAATAGCAGCTGTGAAGGGCCACTGTTAGCGTGTGGTCATATGGGACCCCTCTCCTATAGCAGCAGTGAAGGCCCACTGTTAGCGTGCAGTAATATGAGGCTCCTCTCCTATAGCGATTGTGAGGGCCCTCTGTTATACAGGGCCTCCGCGCTGCAGCAAAGGCAGAAGGTTAGCAGACAGCCACACTGCAAACCACGTTGTGCTACCTGTCTGAGGATGTCGGGGGAAGGGGGGGCCCTAGAGAGAAGCTGGTCCTCTACATGGGCCATCCAGGACTGGTCCTTAGCCTCCAGGAGAACAGTCACAAGCCACATAGATGAGACACAAGACAGCATTTGCACTCAGACAGGCTGTATTAGGAGGTATTAGCAGGTAATCCCAACCACATGTGTAAGTGATAGAGACAGTTTCTTGACTGAAGCAGCATGTTCATACATGGTGCTGCTCTGCCTGGCTTCTGTATCAGTAAACACCCAGTATCTGCTAGACAAATGTGTGATGTCATAACATGTGCATCCAAAAGAAAGTGCTGGATCTATGCTCCTACCAGTCTGTGAGCTGTATAAACGCTAAACGAACCATGTACAGTACAGGCCAAAAATTTGGACACACCTTCTCATTCAATGTGTTGTGTTTATTTTCATGACCATGCCCATTGGTAGATTCTCTGAAGGCATCAAAACCCCCTTTTTTGTTAAGTACATAACTCCACATGTGTTCATTCATAGTTATGATGCCTTCAGTGAGAATCTACCAATGGTCATGAAAATAAAGACAACACATTGAATGAGAAGGTGTGTCCAAACTTTTGGCCTGTACAATAGCTACACACGTGTGTGTCAGTGCTCTCTTCACCCAGCAAACTTGGTGACTCGTCACCTGAGTTTTCACAGGC